>NC_142490.1:7500-362118 GCF_965113065.1 Corylus avellana | reverse complement strand
CTTTGATGGAGGGAACATGTTGCTTAGTAGCATTTTAGAGGTGAATATAAGTGGTATAAGTGGCCCAATCAAGTTCACTTCAGATGGGAACCTCATTGGTACTGCATATGAGGTCATCAATGTAATTGGCACGGCAGGGATCAGGGGAATCGGTTATTGGTCCAATTCTTCTGGCTTGTCAACTGTGCTTCCAGAAAAACAAATAAATCGTTCCTATTCAAATGAACAACTATATGGTGTAATTTGGCCGGGACAAACAACTGAAAAGCCTCGTGGGTGGGCATTCTCAAGCAACGGAAGGCAATTGCGAGTTGGAGTCCCAGTCAGAGTTAGTTTTCGTGAATTTGCTTCCCTAGTATATGGCTCTGATGTCTTTCATGGTTATTGCATTGATGTATTTAATGCTGCATTGGCATTATTACCATATGCAGTCCCGTATAAGTTCATTCCATTTGGAGATGGACATAAAGTTCCCATATACACAGATCTTCTGCATATGATCACAACGAATGTAAGTTCAAATTACAATACGTTGCCGTGTTTTGTGTTTCGGGTTGTTTAATAATGTGTTTCTACCAACTTAAATATTTACATAACATACTTTAAATTCCTAATTCACTGGATTTCCACTTCCATATAGGAATTCGATGCTGTGGTTGGTGACATTACAATTACCACCAACCGGACAAAGATGGTGGATTTTACGCAGCCATTTATCGAGTCAGGGCTTGTCGTAGTGGCCCTAGTCCGAAAGCTCAATTCTAGTGCTTGGGCATTTTTGAGACCATTTACTCCAATGATGTGGTTTGTCACAGGTTTATTTTTTCTTGCTGTGGGAGTAGTTATTTGGATTTTGGAGCGCAGGACAAATGATGATTTTCAAGGCCCTCCAAGAAAACAATTTGCCACCATCATTTGGTGCGTCCTTAACAAATGCTACACTTTCTTAGGATATCTTTAAGTTAAAATATTAATTAAATGATTAAATTCATTATTTTGCATCTATTTAAATTTTTGGAATAAGTGGTGATTTAACTAATATCTTAACTGTCCCCAAGAAGTAGCTCAATCGGCTGGGACCATGCTTAATGAAGCGGAGATCACTAGTTCGAATCCCCTTCCCCCCGGCCTCTTGTATGGACATGTAAAAAAAAAAAAAAAACTAATATCTTAACTACCTTCTCTTTGTGGAGAGCTAAGAAAGTTCACAGAATTACTAACTTTCTGCTTGATAGATTCTTGAATCTTGATCGAAGTCCCCTAATTGCTAATTTTGTGCTGTACTTCGCAGGTTTAGCTTTTCAACTTTGTTTACTGCTCACAGTAAGTAAAATGCATTGGCTTAATTAGTGTTCATTAGCTATTTCTCACATGCAGGCACAAAACATCTTATATGCAGCTCCTCAATTTCCTGTTTTATGTAGGAGAAAAGATTGACAGCTCTCTTGGCCGTTTAGTGCTCCTAATATGGCTTTTTGTAGTTCTAATACTCAATTCCAGTTACACTGCAAGTCTAACCTCAATCCTCACGGTGGAACAGCTTTCTTACTCTGTCAAAGGGATTGAAAGTTTAATAATAAGCGATGACCCCATTGGTTACCAGCGTGGTTCATTTACTGAAAATTATTTAATTGAAGAGCTAAACATACATAAGTCCAGACTTGTTCCTCTTAACTCGGCAGAAGAATATGAGAAAGCCTTGAACGATGGCCCTAACAAGGGTGGTGTTGCTGCGGTGGTTGACAAGCGAGCATATATGGAGCTCTTCCTCTCTAGCAGATGTGAATTCGGTATAGTAGGTCAAGAGTTCACCAAAATGGGATGGGGTTTTGTAAGTATCATATCATATTCATACCAAGCATTTCATTCTCAATCTTTACTCCGTTTTTCAAAACTTGAACATGGTTTTTGTTTTCGAAATTAAGGAGACAAATTAAACTCGTCCTACATTAATTTATGATCATTGATTAGGCTTTTCCACGGGAGTCGCCACTAGCAATTGACATGTCAACTGCTATCTTAAAGCTGTCAGAGAATGGAGAATTACAAAAGATTCACGACAAGTGGCTTTCAAGAAAAGCTTGCAGTACAGAAGGTGCAAAGCAAGACGTAGACCGCCTTCCGCTTAAAAGTTTCTGGGGGCTCTTTCTACTGTGTGGCTCAGCTTGCTTTGTTGCTCTCCTTTTGTATCTTATTAAGATGGTTTATCAGTACATGAGGCATTCGAGCCAGAGCTCGCAATCAGCACCTATACGATCATCATTTCTCTCGTTTGTTAAAGAAAAGGAAAAGGAATCAAAGGATGTTCCTAAAATGCAAGAGCCAGAAAAAAGCGGAGCCACGAGAAAGCGAAGGAAGAGGGTATCAAGTGGTAGATTTTGTGAAGATGAATCTGTAAATGTTTCTAATGTTGGTGTTTATATTGGCCATGAAACATAGTTATTTAGTTGCAGACGAGGAGGATCCTTCTTGTTGTCAGCTTAAGAGAGAGGGCTATAGAACCAACTTTTCTCTGATAAAATTCGGACAGAGAATATATTTTAGTTAAGTACGTAATATATTTCCATGTAGTGTTATTAACTTTTCTCTTATATGTTGGGCTTTGCAATTTTGTCTAGATTGGGTCTTGGGACATTAAAATTTTGCATGTGTACAAAATGTGTGGGTCAGAATGATAACAACCAAACTTTTGTTAGTCATCATTCTTACTCGTTCTTACTTAGTTTGTCTTTTGAATAAGAAGTTCGTTTTTCACCTAGAAATTTTCCAGCTGAACGTAATCTGATTCACACATATAACCTTTTAGATAACCTTTCATGTCGTAGCTTGTGATCTCGGCTTTGTTTGACAAAGTCTTTTCTTTTCTTTTGTTATTGTTCATCACCATTTTTCAAAAATATCAACATTTTAATATTTTAAATTTTTTCACTTTTTATATTGTATCATATATTTTTTATTATTATTCAAATAAATAAAAAATACTACAAAACAATTTTTTTTTTTTTTTTTTTTTTCATATCAATCTACATCAACTAGCTTTGCCAAACAAAGCTGAGTGACTTGACACTTGACAAACGGGCTTTTGGGGATCAGGAGAGAATTGGTTACTGGTCCGATTCTTCGGACTTGTCAGTTATGGCTCCTGAAAAGCCCAATTAACAAATAAATCGTTCCTGTTCATATCATCCATATGGTGTGATCTGGCTGGGACAATTGGACAAACATCTAAAAAGCCTCATGGGTGGGTAGGCAATTGCGGGTTGGAGGCCCAATCCAAATTAATTTTTGTGAATTTGTTTCCCAAGTAAATGGTTTGATATCTATCATGGGTATTGCATTAATGTATTTAATGATGCACTCACAATATTACCGTATGTGGTCTCATGTAAGTTCATTCCATTTGGAGATGGACATCTCAATCTGGTATTCACAGATCTTCTGTACAAGATCACTACGGGTGTAAGTATGACTTATAATACGTTTATTAATGTGATTTGTGGGTGTTTTTAGTTTTTGGTTGAAAAATGCTTTGATGCGAAATAAATGTGAAAACAATTTTTGTATCGTGTTTTGAGCAGCATTTTGTATTTTGAATTGTTTGATAATGTCATTCTACCAATTTAAAAAATATGTAATATGCTTTATATTCCAAATTCCCTGGATTACTACTTCCATACATGACTTCGATGTTGTGGTAGGGACATTGCAATTATTAGACAATTAATATTTATTAATTAGGGGCCTTAGTGGCCGCCTAAGGATCCAGCCAACCGTGATGGGCACCCCTCTTTGAGGAGACATTTCTTCCCGCAGGAGAAGGGTAGCCACCTTTTATCTAGTTCTCACCAATTAGTAATGGCTGGCCACATGGGTGGCGGGAGGGAATTGTCCCCTCTCGACCCCAAAAATTTTCCTTAGTTGAAATCTCTTGAATACCTTGGTTACCCACCTTCGGCCACTCATCAGGGGCATCTATATTACACCGTCAAAGCTTTTTTAGGACTAGGAGGAATGGGATCCAAAACAAAATTCTTTCAAATAACGAAGATTCATAGAAGGAAGATGATAAACTTGTTTCCAAAACGTTCCGTTATGTTGACAAAAGAGAAATGACAAACGCACCGTTTAAATAATGCAAGGTTGAATTGACCAAAACTTTAGTTGATTGCCTTAATTGGAAATTGCGTGTTGCGAATCTTGTGAATTCCAAGTTTACGAACAAGCTCTGAAATGAACGTTTTGTAACAAGTTGCATTCCTCAGGGATTTCAGTTGAAGCCTTATTACACAGAAAACAAAATTATTTTTTGAAATAAAAAAAATTCCAAAAATAAAATAAAATTGAGGCTATACTTGTAATTTAAAGCACCATTAGTACATGAAATGTACTAAACAAGAGTCATTCGACATGATTTGATTGGTTTGGGGTAGCATAATTAAATGGTAGGTTGATGAAGAGATTTGTTTGGAATCAGTGGAAACCCAATTGCTCATCTGAAATCACATGAAAGCCTAGAGACTAAATTTGATTTTTTCCGATAATTTTAGATTGTTAAAGTGGTAATTAGAGATCAAATATGTGCAAGTAGGGCTGTTAAGTGAGCGAAGCGTCTCGCGAGCAAGCTCGGGCTCGGCTCGCATAAGCTCGGCTCGTGCTCGACTCGAATATTAAGTGAAGCACTTCGTGAACACAAATCTTAGCTCGAATATTAAACGAAGCAAGCTCGGCTCGACTCGGCTAACTCGTGAGCTCGGCTCGTATAAGGCTCGCCTCGCTTATTAAGCTCGGCTCGTATATTTTTTATTAAGTAACAAATAACAATATATAATCAATATTACTCATTCACTCAATAATAACAAATATATTATATACCTTTGTTTTTTTTTAGTTATTTATGTATATGTGTGTATATATATAATATATATAATATATGTATATATTAATATAAAAACATATAAGAGCCGAGCTGTACCAATTGGATGATTTTTGTAATAATCTAATACACTTAAATTACAAAATCAAAAAAAAAAAAAAAAAGTCGAGCTCGAGCTCGAGCTCGAACATGGTTCTAATCCTGTCAAGCCGAGCTCGAGCAGCAAAGTCGGACTCGACTCGAGCTCGAGCCTGGCCCAAAAATAAATGAGCCGAGCTTGGACAGCCAAAGCTCGCCCAAGCTCGGCTCGTTTACACCCCTATGTGCAAGCTAAGGTTCAAAATTGTACCTATAAGTTCAAACCACGCGTTTTGCTTAATGATCATAGGCCCATAACCCAACAAGACCCAATTACAAGGAAGATTGTAATTGTGTGGGGGAGGAGGGATCCCCTCTTCTTTCCACTTACCCCTCCCCTTTTTTTAATTTAATTTAATTTTTTTCAGTTTATCTTTTTGGTTTTTTCAATTAGTCTAGTTGTTCTGACCATCCCTTTACTTATGCTGCGCTGCCTCCGTCTGCCCTCCACTGTGCTGCGCCGCTTTTCGCCTCCCCGGAATTGGTTGGGCTTTAGATCTAGTTTTTCAAATCTAGATCTAGTCTCTTCAACTGGTTTCGCTCAACCACGCCCCGACTATTGTAGCTACTTGCTGGCTTTTTCTATTGTGTTTTTGTTGTTTTTTTAATAAGGGTTTGACTTCTCCTTAAATCTACTTTCATGAGCGATCTTTGGAGTGAAGGTTTTTATCTTGGCCTTTGGGTCGATGAATATTAGTTTCGGAGGGAGGGTTTTACTCCAATGGCTGAAAAAATAAAAGTTGAGAATATAAGCTACCTATGTATTAGATTAAGTCTACATAGAGCAAATTTGTTCTATAACTGAAGTTTGGACATAAGTTAGCGAATGTTGAAGTCATAGATAAGACTTGATCATAAGATTTTTATTTTTTTCTCTATAACATTGTAACCTCATAACTTTAGATATACTTTATTAGAGCTTTATACTTTCTGATATAAGAGCTTTATGCTCTTATTTTTCTTAAAAATATGACCTCGCATGAAAAACGAGAAAACAAGTCTACCCATTAATCTAAAATTTGAGGTGTGAATGAGATTGCTTTTAAGTGGAAATTTCCAAGTAAAAAATAATTCATTTTTAGAAGATTCAAAAATCATATATATATATATATATATATATATATATAAACAAATTGATATATGATTAATGGGTAGACTTGTTTCCTCGTGTTTTAGAAGTGGCTTTCTAAAACACGGGTAGTGCTTAATGACCATAACCCAACAAAGACCCAAGTGGCTGTCTAAAACACGGGTCGTGCTTAATGACCATAACCCAACAAAGACCCAAGTGCATAACCCAACAAAGACCCAAGTGGCTGTCTAAAACACGGGTCGTGCTTAATGACCATAACCCAATAAAGACCCTACATGTACATGAAACACGAGGAAACAAAGTCTACCCATTAATCTAAAAGTTGCAGGGTGTGAATGAGATTGCTTTTAAGTGGAAATTTCTAAGTAAAAAACAAATTTCATTTTTAGAAGATACAAAATATATCAATTGTATTTTGTTGGGAACCACGTCTTCGAAATGGAGGTCTTCCAACAAGACTAGCTTTTTGTTGGCTCCGTTTGGTAATGATTGTGTAGAGAACTTTTTTTTGTTTTGTTAGAATATATACTAATAAAAAGTGATTTATGTGATATATAATAAAGAGAAGTTTTGAATTTTTTTATAAGGTAAAGTGAAAATGTTATGTTTTGTAGTGAATTTTTTTTTTGAATAGTAATAAAAAGTAAGAACGTTTTGAAGTTGACTTTTTAGAGAAAATTTGGGTTAATTGCCTAATAAAAAATTGACTTTTCATTAATTTCCTTTGCTGTGACACACATGGACTGGCTGAGAGAGTGCAATTCTTATGTGATGTGAGGCGCCGTTAAGTGGGCTAGATGCACATGCAAATATGGCTAACAGAGCGTCTTGCTAATATGTTTGAACTCCGCTCAAGATCGATTAATTTATTAAATAAATAGAGTTTGAACAAAAATTTAAGCTTGATCGTTTCAAACGAGCCAAACTTGCATAAAATCAATTCAGCTCATTAAACTCGTAAAACATCATTTTTATAATATTATTTTTAACTTTGTAACGGAAACATTTAAGTACTTAAAAAGATTATAAAAAAAAAAAAAAAGAATTATCTTCACAAGGTAATAAATATAGCTTGTATTATTGAATTGTGAGTTTTCACATAAATACATGCGCATTTGTGTTCATATATATGAGTGGGTATATATATATATATATAGTATGCCAAAAAACTAATTTAGACCCTACAGTCAAATTTCGTCAACTAATTTAACATATTGTTAATGTGATATTGATTTAAATAGGACAATTAAGTATCATAATTTTATTAGTTCTAACGTTTCACGCTATCAGAATTTATTAAGTTAGTGAACGTAATTTGATTGTAGGAACTAAATTATTTTTTTGGTATACCTCAAGAACTTTTGAGTTCATTTTAATAACACAATAAGTTAATTGCAAATTAGGTAAACCATAGGGACTGATTTTTCATTTTTCCCTTCTTTATATATGAAATTACTAAGTTAATTGAATAACTCATAAACAAGCTCGAACTTGTTTGAAAAATAAATTAACAGAGTTTTAACAAATTATCAAGCTCGATGACGATAAGTTCGAACTCTCGACTCGTGTAAAAAAGTTAAATCAACCATACTTGAATATTTTACGACCGATTACAACCCTACACATGAGACCCACTCAACACCTTTTTTTTCTTTCTACGCAGTATCGGGGAAGCTGGAAAGGAAGCTACAAGCAGTCTGAGAAAGCAAAACGTGCTACACGATTGCTGGTTTATCCCATTAGTCAAGGTTTGTGCATTTATCCATTTGGATTTTTCAAGTTTTGTTTTCTTTTACATATATAGTTATAATATTTTGAGAATTGCATATTATTTTTCACATTTGTTTCAATTCTTATAGTCAATCAAATGCGAGAATATTGTAAAGATCAATTTACAACATTTGAGAGTCCTCCACTACCTTGTTCTTCAATCAACTAGCTAGTGTTTACTTTTATATTATTTGTCTGCTCCCACTCACTAGTGGATCAACTACAGACTCACGAATTCACAAAGCAGCTGCCGTTGTCTAAAATAAATAAATGGGTGATTGTTTACATTTAAGTTGATAAGAGGGTGATTTATTTATTTATTTTACTTAAAATAAATAAATAAATGTGAATGCAAATAAGGTCAATAAGCATCAGTTGGCTAGGGTTTCGTTTACATGTTTCCTGCTCCACTCACTAGTGGATCAACCACAACCTAAAACAAGATGAAAAATCTAAACCTCATGGATAAGTCAAGTGTGAACGTGTTCACAAACCGTGTGTAGTAGTGTAGTAGAGTAGATAAATCAACAATCGTGTAGCACGTTTTGCTTGCACTTAAGTTGATAACTGACTATATATCAATGGTGGTAGTTTAATAGTCCAAGAAAATTTTCAACGCGGTTAGGTAAATATTAGGGTATGGGTTCAAATCCCGCAATGAAATCTTCATGTCTAATTAGTGTAAATCACCTTGATTTTTATTGATGCCCTAGTGGGACTGGATTAGGCTATAGCTCTGTTGGACATGAGAGAGCGCCTGCGATTCTAGCCATTTAAGCCCTCCTCTCATGTGCGGTTCTCAGCGAATATGTGTTACTATGATCACACCTAAATAGAATATAGAGCCACAGTTGGTCTCTTCTGCCTATCTTTCTAATTAGATAAAAAAATGTTGATAAATGGGTGGTAATGATTGCTTTTGTTGTTTTTGTAGATAATTAAAATAAATGTGAAAGCGAATATTGTCAAATAACCGTGTGGGTTGACTAGTGTTTCTTTTATATGTTTCCCGCTACCACTCGCACCACATACTCGTTGAGATAATTAATGTAAAACTAGTGCGCATGCATTCACAAAGCAAGTGTCGTAGTGTAGATAAATCAGCAATCGTGTAGCACGTTTTGCGTACATTTAAGTTGATAAGTGGGTCGTAATGGTTTCTTTTCTTTTTTTGTTGGTAGTTAAAAAAAAAAAAAAAAATGATAAGTGGGTAAAATCTGATGCAACACGTTGTCAAGATTTGTGTAATTGTGTTTTGGAAGTGTTTTTAATTTTTAATTTAAAAAAGTGTTTTAATGAGATATAAAAACAATTGTATATGATACAGTATACTATATCAAGCACAGGATTCGTATTATTTCTTTAAACCGTAGATTCTAAATTTATGTAAGTTTGAGCGGTCGGTTTGGAATATGCTACCTATTTAAAATATGACATATTATTAAGGTAGCAAAAACAAATCTCTAAAAAGGCTTATTCTTCACTTTTGAAGAGACATTTCTTCTTTAGAAAATAAAAAGATAACTTTTCTACATTATAAAGCGTAAGAACCTAATAAAAATATACTCAATTTAGATTTTTAATAGGTATCATCTTTCACCAAAGTGGCATGAGTTATGCAAGGTCCACTTACTAAGTGCTTTCTTTTCTTTTTCAAGACTTAAAACATTAAAAAAAATTAAAAACAAAAAATTGGGGGTGGCTCTTTGGCCATTTGGGGGTGGGGCCAAAGGGGGTGGTTCGGCCACCCCTAAGGGCGGAAAGCCCTTGGGGGTGGCCGAACCACCCCCATGGCCAAAAGGGAGTGGCCAACCCCCCAAATGGCCAAAGGGGGTGCCTCCGGCAGCCCCCAATTTTTTTTATAAAAAATTTAATTAAATATAATTTTTTAATGTTTTTAATTTTTTAAAAAATATTATTTTTAATTAATTATATGGAAACGTGTCAAACCGTGATTGGTGCTGATGTGACATTCCGTCAAATTTTGGACGAAGGAACCATCTTCGTCTTTAGGCAAACCAGAGGGACCTCTTGTGATAAAAAGTAAATCATAGGGGTCAAAAAATAAAGAAGTTAAATGACACGGGTGAATAAGGTATTTAACCCTACTATAAAATACAACTGTTTCAAAAATATTATAGTTACAAAAATGATTATTTAAAAAATAATAATCGTTGAAAAAATATTGTGTTAAACGAAGTAACATTGAAAAAATAAATAATAAAATACGAATTTTATAAAAGAAATAAAGATAGAATCAATAAAAAGTAAAAAAATAATATTTAAATGATATAGATAAAAATATAGCTAATCGAATGTAAGAGGCCTTTAAAAATTCATTAACTAAACTAGATAAAGTGAGTTTTGAGGAACCATTTTGCATAAAAATTTGGCTCTTCCATTGTAAATGCTCCAACTAGTGTTTTCTTTTCTACTTTTACAATAGTAGCATTTTATGTTTTGTAATAGAGAATAGCCGTTGATATGCAATAATAATATAAGTTAAAGTATAAAAGTTGTGTTTTCAATAGAGGCTCTGTGCATTATGTCTTGAGTGAATTGTGGTTTCTAAAATTTATAGAAAATTTTTATATGTTTGGTAATTTTCACTCTGTCAATTTTAGTAAGTAAATAGTAGCTAGCGCCATCTGAAAATTCAGATAATTCTACTTAAGACTTATAATTACACCGTTAAATTACTGATGCTCGAAAAAATGCCATGTCCAATTCATCTTTTTACCCTTATTTATAAAAGCGTCCATAAATATTTCACATTTACTAACAAAACAAATTACTGGCATTTTTAAAAAGCGCTAATAAGTACTAGTCACATTGGCGCTTATTGTGAATGCATGAAGAATATGAGCGGGTAATGTCCCTTTTTGTTTTAGTAGTGTGTATATATTGGGGTGATATAGATGATATATTGTATTGATCAAGAATGGTTCACTTGGGGCAAATTTTTTTTTCTAGTCTTCAAAGCATCTCTCTCTCTCTCTCTCTCTCTCTCTCTCTCGCTCTCTTTGTATATATATATATATATATATACTGGCCTCCATCCTCTAATATCAGATCTCTAGATCATAGTCATACCTTATATTTCAAAGTCAGATTAGTGATAAGGCACAATATACCCATAAGTTAAAAATGAGAGACAAAATGATATCGTTGAGTCCTTAATGTGTTATATATATATATAGTTTGCCTCAAAACGATAATGTGCATGTGTTTTATATAACATGCATGCTCCATTTGGGAAGAATTGGTTGCCATTGAACATGCTTATGGTACATGCGACTAAAAACAAATTCACTCTTAGATTATATAACAGCCCATGAAACTGACAATTAAAAAGAATAAAAGGCTGCTAAAACAGAAAAAAAAACAAAAAAAATGAGCATGTACTTTTTTATAATCCTCGAATTTTATTATACACTGATACAAGAAAAAACTTGAAGTCCCAACATTGACTACAAGATTAATAAGATACAAGATCACTGCAACCTATATAATTATCACATACACCAAGTTTACATACACTTATTGTAATTCAAAGATGACCTAAACCCATAGTTTAGATGTTTTGTAGGCATATTTTCATTAATTTTTAGGAGCTTGTAGAGGCAAAGGGATTAGGAGGCATAGTTAGTTTATCTCCTTCTCCTTCCAACATTTGAACCACATTTTTTATGGAAGGACGATCCATTGGGTGCCATTGGATGCACCAGAGTCCCACGATTGAAAGTTTCTTTGCAATTTCAGCATCTCCATCATTCTCAACAAAGATTCGTATGTCTCCTTTTTGTTCTAAGAGATTGTAGATCATTTCTGGAAAGTATACTTGGCTAGTGTTCCCAATTGTAGCATCAACAATTTTCCTCCCTCCAACTATTTCAAGTAATAATATTCCAAAGCTATAAACATCTGCTTTAGAAGACACATTTCCAAAATTTCTAGAGAACACTTCAGGTGCAATATAACCCAAAGTCCCCCTAGCTGTGGTCATGGACACTGCACTTTGATCCTTTGAACACAACTTGGCAAGACCAAAATCAGATATTTTTGGATTGAAGTTCTGGTCTAGCAAAACATTGTGAGGTTTAATATCGAAATGGAGGATTCGTTGGTCACATCCTTGGTGAAGATATTCAATTCCTTTTGCTACGCCAAGAGCAATATCTTGAAACTTATCCCAATTAAGGACACAGTTCTTGGTGGCCGTTGAAGATGTGAGCTTCTCTAGAGAATCATTTGGCAAGAACTCATAAACTAGAGCTCGTCTAAATCCATCAGCGCAGAAGCCAACCAAGCGAACCACATTAACATGATGGATCCTACCCATTGTTCCTACTTCAGTTATGAATTCTTCTCCATTTCTCTTAAAAGTGTTGAGGATCTTCACTGCAACATAAATTTCATTAGAAAGCTTTCCTTTGAATACTGTTCCATATGCTCCTTCACCTAACTTTTCAATAAATTGATTTGTAATCCTTTTAATATCGGCATACGAGTATCTCGTGGGTTTGAAATTTCTATAATCTTCCAAAAACTTTTCAATCTTTGCTTGATGCTCTTTTTCCACCTTATCATAAGTATAGAAACGGTAGAGAGCAAAGATAGCTAGTAGTAATACAAATGGACCTAAGATAATGCCTGCATAATAAACATTTATGAGTCAAAAGTTTATATTTCCACAATAAAAAGAATTTTGAATGGCTAAGACAACTTACCAGTGATCTTTAACTTTGATATTAATGCACCTGTTAAAGATTTAACACAGTTAGCTTCTTATTGTACATTACAATAAAATAAAAATTGTTCGCCTAAGGGTTTCTTGCTAATAGCTAAGTTATATATTGAATTTAGACCTTGAGTTCAAGTAATTGTAAGCTTCTAAGAGTACTAAGTGACGGTTTTGAATTGTGTTAAAGAATTTAAAAAGTTTTTTTAATATATAAAAAACCGTGCTAAGAAAAAATGAGTTTGTTCCGTAAGAAAAGAGAAAAAAAAAGAGAGAGAAGCACTTTTTCTTTAAACAAAAGCTTTTTTTATTTCCTAACGCAATCTCAAAAAGACTATAAAGGTGGAAATTGGACAGAAGACTATACCTTTGTCTTTGGGGAAGCACTCGGTGCTTTTATTCCTCTTGATTCTGCATTTCATGCCTTTTAATTGACATTGTCTGCATACTGCCCCGGACCACCTCAATTTAAGAATATTTTTGTCACTGAAAATTCTGGGATCTGGAATTGATAGAAGATTATACATCTTTTTACAAGATATGGACACATTAGCGATGCCCCTATCATATTCGACCGAATAAACATGGTAGTTGGTATAAGTAGGGTCACTAAGACAAGAGATCCGATAGTAACCCATCTCTTCTGAACAATTGAATAAGGCATAGTCACTAAGGTGATGGTCTTCAATTATTTGGAAAGACGAGGAAGAAAAATTGAGTTGTCGAAGATGGCTTGGGAAGCAGTTATCTGGATCAGATAAATGAATTTCTTGAGACGTGTAGTTAATCTCTTCGACAAAGAGCTTCACTGAAATCGGCAGCTCGAGCACCGTCTGATTTGTATCAGTGCATGAGAGATTAAACCCAAGATACCCACAGTCGTCTGGCTGGCTATTAACTCGGAAGGGAAATTGGATGGCTGGGCCCTGGCGTTCACACCGTGATTTAGCACACACATTTTGGCCTTCTCCAAAAGCCACAAACAAGAGCAAGTATGAGATTACCAATATTTCTAAGCAAATATCCATCTCTAGTTTAGCTGTGCTCTCAGGAATGGTCCATAATTAACCTCTTAAATAGCATAGATATGCTTGCTAGTTCGATCATCAGCTTTATCCGGTGATCATCATTACATCTCTCCTAGCTTGTTCAAGTCACAAGTAAATTTTGGGTGAACTAAGAACTTCTCATGGACGACTTGGACTATGTGGTGATGGCCGGCCACTAGAACTTCTCACTTATTATTATTATTATTATTATTAATAATTATAAATTATTATAACTTTATTTTCCTGAGTTGATATATATGGAGTGTTTATCAACCTTTGAATTATTATTTTTTTAAATAAGGACTGATGGGCACTGCAGAGCGACGAACCTAGCTAACACAAAACCCCCGAACCCAAAAATTTAAAAACATCTCCTAACAATTTTGTTTTATGAGGTATACCGTCATAAATTAATTTTCTTCCCCCTCAACTATTACTTTTAGTTTTGTCCCCATACTAAAATTTCTAATTCTACCCATAAATTTACTGTCACATCGATCAGCTAAAAAGAATAAGGTGAGCATTAATCCTCTTATACTCTTATCATAAATCTACACTATTTACTTTGTCTATATACTCTCTATATATAGCTGTGGATTGTGTGAAAGCTATCTATCCCTTTCTCATTATCCTCTCTCTCTCTCTCTCTCTCTCTCTCAATGGCAAGACAATTAATGCTCTTCCGTGCTGCCGGTGCCCGACTCATGGTCGTAATTTTTGCTCTTGTCTTAGTACTCCATCAAACTTGCAGTGCTGAGGATTTTCAAGGCTGCCCCCCTTCTTCCTGCGGCAATATTAGTTTTATAAGCTATCCGTTTGTATTAGAAGGAGATTCAGAAGACTGCGGCGCCCCAGGGTACACGCTGTCATGTCAGAAGAATCAAACAGTGTTAAGTTTGTATGGTGGAATATACTACGTACGGGAAATCGATTACAACAACTACATAATCCGAATTGTAGACCCAGGTATTACAAACAATACTAACTCCTTCATGCCTAATAATTCTCTAGACGAAAGTCAATTCAGTCCAAGGGATCCATATACCCTGAGTTATCCAACCACATATGTCTCTTGTGATTCGTGTGAAACTGAGAATCTTATTTGCTTTAGGAACTTTCCCGATCCGGATAAGAATATGGTTTTCGTGAAGTGCGAAAAACAAGTGAATTCTCCATCTTATTTGGACATTTCTAGTTGCCTTAAGAATGAATTGTTTTTTTCCAACTCTTCTTTATTACAATATTCCAATAGCAAGAGGTACATATATGTTATAGTTAAGGGGATAACCGTATTGGATTTGGAGTCGTCGTGCGAAATATATCACAAGACTCTGGAGGCAACATCGTGGGAGCCAATTTGGCCAAATAATTTTAGTGTTCGATATTTTCAATGTACTGACTTCTACGATGCAATGGTCTCTGGCTTTACGCTTTCATGGTTCCAAGCTACTTGTGATGACTTCCGTGATGGTGATTGCCACATCAATGACGGCGCCAAATACCCTGGGGTTCAGTGCCGCCGTCCACTACGTCCTGGTGAGTATATAAGGAATGCAACACTAGATTCTTCAGTTTAATTCTTCTGAGATATTGAAATATCTCCTTTTACATATATATATATATATATATAATGACTTGATTCTTCAATATTCCAACTTTCCAAAAACTCTGATTTTATTCTCTTATTTCTTTAATTGCAGACACTGGATTCTTTGCTAATCTACTTCGGACATGTGCCAAAGGTGAGCTAGCTAGCTAGCTAGGTTTCTATATATATATATATATGATCATAAAGTTGTACACGTTTGAGGTATACAAGTAGAAGAATTACCATGTACGTGCTTGGCCAATGGCTGCTCTCAAACTTTAAAAATTTATTTAAGTCACATTTTCAATTAATTTTAATAAGTTTTTATCTTTTTTCTAGTTCCTGCAGCTGTTTTCAACAATCTAGTACCGTTGAAGATGAGTAAGAACCTATCTGTCCGTTGATATTTTTTTCATTTTTTTTAGCAGCTCATTTCTTAATTATGACTATATGAAGCATGAAATAATTATATGGTGGAGACAAGATGAAATATTGATAAAATTTAAATGAAAAAGGCAACAAATATTTTGCTTAATTAATTACTAGGGTTTAGGAAGGAAATTAGCTAGGTCTAAGTTGCAACTAAAAGTTCCAAACGTACACTGATATATATTAATCTTTTCTTTGTGAAAGCAGGAGAAAAATTTAACATTCCTTACGTAGCATATGGTGGACATTACTCAGGTGAGGTTTCTGGGCTCAAAAATTTGTTTCAAGGATAATACAAAATAGCACAATGAATTAGAATCGGATCGATGATCGAGTTATGGCTGATGATGACACAAATACTAAAGGAATAACCATGTGCGTGGGCATTGCAGTTGAATATCTCAAACTTTTATAGCAGAAATTAATAAAAGAGAATACATATAAGATTTACGTTATTCGGTTTATGACCGACGTCCACAACAAGAAGTTAAAACTTTAAGGATTACATTGTACGTGCTCTTATTCAATTAATTTATTTTACAATAATTTAGATCTCAAAAACAATGAGGAAAACAAAATTAGTTTCCTCTCTTTATTGCTAAATGCTAAGTGCTCGTTTAGGGGCTTTAGTTGCCCATCCGGTCTATTTCCCTTGAGATCAACCCAATTTCAAGGCCAACCATATAAATTAAGTCCAGCGGTTTATAAATTTGTTTATATTTCTTCTTAGACATGATCGAAGGGGAAAGTTGTTTACCCACTAGTTTTATTTGGTCTTGTAATTTTGGTGTTTTTTTAGTGTTCTGCTAGTCTTAGATGAATATTATTTTCTAAAAAAAAAAAAAAAAAAGTTACTCTTATTTCTATCACTTGGTATTTATAAAATAATTAATATCCATGTAGGACTATGAGGATCAAGAGAGCACCTAACATTTTCCTTTTTCCAAGTACTTAAGTATTTTTTTTTTTTAATGTTTCTTGCAGAATTTTTTAGCAGCCTATTGGTGAACATGATCTACTTCGGCGGTAAGAACCTCTCTCTTTTGATCTTCTCTAATTTTTTTTCCTAGCTTTTCAGTAGATAATTCGATGTTGTGAAGCATGAATTAAAATGAAATAAAATGCAGATAAGATGAAAACGTCAATGAACTTTCAATAAAAAATGATAACAAATATAGTGCTTAATTAATGGGAATTTGGAAGGCAATTAGTTGAGCTGTAATAAAAAGAAAGGTAAATGTATGAAAAATATTCTCTAAGTAAACAGGCGATTTTAAATCGCTCATTCACTTTTTAATTTTCAATTTTTACTGTTTCAGTTTTCACAAATTCGAAATAGGTCCCGTTTGTTTTCCGTCCAATTTTCAGATGGATGGTTAATGCCACATCAGCATTTTGCCAAATTACCTTAAAATAATTTTTTTACTGTCTATAAATTAAGATAATTAAGAAATATGAATAGACAGTAGTACTAAGACACCCCAGCGAGCCCAGCGGTGGGGATTGGCCTGCGGGCAGGGGTGGTTTGCTGAAACTGGTTACATCTTGAAGCTGCCGGATCTTCTCGACCATTCCCATATTTCCCAACTCCAAATCCTAAAGCTCTTGTCACAAACGAAGAATCTCAGAGTTCTTGACCAAAAACTTCTCCCGATCGGCCAACCCACCCAAACCTCCATCAACAACTCCTCAATCAACCATCAAAGCACAAACCAAAGCACCATAATCCCATAAATTTAACCCACAAAATTCAAACCCTAAATCAAAAACCCCCAAATCGGAGCAACCAAAGAGGACATTGTTACCTTGTATTAGCTTTCTGCCTCCACCACCACCGGTTTCCCTATCATCTGACTTGCGGTGGCCGGAGCTACCCCGAGATGGCGCCACGGCAAGTACCAACCCTCCAACAACCACCCCACACCCAAACTGAGAAATAATTTTTTTTGAGAGTTTTTAAAGGTTAAAAAAAAAACCAGATTCTATTAAATAAATATTATTTTAAGGTAATTTGGCAAAAATGATGATGTGGCATTAAAGGTGGAGAGAATTTGCAAAAACTCAAGCAACAAAATTTAAAATTTAAATAGTGAGGGAGTAATTTTAAATCGCATGTTTATATATATAGAAAGGAAAACTCCATCTACCTCCTTTAAATTACTAACAAATGTCTAATGTCTCCCTTACTCTTGCAATGTCCCCTCAATTTATCAAGGTTGCAATGCCTCCCTTTCGCTGTTGAAAATCCCCTGATAAAAAAAAATTTAGAAAAAAAAAAAGAAAAAATGAAGGAAAAAAATAATCTTTCTGTTTTTCCTAAATTCTTTTGTCTTTTTTTTAAAAAAAAATAAAAAATAAAAATAGAAATAAATTCTTCTTTTTATTTTTACCATGATTATATTTGTCATTTTGGGTGCGGAAGGGCACACTGCAATCCCAATGGTAAATTGGGGGATAGTGTAAATTTATTGGTAGTTAAAAAGGGTAAATATACATTTACTTAAAAAGAAATGCTAGCAACAACATTTTTGTTTTCTTATATTTTATTTTGGTGATTTTCCTGTATAGGACCATACCTCGTAGCAAAGATTGGATTTGGGACTCCATGCGTGATTGTGTTTTTGATATATAAATGGCGTAAGAGGCATTTATCAATGTATGACGGTGTGGAAGAATTTTTGCAAAGCCACAATAATCTTATTCCAATAAGGTACTCTTATTCCGAAATTAGGAAGATGACTAAAAGTTTCAAGGACAAATTAGGTGAAGGAGGCTATGGCACTGTATTTAAAGGAACCCTTCGAAGTGGTGGTTTTGTGGCTATAAAGATATTAGGTAAGTCCAAAACTAACGGACAAGATTTTATCAGCGAAGTTGCAACCATTGGAAGGATTCACCATATTAATGTAGTGCAACTCATTGGTTTTTGCGTTGAAGGGTCAAAACGGGCTCTTGTATATGAGTTCATGTCTAATGGTTCCTTGAATAAATACATATTGTTGCCAGAAGTAAGTACTCTCCTAAGCTATGATAAAATGTATGATATAGCTTTAGGAGTGGCTCGTGGGATTGAATACCTACATCAAGGATGTGACATGCGGATTTTACATTTTGACATTAAGCCTCATAACATTCTTCTTGATGATAATTTTACTCCCAAGGTATGTGATTTTGGCCTAGCAAAATTGTATTCAGTAAATGACAGCATTGTTTCTTTGACTGCGGCAAGAGGGACATTAGGATACATGGCTCCTGAGTTGTTCTACAAAAACATTGGAGGCGTCTCATACAAAGCTGATGTTTATAGTTTTGGAATGTTACTAATGGAAATGGCTAGTAGAAGAAAGAACTTAAATGCATTTGCAGAACACTCAAGCCAAATATACTTCCCTACTTGGGTTTACGACCAGTTGAACGACAAAAACGACATAGAAATGGAAGACGCCACAGTGGAGGAAAAGAAAATAGGCAAGAAGATGATCATTGTTGCGTTATGGTGTATACAAATGAAGCCTAATGATCGCCCTTCAATGAACAAAGTCATACAAATGCTTGAAGGAGAAGTTGAATGCTTACAAATGCCTTCCAAGCCTTTCCTATCATCATTGGAAAGAATCATAACATGTGGTGGAGAGAATTCGAATAAATCACACGAATCAAGTCAATCATCTCAATTCTAAATGCAAATTAATTTATATATGAGTCTTTTGATTTATATTTATATTTGATAGCACAAATATAGTTAATATTTATGTGTAACAAATAAGAGTTTATTTGATATAAGATAACTCTCCTTATTAGATAACTTTTCTATTTTCGATTCTATTTTGTCTTACTTGACAAATGAATTAAGCTTTAAGTTTGAGAAGATATGTTGCTACTCTTCATTTTCTGCTAGTAATCATCTTCTTTGTGAATTTGGCACATTGGATTGGATCAATCCATATCATTTGTAGGGATGTCAATGCCGGCGGTTTTAACCGCTAATCATTATAACCGCTAATCGCATAACCGCTTAACCGTATTAACCGCTAACCGCCTAACCGCTATAACCGCCTAGCGATTTGTGGTTAAGGTTATTGGGTTTACTAACCGTAACCGCTAACCTCATTTTTATATAATATATTTTTAGAATTATAATTATAATAATATTTATACATATAACATAATCACTTGATCATTAAATCACAATTTTTTTTTTTTTTTAGATAATTAAATCACAATTTGAGTATTAATATATTATCACTATAATTTATATGATTATATCATATGCTCAATTGATCATTAAATCATTTGATTATATAATAACAAATTATACATATATAATATAACATAACTCATAAGTATACCAATTCATACTAATACAACAATTAAGTATCTAGAGGCTTAGTTCTAATGTATGTTATAAACTTATAAGTGTATATATGTTATAAATTATAATTACACATATATGCATATGAATAATATAAATATATAAGATCAAGACTTAATCATATGATTGAATGACAATTTAAATATTTTATTCAAGTTAATCATATTATTAATGTACAATGATAATGTGATTCGTATAATATCAAATTAAACCACAATTGAAGTATTAATGTATTATCATTCTAATTTATATGATTATATAATAACAAATTATACATATATAATATGACATAAGTCATAAGTATACCAATTCATACTAATACAACAATTAAGTACCTAGAGACTTAGTTCCAATATATGTTATAAACTTATAAGTCTATATATGTTATAAATTATAATTATTCATATATGCATATGAATAATATAAATGTATAATATCAATACTTAATCATATGATTCAATGACAATTCAAATACTTTATTCAAGTGAATCATATTATTAATGTACAATTATAATGTGATTCGTATAATATCAAATTAAGTAATTGACATTGGATTAAACAATGTGTTACTTATAAACACAATTGAAGTATTAATGTATTATCATTCTAATTTTAGTAATATTATCACTATAATTGACATGATTATATCACTTGATGAATTGATTATTAAATCATATGATTATATAATAACAAATAATACATATAATTATATATAATATGACATATAATCATATATATCATATGTTTTATTTGAACTTTTTTTATATGTTGTGTTGATTTTTTTTTTTTTTTTTAAGTTAACCGGTTATGATTTAATATTTAAGGATTTTTTTTTAAAGTACAAGTAAATGTAAATTTGGGGTCAAATATTTTTGATTTTTCAATACGGACTCTTTTTATAAAAATTGGGCCTAAGAAGACACTAAAAATACAAAAAAAAAGAAAGAAATGAGGATAAAAAATACTACAGTAGTAAAAAAGCCCAAAAAGGCCAACAAAAAAAAGCCCAATTTTGAAAATGCGGTTAGCCGGCAGTTACCTATTTCACTAACTACTAACCGGCGGCTAGTAGCTAACTGCTAACCACTAGGCGGTTAGCGGTTGCGGTTAGTGAAATTTACTAACCGCTAAAGCGGTTACGGTTAGTGGTTATTGCCAATAACCGCTAACCGTAACCGTATTAATACCCCTAATCATTTGGATATAATATTGTTTGAAAAACACTAGTTTAGACCCCAAGATGCTAAACAATGAATATCTCAATCTTTACAACAATAAAGATTGACAAAGTTATTAAATTCAAACACCATAGATATGAATACTAAAATCAAGCAAAGCATTAAAACAATATTGGTGAAGGAGTGGAAAATTTTTGAAGAACTTTTCAAAAATAAAACTACTTCAGAGCAGCCAAACTTAGAAAACTCATTCACTATAAAAGAATTCAATTACAAGCAGGATAAATTTACAAAACCTTTGTAATAAATACCCCACTTGTACCAAACAAATGATCTGTTTTTGTACCGTAGTAGCTCTAAAACCTTTGAACAAATCTTCTATATGAGCTTCCTTTTGCAATCCAAGAACTCTTATGGCTGAAAGTTTTATGTAAAAAACATGGTTGTGTGGTTTAACTAAAAGAACTCTGAGAGAGAATTAGCATGAATGCTCTATGATTAAAGAACTTTCTCTAAGAATACTAAAACATAGTGTAACACATTGATCTAAACTATAGTTAAGAGACTGAGTAATTTAGATCTTAGCTTTGGTTGGGCTTGTTCGAGATGGAGTTTGGACTAGGGAGGACCTCAAGGCTAGTTTCTGGCCTGGAGAATCGAACCTCTTTGGGGAGGATCGAACCCTAGCCCCCAGCTTCGATCTTGGGGTCTAGAAAACCCTAAGGTTCAAACCCCTCTTTTTCAACTTCGAACATTTCAAGTGATCATGCGATTTTCAGGGTTTTGCAAGCCTCAGACAACTCTTAGACCCTATATATGCATCCTAAACCTTATCCTAACCTCTTTGCAATATTTCCAAGGTTTCCAAGGTTGCCAATGAATGGTTTAAGAGTAAGACTAGAGTTTTGTTGTTCCAAAGACCTATTTTGAAGTTCCTAAGCCACGCAAGTGTTAGAATATATTCTTAGATAGGATTTAATTAAGGGATTTGATTTATATTTAGGCTCTTTGTTGGCTTAATTTATTTGGCATTTGTGGTATTGTTTAAAATTTAAGCTAATTTTAGCCTACAGTTGGTTTTTATCTCTGGCTTATAGTTGGTCTATTTTTGTTCGGTCTTTATGGTATTGTTTAAAACATATGCCCATTTCAGTCCAAAGTTGGATTTCATTTTGGCCCATAGTTGGCCTACTGTTATTTAAGGCGCATTTTTTATTATCCTCACCGGCCACCTCCACTTACTATGGTCAACAATAGTCAAAGGAAAAGATCAAACTCAAGCTTCCACAATCTTTCACCTTGAGTTTGAGGGGGGCTGTTAGAATATATTTCTATATATGGTATAATTAGGGGATTTGATTCTAGCATTTATTGTAATTGTAGCACCCAATAAATATTTTCTTATGAAATATATTAGGCAATGATAATAATTGAGGAATTTATGGTGTTATATGGATATTATATGGAAATTGGTAGTAGAAGAAGACTGGTAGATGGTGAAAAACGCTTAACAAATGATTCTCCTTTATCGAACCTTTTCGATGGACTTCTCAATAACGCTCACAATCAACTAACAAAGATCCTCTAAGAGGAACAACAATGCTCACAATAATTTTCTCTAAGCACAGCCTCTCACGAACTCTCTGTGGTCAAAATTCGTACATCTCCAAGTCTATAAGGATGTATACATATCAGTACATCAAACCCTAGACCTGGGCCCACTAAAAACACGTTTTTGGGCATAATAGGTACGGGGCGTTCGGACAGGTTAATGGGCTGTTCGGACAGGGCCTTACGGAGCAGAAATTGAGTTTCTGGAGCTGCTATCCGGACACGGGGAAGGCCTGTCGGGACAGGGCCTGCAGAGTACTTTGCAGGGAGGTTCATGACACATGAATCCACATTATGAACGGTGGAGATTTGATTCTGAGTATTCTATATCAGTGTTTGAGCTCATGGACAATAACCTCTGCATTTTGGAACTGAATTAAACCAAGAAAAACTAACAAATGGAATAGTAGTGGAGATTGGTAGATGGAATAGAATAGGAGATTAATAAATGGAAGAGTAGAAGAGATTATTAGATGGAATAGTAGTGGAGACTAGTAGATGGAATAGTATAGGAGACTGGTAGATGTGGCTGGTTTTCTATAAATAGAGCACATCCCCTTCACAAATCTCACCAGTCATCACCCTTCTTTTCCACATATTCTTCATTCTTCTGCTTTCTACTCGATCTTTCTTCTTTTTGAGAGTGTTTACACAGAACAAAGAGAGAAAGGGCGAGACAAAGCTCTGCAAGAAAGAAAGAACACGAGAGAGAACAGCCTTAAGAAATTAGATTCAGAAAAAAGTTCTACATCTCCAAAACCCAGATTCCAACTTTCGTTCTTTAGCATTCACCTCTGTCAAATTCATGTTTTTCGTTTTGTTCTCCGAATTGGAAGTTTGTGCTTCCATAGCCATGACCCTCTCTACAGTTCTTCATTTTCCTCAAACTCTGTTCTCTCTTCATCATCCTCGAAATCACTTTCTTCTTCACTTTCTTAAAATGGGTTTGGCCCTTGGGGGTGGCCAATCCACCCCCAAGGGCCGTGGGGAAAATCCTTTAAAAACCCAGTGAAACCCTCACTCATAAGACGCACAAACGCACAAATGCACACAGTGCACAGAGGCAATCCCTAGAGAATGACAACCTCGCCGTCGATGGAGTCCCTGATCCTCCAGCTCCACGAGATATCGGCCGTGAAGTTCGGTAACTTCAAGCTCAAGTCCGACATCTCCTCTCCCATCTACATCGACCTCCGCCTCATCGTCTCCTATCCCTCACTCCTCTCCCAAATCTCTCATACTCTAATCTCCTCCCTCCCTGCCTCCACCCGCTACGACGTGGTTTGCGGCGTATCCTACACCACCCTCCCCATAGCCACCTGTGTCTCCGTTTCCCACAACACCCCATATTTTTTTAATATATTTTTTAATTTTTTATTATTTTGTTTTATATATTTTTTTTAAAATTAAATAATAAAATATTAATTTTTAGTTAGTGGAACAGGTGGCGGCTTATTAATCCTTGGATAAGATTCAAGGGCTAGGATTTCAAAAAAAAAAACTGAGGGGAAATTTCCCAACTATTGCTGGGATCCCGATCCATCTCACATCCCTTCATTATAGACTACACAAATTTATTAAAATTCAAATAGCGTGACTTTAAAGGGATCCGGCTTAGGTGTGGTACTTCAAAAAAACTACCGCACCTATGCTGTTAAATCTTCCGATAGTTGGGATTAAATAGAAAAAATAAAAAACAAAAGGCTGAGAATTAATCAAAACAATTTATAAGCAAACTGTGTTGTTTTATTTTCATTAAAATCTTCTAAAGCTAACTTTGACTTTGACGCCATCCAATTCGGGGTTGATGGGGGTGCTTGTTAAACAACAACACCCCATGGCACTATTCATCTTTAAAAAAAAAATTAAAAGAGAAAATAATTATTGATATGGAAAAAATGAAAAAGTGGTATCGAAAAGTGGAAAAATTTTGTTTTGTAGTAATTTTTTTATTTAAATAGTAATAAAAAGTAAATGATGTGGTATAAAAGTGAATGATTTGATATAAAAGTAAGAACATTTTTTTTTTTTTTTTTTAAATGAAGTGAATAGTGTGGTAGAATGTGGGGGAATGGGGTGGGGTTTAACAAACAAGGCCGATATCTCCTCTAACCTTCTTCTCCCGAGCTTCTCAAAATTGAGTATTTTTACCGATCTTCTATTTCTTTCAAAATTTATCATGTAGGACAAGTTTTGGATTGCCATTTTCAAATTAATCTCTATCCAGAGATTGCCGGAGGGATGGTGTTCATTAGCCCGAGAGACTTCTCTCTTACCACCTCCCCTCTTTTCTCCCCCTTTCCCTCATATCAGCCCTCTGAAACCTCCCACCCACCGCTGATCAAGGCGGTGCAGACAATGGCTGGAGTCGCCAGCCACTCTCTCCTCCCTCAATCTTCTCCAACTCTTAACCCATCTTTCTCTCTTAAATCTCATCCGATCCTTTCTCTCTCTAAACCCATGCTCTCACGCTTCAAAATTCATTCTCAATTCATCACCAAATCAACACCCATCACAACCGAATGAGAGAAAACAAATTTTTTTAAAAAACAAAATGAAATTCCTTTACCTTCTTTCCCCTCTTCACCTTTGTCTTCTTCTTCTCTCTCTCTCTCTCTCTGTGATTGAAACGTAGTACAAGGAAATGGGTTTTGCAAGACAGACGGTGTTAAAGCATGTTTAGGCAAAATGAGCTGTCAATTATTTTAACAACATATGCTGTAGTTAAAGTTTTTTTTTGATTAAATCTAAACCTTTGTTTTTATTTATTTATTTTTTCTTTTTCTATTTAATCCCAACCGTTGGGACATTTAACAACATAGAACTACTGCACCTAAGCCGGATCCAATTTAAAGAATCTTAATTCTTTGTTTACATGTACATCAAATGGCAATTTTAAAAAGTGGGAGGATGAGAGAAGGACTAGAAGAGTTCAAATGGATTAATGACCTTGATTAAGCCTGTTTGAAATGACGTTAGGATGGAAAAAAGCACTTTTAATACATAAAAAACCGTGTCATACAAAAAGTTGACATGCTTGTATGGTAAAAAAAGCGTTTTTTAAGGGTAAAAAATTAAAAGCGTTTTTAAGGGTCCAAAAAGCCTAAAAATAGCCAAAGCACACTTTTGGCAAAAGCTTCAAAATGAAGTTTTTGCCAAAAAGTATTTTTTAACTTAAAAACTCTATTTCTCAAACACAATTTCAAATATGATCTTAATGAAGATACCATGTATTTGACATTGCCAGTTTTTTTATGACACGTCATACTAATCAATTTTTGTATGACCGTGCCAATTTTAGCCTTCTAACTCAGATTCCTAGTAGCCTGAAAGGGAAGAGGATCATCTAAATTTCAAATCTCTTTCATTTCCTCCATTTAGTGCATTTTAAAGGGTAGTGCATTTAATGCACGACTATCATTAAAAGTTTTGGACAATACTACTCTTCAAAATGCACTAAATAAAAAAAAAATGGAGAAAATTTAAAATGGAGTCAATCATTTTCCACCGGAAAGGAAAATGAGCTTCATCACTTTTAAGAATTTTTTTTCTTAGGGAATGGTCCAAAATAGCCCAATTGGACCTTTTCTAACTAGTACACTTGCTAAAGCCCAAAATACTCTAAATAGGCCAAAATATTAAAAGACCTTCAAACTAAAATTTGGACAATTACATTCTTAGGTTTTTTTTTTTTAAAAAAAAAAAAAAAAAAAAAAAAAATTAAAATAGTTATTCTGTCAACTGGCCATTAAATTAAATAATTGTATGTCACGTCATACTAATCAATTAATATTGCATGACTCTCATTTGAAATGTCTTGTACCAATGTATTTGCTATGTGACACAATTATTTTAAATTACAAATATACATACCCTAAATAAAAATAACAATAATTTTTATTTTAAAAGTTAAGGCATATATGGCCAACAGCCATTAATTGGTAAGAGGGCAGCCACTCATACAGGGGCGGCTGACCGTCTCTATACCCCTCTCTTTGAGCAGCCGCCCTTCTTTGTAAGGGACAACCACCCCTTGGTGAGGTGTGAGGAGTGACCACCCCTCTTTGAGGGGACATTGCTGGCCGCCAACCCTTATCTAATTCTCACCAATTAGTAATGGTTGGTCACCTCTATTTTTTCTTTTTAAATAAAAAAAAATATATATTATTTTAATAATTTTAGGTTATACTTGTAATTTAAAGTAATTACGTCACATAGCACATACATTTGATAAATGACTTGTAAAAAGAAGAGTCATATGACGTTAATTGATTGGTTTGTTATTACATACAATTAATTAATTGGAAGATAGGTTGACGAAAAGACCTATTTAAGATCAGATGAAAACCTAAATACCTAATTGTCGAAATTAAGAACTAAATTTGATGTTTTTTCCTATAATTTTAGATTGTCAAGTTTTAATTCAAGTGGTAAGAGATCAAATATATATGCTTGAAAAAGTTCAAAATTTTACCTGTGAAAGAAAAAAGACCCTTACAAATCGGACATCATTTCAGAAAATTAACATATACATCGGTTTTTAATGGTCTCCATGGCAACAATGTTTTTAAATTCATGGCCAAGACTAAACTTTGATATGAGTTACGACTAATTACCATGTTTTCCAATAATCCACTTAGATGGGTTTGATGAGGTTGTTGTTAAAAGAGTTATCAAAATTAGTATAATTATGAATATATAGTGATTGGATTATGACCGTTAATTTTTTACGGTCATGATCATAAGATCTGGTGATTTGATATGGATTTATTTTATTGTTAGTAAAGTCAACTGTAAGACTAAATTAAATTTAATCTAACAGTTGAAATTAAATAATTGTTACTAAAAACTACAATCTAAAGGTTACAATTGAATAATTGTTACTAAAAACTACAATCTAAAGGTTATAATTAAATAAGTGTTAATTATAAATTTAATCTAACTGTAAAGATTAAGCGCATGTTAAAATCAAATGGGCAGATTTTAATGACAGCAGAATTAGCAATTATTTCGTGATAAATTGACACTATATATAGTGTCTAGTGCAAACTAGTTTAAAACGCAAAAGTCTCTCTTCTTCTGTCGCTTTCAAAACTTTCTATAGTTTTAAAATTCGTGTCTCTGTCTTGATAGAATAAAAACTCGATGATGTTTTAGTTTGGTTTCGTTTTGTGCAAAACGCCACCAAACTTTTGAGGTTTGTTGAACCCAATTATGGCATAGAGAATTGTTTGCAAGTGTATGCCAATTCATTAGATTTGATGGAACCAATAAGTACTTCTCAAGAAAAGCAACTTTGTAATGTACCTTGGGAGCATTTGTTTATATGTTTTAGATTTATACACCGACAGTTGTTGTGTGCTACTACAAACCATTCTATTGCTTAAATAGAGTTTTCAAATTTGGTTGGAGAAATTATTCTTAATCGCAATTTATAAAATTTTTATGATGTTTCTTAAATATGTGAAAAATATATATATTTTTTTAA
The DNA here is from genome assembly GCF_965113065.1 of Corylus avellana. Lineage (NCBI taxonomy): Eukaryota > Viridiplantae > Streptophyta > Magnoliopsida > Fagales > Betulaceae > Corylus > Corylus avellana. The sequence continues at coordinate 333,788 of NC_142490.1, read as the reverse complement.
TAAATCCTATTAAAAAGACATACTTCTCACACATTATTAGAAAAAGAACACGTACTTCTCATGTGCTACAAAATTAAGTTTGAAAAATTGGTCCGTATTATTTTGACCCCAAACACTCCGTTTTTTTTAAGAATTGGCTGACCAGACCACTTGCTATATAATTATGTGGTCTTCCAACAACAAGAAGCCGGTCAGATTTTTTTTTTATATTTGAAGGAGACCCGCCAGATATAATCCTCGTGATACCTAAAATCGTGCCCGAAACACGCAGAGCCTTTTTCTTTTCGTTTGCTGTGCCACACGTGGGCATTATTAGCCTGGTTGATGACTAAGTTTTGAGAAAGAAAAAAATAATAATAATAATATAAGTGTATGAAGTTTACCTTGAGGAAAATGCTTGGTGCTGCAATTTTTTTTTTTTTTAATGATTTTTTCACAATTTATATGTAATATTTGAATGGCGAATAAATTAAACAAGTAAATTTAAATGTTTAGTAATTGAAGTAATAAGTATTAAATTATCAATTTGTAATAACTTTTTACCTAAATGTTCAGCCAAAAACAGAGAAGTGGCAAGTCCATTTGATATAATGGTTATCAAGTGGTAAGACTATATCCATTGCCCATTATGAGTTCCATTCCTTTGGAGTTGATCCACTAAAAGTGGAATTCCCAATGATGGAAATGAATGACATTCTTGCCTATAATGCTGGTCCATCGAGGCCCTAGTCTAAGGACAACTCGAATGAAGCACTAAGCAAAAGACTAAGAGCAATATGATATAAATTACAGTTTTACCTTATAATATTGTTGATGTGACAATTTTAATTAACTATTTGATCAATCACTATTAAAAGAAAAATGTTAAAAACTATCCCACAAGTATCCTAATATGCTGACGGGATAGCGCCAATCAATTTCTTGATATGACATTACTCTTAAGGAATGGCCATTTTAGGGTAGCACGCAATAAAAATGTGATTGATGCAATACTCAAACAAAAACCAACACCAACAAAAAAAGTGTAATGTAAGAAAATACATTATAATCTCATAACTATCTCATATTGATGTGACAATTCCAATTAACCATTCGATTGAGCTGTCATGTCAGTATTATAAAATATTTGTAGGATAAAAAAATGGTATATAACATTATTAAAAAAATAAAAACAAAAACAAGTATAAAAACCAAGAAATTTGCTAGGTAGGTATTCGAGAGACATGCATGGGCTGACCCAAGCACATGTTGCATTAAGGCCTAAGGGGCAGAACAGGTGATCATTAAATCACTAACAATTAATTAACAAAGTACATTGCTTGCTATTACTTCCTAACAATTACAGTTTCCATTCCTGCATGATTGATTATATTGCTTGGGACTATATGGCACTCTTCAATTAATTATTATTTTACATCCTCTAAAAATGAAGTTTGTTTTTTACTTGGAAATTTCCGCTTAAATTATTAGAGCAATCTGATTCACATGATCTGGAGTACCTTTTAGATTAATGGGTAGATGTTGTTCCCTCGTGTTTCATGGGAGATCATATAGTCTTCCTTGTAATTGGGTCTAGATCTTGTTGGGTTATGGTCACTAAGCCCAACGCGTGCTTTGGATTTATACTATAGTCAACGTTATCATTGTTGTATTGCCTTTGGCTTTGTTAATATATATATATATGCATCTAAACATACAATAACATTTCAATTTCACAGTTCGAATACAACTGGTTTTTAGAGGTACGTACTAGCAACCATCTTGTGACATGTTAGTCTTACGAGAGCAGCTTATGTTTCAACTATTTTGCTTCATGTCCTTATATGTAGATATATATATATATATACATCTTGTATGCATGTTTATATGTGTGTATTTCTGTGTGGCTATGAATATGTACGTGTTTGTCTTTAACATGCATTTTGGTAGGCTGCAGTGTAGCTACTAGCTAGGCATGTGAAGTTTCTCCGCTAATCTTCAAATTTTCTGAGTAGACTGTTTGGTTAATTTGCAGAGCAATCCAGCACGCATATGTTTTGGCTTCTGGTATTGATTTTCTACAATGGGCACTTTATTAGCACTGCTACTGGTGCTAATTCTACCAGACCCGACGTTGTTAACATTGGCGCTATTTTGGCTTTCAATTCTTCTATTGGGAAAGTTGCAAAAGTTGCCATTGAAGCTGCTGTGGACGATGTGAATTCCGATCCTGGGGTTCTAATTGGAACTAAGCTCAAAATTACCATGCAGGATACAAAATTATCCAACGGATTTCCGGGAATCGTTGAAGGTACGTAGATCCTTCCATTTGAACAGAGTTTTCTTTTGTCAAGTACTCATAGATCAAATATGATACAGATTACACTTTGATTCTTCTTTAACAGCTTTGCGGTTTATAGAGAATGATACAGTTGCCATAATTGGTCCCCAACACTCTGTTATGGCCCATGTAATTTCACATATTGCAAATGAGTTTCAAGTGCCTCTACTATCCTTTGCTGCAACAGACCCCACCCTGAATTCACTTCAGTTCCCATTCTTTGTTAGAACAACCCAAAGCGACCTCTTTCAGATGTCTGCTGTAGCAGAAATCATAGGCTACTACGAATGGCAAGATGTAATAGCAATCTATATTGATGACGATCATGGCAGAAATGGGGTTGCTGCTTTAGGTGACAAGCTCGCCGAAAAACGTTGTAAAATCTCGTACAAAGCACCTATGAGCCCCAAAGCAGTAGTAGACCGGAATGACATATCCGATACACTATCTAAGGTAGCTAAGATGGAGTCTCGGGTTATTATCCTCCACATATATTCTGGCTGGGGTCTAGACGTAGTTGATGTGGCACATAAGAAAGGGATGATGGGCAGTGGATATGTGTGGATAGCAACTGATTGGCTCTCTACTGTACTTGACACAGAGTCGGAACTACCTCCAGTGGCATGGAATAGTATTCAAGGGGTTCTTACCTTGCGTATGCACACTCCGGATTCGGAACTCAAGAGGAAATTTGTTTCGAGATGGAGCAAATTGACTGCTTCAAAGACAAATGAGAGCCTTTTTAAACCAAATACATATGGTCTATACGCATACGACACAGTTTGGCTTCTTGCTCATGCACTTGATGCATTTTTAAATCAGAGGGTAAACAATATTTCATTCTCAAATGATTCGAGTTTGATTGAGTTTCATGGAGGGAACTTGCATTTTGACGCCATGAGCATCTTTGATGGAGGGAATGTGTTGCGTACCAATATTTTACAAGTTAATATGATTGGTTTAAGTGGCCCAATGAGTTTCACTTCAGATGGGGACCTCAATGGTCCTGCATATGAAGTAATCAATGTCATTGGTATGGGGGTCAGGACAATTGGTTATTGGTCCAATTCCTCCGGCTTATCACTAGCGCCTCCAGAAAAGCTCAATGCACAGCTAAACAAGTCTTCAAATCAGCAACTATATGGTGTAACCTGGCCGGGGCAAATCACTCAAAAGCCTCGTGGGAGGGTATACTCAATCAACGAAAAGCAACTGCGAGTTGGAGTCCCAAAGCGAATCAGTTATCGTGAATTTGTGTCACATATAGAAGGCTCTAATAATTATAGTGGCTATTGTATTGACGTTTTTAACGCTGCAAAGGACCAATTGTCATATCTAGTCCCATATAAGTTTATTCCATTTGGGAATGGACACAGCAATCCAATAACTTATGATCTTCTGCACAGAATCACAACGGGTGTAAGTATGAATTTCAACAATTTTCTACATACTATGAAACATGGTTTTTAGTACTTCTAAGTCACTAGTTTTCCTCTTCCATATAGGAACTCGATGCTGTGGTTGGTGACATTACAATTACCACTGACCGAATAAAGATGGTGAATTTCACGCAGCCATATATCAAGTCTGGGCTAGTTGTAGTGGCTCCGGTTTGGAAGTTGAACTCCAATGCTTGGACCTTTCTAAGACCATTTACTCCAATGATGTGGTGTGTTACAAGTATATCTTTCCTTGTTGTGGGAGTAGTTGTTTGGATTTTGGAGCGCAGGACAAATGACGACTTCCAGAGCCCTCCTAGAAAACAATGTGTCACCATCTTATGGTGAGTTGTTTATTTGTTTTAAACAAACAATTTTGTATAAAATACAAAAGACTTAAATTTGTTTTTCACCATTATGTGATTTTACAAATACTATTTTCAAAAAAAAAAAAAAAAAAAAAAAAAATGATGTGGTTGATCTTTCCCTTCATCCATTCGGTCATTGTTAGCAAATGATCATGGTAGGGAAGATATTGTTCCTCGAATCTAGAAAATTAAGCAGAACATATGTAATTCCCTAAATGCTAATTTTTGTGCTTCGCTTTGCAGGTTTAGCTTTTCAACTTTGTTTTATAGTAAGTAAAAAAGTTCTTAGTCTTCACTAGCTATTTCCCATATGTACAAAGCCTCCTACATAGGAATTACTCAATTGTCTGTTTCTTGTTTTATGCATGTAGGAAAGAAGATTGTGAGCACCCTCGGTCGCTTAGTGCTTTTCATATGGCTTTTTGTAGTTCTAATACTCAATTCGAGTTACACTGCAAGTCTAACATCAATTCTTATAGCCGAAAAACTTTCTTCGCCTGTCAAAGGGATCGAAAGTTTGACAACAAACAACAATAATATTCCCATTGGTTTCCCGCGTGGTTCTTTTGTCGAAAACTATCTAGCCAATGAGCTCAACATAGATAGAAATAGACTTGTTCCTCTTGGTTCGCCAAATGATTATGAGAGAGCTTTGAAGGCCGGCCCGAGTAATGGTGGTGTCGCTGCGATTGTTGACGAGCGAGCATACATGGAGCTTTTTCTCTCCACTAGATGTGAATTTGGTATTGTCGGTCATGAGTTCAACATAAGGGGGTGGGGTTTTGTAAGTATCATCTCTTCTAAATTGTCATTATCTCTATCAGCAATTGCTTATTTAGCAGTTGTCAACTTATATATATATATGATGATGATGATGATGATAATAGTGTTAATTCATGTTCTACATTTCTAATTGATTAGGCCTTTTCACGGGAGTACTCGCGACTGGCGATTGACATGTCAACTGCCATACTAAAATTGTCAGAGACTGGGGATCTACAAAAGCTTCACGACAAATGGCTTACAAGAAGTGCTTGCAACTCAAAAGATGTGAAGCAAGAAGTAGAACAAATTTCGCTTAAAAGTTTCAAGGGGCTGTTTTTACTATGTGGCTTAGCTTGCTTTGTTGCTCTCATTTTCTTTTCTTTGGATAACTGAATAAATCTTTCATATATTGACAATGATTACAATGCACTTTCTTATCCAAAAACTTAAGAAAACATTTATGTATCCTGAACGCAAAACTATACAGTAAAGAGAAGCCTAACTATACAACCACCTATATAAGCCAACAAACTTCAAATCAAAACCAGAACCAGGAAATCTGAACCTTCTCCACAACTAATGTTCTCCAAATTGCTCTTCTTTTCTGTCTCATCGAGATGGATTTAATGTTATCATTTGTTAAAAAAAATTGAATCATTTACATTTGTTAAAAGAAAAGAATAGGATGTTATTCAAGTGAAAAAGGAAGGAAATTAGGAGCGAGTCCAAGAGAAGGCCAAGGGAGAGGGTCTACCAGAGGAGGAAATAAAGGGCGCTCACCCCTCCAAAAATTTTTGAATTTTTTTTTTAAGGGTAATTTTTTTAGTTTTTTTTTACCCTAACTCCTACTTCTTCTTCTCCCGTCCCTCCAAAAAAAATTTTAAAATTATTATTTTAGTTACACCCCTTCTAATACGAATTCTTATATCCGCCGCTAAATGTTACCGTTGCTACTAACTGTGTATGAAGCCTAATTAGTTATAAGTTTCTAGGAGCTTTCCAAGTTGGGCCTAGTTAAGTTGAAAGTTTCGAAGTTGGGCCTCCATAAGTGCAATAATGCGTGTATAAGGATAGAAACATTTTTCATTTGGGGAAAAATATTAAAAAACCTTCTCAACTAACAACATTTTAAAAAAGAGACATGCTACACGTCGATGTGTGGTTGAGAAAGAGTGTGTGATTGTCCAACTTATAAGCGCTAATTTCGAGTGCAAAACATTGTTCAAACAAGACCTTCTAGCACATGAATAGTATCGTTTAAACATGGTTATTGTTCAAACGATACCTTCTAATACGTGAATAGTGTCATTTGAACAGCAACACACAAAAGACACCACTTTAGAAATGATGTCGTTTGAACCAAAAAATAAACGTTTTTAAGTGACTTGTGACACACAAAAGACACCACTTAAGAAATGATGTCATTTGAACAATAAAAAGACGTTATTAGTGACTCTTTTTTTTCTTTCTTTCTTTTTTTTTTCTTTTTTTTTTGTAGTGATTGTTAGAGGACGGACATATTGACATAAATTTTAAATATGTTAAATCACCGGTTATCCTAAAAACTTAAGTTGATAGGAAGAGATAAATTTAATTACTTAATTATTAGTTTAACACTCTCTCAAACTCCATTTTCATAGGTGAGATTCAGCACATGAAATATTTAATTTAAATAGAAGATGAATTGACGAAGTCAAAGTTCGATCCCAGGACCTTTGAATTTTATACCATGTTAAATTACCAATTGTTTTAAAAGCTTAAACTTATAAAAAAAGATAAATTTAATTACTTAATCATTAGTTTAACAAAATATAGACAAAAATAATCCTACTAGCACTAAGTTAATGGAGATTTAGGTGCGTGTCAGAGGACCCCACCGATATTGAAGTCATAGCGTATGAGCAGATGGTGGAGGCAGTGCCCTGCCCTCAAGTCTGGAGGCATGCATCAGGTGGCTTCGTCAACTAATTCCAGTAGAACCAGTTTTTAACATTTGAAGACTGAAGTGCTTAAGTTAGTGAGCCATGCTTTTACTTGGCTCACTTAAATATAATTTTGGAAAAAATCAATTATACTTCATATGATTTCAATTTAATTATTCAGTTTTTAATTTTTATAAATTAAATTTTTAAGTTTAATTTTCTCTAATTTCGTCAAAGTAATTACTTGTATATTACATCATACCGTTAGAATGATGGAGAGATATAAAAAAGCAAAAAAATCATAAAAAGAGCATAAGCATACAAGAAGACTACATTGTATTGATATGTAAAATAAAAGTGTGGAGAGGTGTGTGGAATGGTGCGGTAGAGGCCTCCTTATATAGAGGCTACAGGGGAGTAAGACTCCCTCTCCTTAGCAATGTGGGACAAGTCCCACATATACACTAACATCTCCCTCAAATTCAATGTATAATATTGAGGTTGGGAAAAATACAGGGAAAACAAAACATAAAAAATACATGATTTTTTTTTTTTGATCACCAAAAAAGTCGTTGGAGCGGTGGCCGGAGTTGGGCGGTCAGAGGCGGTGAACGGTGGAGCGACAGGAAGCAGTACCCGGTTCTAACTTGTTGAATCGGGTTAAAAAGCTTGGATCCGGGTGATTTCTCATATACTCAAATATTCTCCTTCAAACTCATGTTCGGGAAAAAATTTGGAAAATTATGATTTTTTTTGAAGTATGCCGGAAAAGACGTCGGAGTTGGGCAGCCGGAGGTGGTAGATAGAGGAAGGCAGCGGCAGCTGGACCCAAAAAGTTGGGCTTGAGACTTGAATCCATTGGGATGGATTGGACCCAACATTTTGGGCTAGAGCTTGGAGTAGCCTTGAATCCATTTGGGCTGGTTTGAATGGACCAAAGTTGGCCAAAACCCATGAACCATTAAATATGGCCTGACCCAAGGGCAGAGGGAAGGGGGTCGAGAGGGGTCAAATGCCCTCTCTCACCTCCCAAAAATTTTCCTGACACTAGCAAAAAATTAGAAAAAATCATTCATATGTCTTGGTTGCCCACCCTAAATCACTCACTCGGGGCAATAGATATCACCCTAAACCACTCATCAGACATCAGGGACAAACCAGATTTTTTATTTTTTTTATTTTTTTATTTTTTTTCAGAGTTTCAGACTTTTTAGGTTAGACGAGAGGTTGAAGGCGACGTAAGATGTGTTTTTATTCCTTATCCAAAACGCACCGTTTAAATAGGCCTTTAGTACAACGCTCGTTCGCCCAGATGCAACTCTATTTTATAAGTGTTGCGACTCTATTTTAAAAGCGTGCCCAGTTACGACACCGTTTAAGTAAGTGTTGAGACTCCTACTTTTAACGTTATTAAATAAGCCTGCCCAGATGTCCTTCTGTTTGTTTTTCTATTAGGGCCCGTTACCAGCTAATGACCAAAGGTCCAAAACGAGCAAAAAATAAAATAAAATAAAAAACTAAAAAGTACATATTTGAAACAAGTTTAATTTTATACTACCGTCATCAAATTATCAATCTTCTCACAGTAGTTCTTTCAAGCAAATTTTTTTTCTTCAAGCCGTTTAACAATTATATCGCGGTTATCAAATTGACAATTTATCTTTCTTAAAAAGTTTTAGGTGTGTAATAAATTTTTGCATTGAATAGGCTTTTTTGTATTTAAATTGTTCTTTTAAATTAATTGTTTGTAAATATATATAATTTTTGTTACATATTTTAATTGTATAAAATATATAATTGTATTTACTAGAGATTATGAAGACCAACAATGATTCCATTGAAATTATGAGGTCGTGTCGAGGTAGATTTAGCAATTTTGCCGGTAGATACTTATTTAAGAAAAAAAAAATTCTTTTTTATTTTTTATTTTTTTATTTTTTAACATTTCCGCACAAAAGGGAGAGTGAGATTTAAACTAGTGACTTCTGCTTCATGAGGTGTGGTCTCCAGCCGATTGAGCTACCTCATTGGGGACCAAACCTATGCTAATGATAGACGAAATATGAATAGCATATCTACATAAAGGATATTGCCAACCAGTTAACCATGATTTTCAAAAAATACAAATTGGAAAACACATGGTTCAAAGACTCGTCGACGACAACTGAATACATTAATGCTAGGTGTGAGAAAATAAATTGTAATGTGCATTTATATGTTTGAAACAATAATTAAGTTTTTGCTGAACTTTTCATTTATTTCGTAAATTATATTCTTTTAATATTTGTAATTATTATTTTTTTCTTATTTTTAATCTTGACCCCTCTCAGCTAAAAAGTTGGCTCCGCCACTGGCCTGACTTGAAAATAAATGATATGACCCAGGTCTAACTCGGTGGACCGGGTTGACAATTTGGATCGACTTTAAAAGATTGATTTGAATGGATCCAGCTCGGGTTGTGAAAACTAAGTGGACTGAACCAGATTTGAGACCAGTTGGGTCGGGTTGAGGCCGATGACGAGCAGGCCGGTTTAATTGGGCCAAAATGGCTGAAACCTGTGGACCATTGAATGGGTCGGTCTGGCCCGAATGAGATGATTCGGTTCTAACCCATTGAATCGGGTCAAAAAAGCTTGGATCCGGATGAATTAATTAATTTTTTTTCCCGGATCTAACACGTGTCAGCGAGCTAGGGCTGACGTGGCAGGCTCTCTGAGGGACACGTGGCAGAAGGGAAAAGAGGAGAAGAGTATGGCGCGTGTGGTGCATGCGCCAGACGCTACAACCACTCGCCGCGAGTGCACCACATACGCCAAACCCTAGCTAGGGTTTGTTGCGCGTGAGGTGCGTGGATCACACGCGCCAAAAGGTGGCCGGCGCATGGACGCATGTGGGAGGTGCTGCCGGTGCATGGTGAGACCCTCCCGGCGCATGGAGGCGCGTGACAGACAAGCAGAACCTTCTGGAGGCGCATGAGGGCGCGTGGAAGCTTGGATGGCTAGGATCTCTTCGGATTTGAACTCGGAGGTGTGTGCTCTGTCGTCTGGAGTGGAGCGTGTAGCTTTGTCAAGGCTGTGGCCGCGTGTAAAGGTGATTGCCGGTGTGAGGAACCCTGGGAGGCGCATGGAGGCGCGTTGACTGACGAACAGAACCTTCTGGTGATTTGTCTGAGTTCGTGGAAGCTTGTACGCTCCAAATCTCTTTGGATCTATACTTGGCGGCGTCTGATCTGACTTCTGGAGGAGCGTGTTGCTTCGGCAAGGATAGAAGCAGCGCGTGGTGGCTGGTGGTGGCGCATACGAGATCTGGCAGTTTCTGTTGGTGGCGCGTGGATGCACGTGCAATGCCGAAATGGGCTGAAATTGCACAAATCCACCGATCTGGGGCCGAGACACCACTTATGGTGGTTATTTGGCCGAAAGGAGTCACAGTGGTGGTGCGTTTGGCGCTTGCAAGGACTGCCGGAGGCGCGTTGGATTGCCAAGGACTGCCGCAAGCATGAATCTGGGATAAATTTTCCCAGATGAGGCTGGAATGAAGGCGTGGAAGAGATTTTGAGCGGAAAACCACTTGACGGCGCGTAGACGACCGAAAAATGGAGGTCGTTGGAGGGAGCGTCAAAGACGTTTATTGGAAACCACAGAAAATGGCTCTGATATCATGTTAGAATAATGGAGAGATATAAAAAAGCGAAAGAATGATAGAGATCGGAAGCACACAAGAGACTACATTGTATTGATATGTAGAATAGAAGTGTGGAGAGGTGTGTGGAATGGTGTGGTAGAGGCCTCCTTATATAGAGGCTAAAGGGGAGTAAGACTCCCTCTCCTTAGCAATGTGGGACAAGTCCCATGTATACACTAACAGACGAATCAATCAATCTTATGCGACTCTTGTTTAAAATGTCATGACTAGAAACAATAATTTATTTTTTATTTTTTATTTGTATTTGTATTTTTAAAGAGAGATGACCAACCCCCTTAATTGGTAAGGGGCTACGACCCCTTATCTGGTGAGTTGGCTGCCCTTAGCAGCCGTTAATGTCCCCTCACAGATAGATAGCCGCCCCTCACCATATCCGTTAATGTCCCCTCACAAATGGATCGCCGCCCCTCTCTTTTAGTTGGTGAGGTGTGAGGGGCGGCTACACCTTTGTAAGGAGACATTGCCCCTTTATCTAGTTCTCACCAATTAATAATGGTTGGCAACCTCTTTATTTTTTAAATTAAAAACTATTTTTAATCTTTTGAGGCTATACTCAAAATTTAAAGTAATTATGCCACGCAAACATACAATTAGTATTTAGTACATTACATGTCAAAACAAGAGTCATGTGGCATTAATTAATTGGTCTGATGTGACATATCATTAATTAATTGGGCGATAGATTGACAAAGATACCTGTTTGAAATCGGAGGAAAACTTAATTACCTAATTGTAACACATCGATCCCATATTGAGAAGAGTCACCCACATAGAGAGTGTGTAGTTTATAAGAGATGCTCATGGATATTAAGTCTCACATTGCTTACTAAGTGAAATTGAGTTTTATAAGTAATTATAGTGAAGCTCCAAATTGACAAGTCATTTTGGAATGATTGCACATATGTAGTTAGCATTTTTTCATGGATCGTTACACTAATTGTCAAAATTAAAAACCCATGCAATATTCAACTGAAATAGCATGAAAGCCCGGATACTAACGCTTTTTGTTTTTTCCCTATAATTTTAGATTGTTAATTTTTAATTCAAGTGGGTAAGAGATCAAATATATGGATGCTAAGGTTCACAATTTTACCTGTAAAAAAAAAAAGAGATACAATTCGGACACGATGTTGTTTTGATATATAGGGCAAAGTAACGTATGTGGCAAAAAAATTTTTAAGTTATGGCCAAGACTAGGCTCTTGATAATTGGATATGTGTGGTGACTAGTGACCAAGTTTTCCTAGTCCGCTTAGATGAGTTTGATGAGGTTGCTGTGTGCTGCTACAAAACATCCTTTTTGGTTGGTTGATACTTGGCCTCTTAGATTTCAGTCGTATAATGTCATTCTCTCCATGCTCACACTAAATTATTGTCCTTCCATGGCTTTTATAAAGTACAGCTTGTGCATAAAGGAGAGTGAAGAAATGTGAGTCCAAGATATAATTTTTAAAGTTGACGTGAAATTATTGATGGAACACGTAAAAAATGGACAAGCCAATAAAGCATACTGTACAATGAGAGAGGCGTGGTTCACGTTAAACTGTGAAGCTCGGGAAGCTCGGGCCACTTCACAATGACAACATGTATATTATATATAATCATTTTTCTTTTAGCACTTCCATGGTTATGATGAAATCGTGGAAAGTACAACTATAGTAGGTTTTTCTTTTGCTTTGCACTCCCTAGGGATGAGGAGTGCAAAAGAGTCCATGAAGGATTTTCAAAAAGCTTCACACTGCTTCAGGATTCCTTATGCACATGATTGCTTGGTAGAAAAACCAAGGTGGACGGTAATTAACCTCGATCGGTAGGCCTGGTAAAGATAAACTAGAATGTCGAATGCGGGGATAGACAAAACAAAAATGAAAGATGGGGTTAAGAATGATTGCCAAAGACCATGAGGGGAATGTGTTAGTAACTATGTGTTTCACAAAGCTTTACATCTCAGATCCAACAGTGGCAGAAACTTTGGGAGCATGGAAGGTTGCGAATTTAGTTGACACTTGAGATTTCAACATGTCATAATTGAAGGAGATGCACTAAAAATAATACATTCTTTGTGGAAGGAATAACATTGTTGGAGTCGGTACGAGCAGTTAATTGAGAATATAAAAATGGTGCTTTCTAGCATTGGTACGTGGGGCATATTAAAAGGAAAGTTAAAGAGGCAACTCATCGGTTAGCGAATGTGGCGGTTCATCAATCTTTAGAACAAGTTTAGAAGAAAGATTATCTTGTATTTATGTTTACCCATGATAGTGTACTTGCTAAAAAAATTGTATCATCTTTATATTTATCCATGATAGTGTACTTGCTAAAAAAGTTGTATCGTCTAAAAACACAGACGGTTATATGATTGTACAAAACATATGGTAAAAAATTGAATACTCGTAACAACAGTACTCTCACCAAAATACCCTAACAAGTTAGCCTTTGGGTTGAATGCGAAATGGTAGGCCTCATGATAAGTGCTAAAATATTCATATTTTCAACCCTTAACTTGCATATTTTAATCCTTTGGTTTTAGTTAATTAGGCCATTTTAATTCATTTTTGTGTTTTTTATACTTTTGTAGGCTTTTGGAAGAAAATGAAATAAAACTAGATGATTTGGGCTCAAAGATAGAAGATGGAGAAAATTGTAGCTTCCTGACACTGCGATCGATCACAGGGTACTTGCTATCGAGCGCAGTACCAAAGAGGACACAGCACAATCCAGGCCAGGAGCGATCGAGCGCATGACAGAAGAAGGATCGATCGCAGACCTGCAATCGAGCGCACACGGGTTGCAATCGATCGCACCCGTGCGCATGAGACACACCAAGTGGTGGCCAGAATGCTCCTCTTTCCATATTAGGGTTTTCCAACTCCCAATTGTAATAGGTCTCAAAACCCTACGAAATCCCTAGGTTTACTACTTTGTCTAGAACTTCTAAAACTTATAAATAGACCCTTAAGCCTCTAGAATTGATATGCCTTGCAAGAGAAGAATATGAGCTTTTCAAGTTCAAGTCTCGGGTTTATTCTTTTCCTTTCTTTTATTTTATTTTATGAAGATGTTTAATATCAATTTTATGTGTAGCTAATTTAATTAGTAGGGCTAGATTGAAGCCCTAGTTATGTTTAGTTAATATTTCAATATTGGTGCCTTTGTAATGATCTTGTTGTGCTATTTAACTTGATTAATGTCTACTTGCATGAATTCCTCATATGTGTGCGCCTGATCAACATATGCATGTGGTATGGACTAGTTAATTAAATCAATTTAGATGGCCGAGTCATGGGTTTAACATAAGTAAGAAAAGTAATCTATACCGGATTCTTGGGTTAATCAACATGGGGAACCGGGAGTATATGTCATGCCCTAGGCCTCAAGTGTTTGTTGATTTCCATAGAGTACATACTTTTTTAAGGAACAACTTAGTATACATCATGCTAAATCCCTTAGAAAAGAAAAGAGTTAGAGTATACGCCATGCCTAACTCGTTGCTTAGGAAAATCTATAGCCTTAGGAGTATACGCCATGCCCTTAGGTTGACAAACATTAGGTATGCATAACATGATCAAAGCATTGGCATATTGTTATATTAGCTAAATATAATTAGTGGTGGATATCAAAGCCCTAGCTTTTATTATCATCACTTCAACAATCAATCTTTGTTTTACTTAAGGAATCTATTTTTAAACATAAATTCAGTGATTCTCGTGGGAATGATCTTGTACTTGCACCATATACTACTATGTTGACCTTGTGCACTTACAGGTAAAACATACAATTATTTATCTATTAATTTAGGTAGATATTTTGCACATCACCTCATATGGCTTGTATTCCGTAATTAGGAGAATGTCTTGACCTTAAAAGTAAACTTGGGAGGATTTTATTGACCCAGAATGTCTTGACCTTAAAAGTAAACTTGGGAGGATTTTATTGACCCAGAAAAAGAAGTTAGGGAGGATAACATTCGGCAGCAGCAGTACTCTCACCAATTTAGAAGTGGAAAGTCCATTTGATATAATGGTTATCAAGTGGTACGACTATATACATATCGCCCATTATGAGTTCCATTCCTTGGAGTAGATATTGGGATTGATCAAATTCCCACTAATAGTGGTTTTTCTTTGATTTCAAATAGGTCTTTCCATCAACTTATTATCAAATTAATTACATGTATGCTGCTAATCATGCTAAGGTTCAAAATTTTACTTGTAAAAGAAAAGAAAATAAAAGTCATATAATTCGGACACGATGTTATAGATATATAGGGCAAATTAACAATTTTTTGAAATTTATGGCCAAGACTAGACTTGATAATTGATATGAGTGATGACCAATATTTAAATGACCAAGTTTTCCAAGTCCCCCACTTGGATGTGTCTCATGAGGTTGCTGTGTGCTGCTTCTACAAAACACCCTTTTTAATTGGTTGGTTGATACTTGGTGGAATGATCATGTCATTCTCTCCACACGTACATGCACTAAATTATTGTCCTTCCACGGCTTTTATAAAGTAAAGCTTATGCATATATACAAAGAGAGTGAAGAAATCTGACCCCAACATATCAATATTAATAACGTTGACTCGAAATTCAAAATGGACAAGCAAAGCACTCTGTAGAATGAGAGAGGCGTGGATCACGTTACACTGTGAAGCTAGCTCAGGCCACTTCATAATGGCAACATGTATACTAATTACAATCTTTTTTTTTTTTTTTTCTTTTTTTTTCTTTTTTCTATTCAAAGGGGGCAATCATTTTTCTGTTAGCACTTCAATTTTTAAGATGAAATCGTGGAAAGTACAAATATAGCACTTATTAGGGTGATCTTTCTCATCTGTCCCAAGTAGTAAGGGAGAGAGTAATGGAATTTTTTCAAAAAGTTTCACATTGCTTTAGGATCCCAGATGCACACCATCGATCGTTCCGTAGACAAACCAAGGTTGACCGTACCCCGATAGATGCGATAAAGATAAACTGAGATGCATGCTTTGTAGAAGGAAGAACTGTTTTAGAGTCTGTTTGGACAATTAATTGAGAATACAATTCCTAATCATAGTATGTGGGACATATTAAAAGGGAAATATATCTGCTAGCGAAAATATCTATTCATTAATCTTTTGCGCAAGTTTAAATGAAAAATTATCCTATATTCATTATTTTATTGCACTTGCCGAACACGTTGTTTCATCATGATTTTTATTAATGTAAGTTTTATAGCCTTACTTTAAAAAAATGGTGGAAAGTTGGCTTTTCATATTTACATGACTTGGTTCATCCTGTTTAGCATGGAGCGCTATATTATCATAACAAAAGATTTTATTTTTACACACCTTTTTGGTTGGTTGATACGTACTTGAAGCCGAAGTGTAGCATTTTTCTAATATATATATATATATATATATATATATATATATATATATATATATATATGGACCATATGGTCTTCCAATAACAAAGAGCTAGTCAGATTTTCATTTACCCGCAAATATATTTGCTCGTGATATGTAAAATGATGTCCAAATTAAACACGCGAGGCACACGAAGGGCTCTGTCATTATTTTCCTTTGCAGCTTTGCTGTGCCACACGTGGGCTATTCAATATTTGGAATAGATTTCTCCCCAATTCATTTTGGACAAGACAATATTCAGTTCATGATTAGTATTTTTTTTTTCAAAAATCTTAGAGCTACAAATGGGATACCTGTCCCACTAATAAAAAAATAAAATAAAATATTATTTATGATAAAAAATAATTAAAAAAAAAAAAAAGAGAAGGGGATGGCTTGAGAGCTACCCCCAATGGCCGGCCAGGGGTGGCCAGACCACCCCAAGGGCCAAACGAATATATATATATTCGTTTGGTCCTTGGGAGTGGCCGGACCACCTCCGTTGGGCCTAGGAGTGGCTTCAGCCACCCTAAACTGGCCGGTCTAGGGTCTCTTAAGCCACCCCCAATTAAAATTGGGTGGTCCGACCACCCCCTATGGCCAAGATGGGTGTGGCCAACTACCATTTTTTTTTATTAATTTATTTTTTATTTTTTTAATCTTAAATAATATTTTGTTATTATTTTTTGTTAGTGGGACAGATATCCCATTTGTGGCTTGTAGCCATGAAGTGGATATTCTCCAATCCAAGAGAGGATCCTATTCCCAATATTTCAGTTCCTCAAGACATAATAGCTAGCTAGCCCAGTTGACGATTAACTTTCAGATTGAGTTTACCGAAAAGTAAAATATTTGGTTAATTAGTTTAACTTTTGTTATAATTTTTTTACAAATTTCTATGGTAGTATATTACTTGTAAAAAAAAATAGATAAAAAAAATTTAATTATTTACAAAGAACGTCACACACACACACACACACACACACACACACACATATATATATAACACTCTTACCAAAATGTCCTAAGTGGCACATGCCTCATATGGCATGTATTCCGTAATCAGGGGAAGATCTTGACCTTAAAAGCGAACTTGTGAGGATTTTATTGACCCCAAAAAAGGAAGTTGATGAAGAGGATAACATTCAGCAGCAGCACTTTCACCAATTTAGAAGTGGCAAGTCCATTTGATATAATGGTTATCAAGTGGTAAGACTATACATATCGCCCATTATGAGTTCCATTCCTTGGAGTAGATTTTGGGATCGATCAAATTCCCACTAATGGTGGTTTTTCCAATGATGGAAAGGAATGACATTCTTGCCAACAATGGTAATCAATGGAGGCCGTAGTCCTAGGACAACTCGAATGGAGGATTATAAGAAAAAACAATTAGGGGAAATTTCATTTACCCCTAAACTACTAAGCAATTTTCATCTCCCCCTAAACTTTAGAAATTTGTAATGTAAAGTTCTGATCTTTTAGCTCCATTCAATTAACCCCCTTGATCCGTTTGTTAATTCTTAATGGGGGATTTTCTATTATATATGTTGCATTAAGTTGTTTTAATTTCCAACTCCAATTATTGAATATGAATGGTAAGGATATAACTCTAAGCGTGAATTGGGTTTAATCTTGACCGTCCATATTCAATAATATATAGAAGGAGATCATGTTCTGTGATTGAATAACAAGATGCTCCTCCAAGTATTAATTATGCTACTTTTTGGATTTATCTATTAGCTTATTATTTTCTATCTTATAAAAGTGAACTTTTTTTTTTTCTTTTTTAACATGGAAATTTCCACTTGAAAGTGATCGCATTCACATGTGCAGCCTTTTAGATTAATGTGTTGATCATATTTCATGGCAGGTCATGTAATCTTCCTTGTTGGGTCTTGTTGGGTTATGGTCATCAGGTCATGAGCACAACGCGTGGTTTGGACTTCTGCTAGTCAACGCTGTCACGGTTGTATTGCCTTTAGCTGTATATATATATGTGTGTGTGTGAATATATATAAACACACCACATTTCAATTTCACAGTTTGTATACAACTGGTTTTAAGAGGTACTAGCAACCATCTTGTGACATGTTAATTTTAGGAGAGCAACTTATGTTTCAACTATTTTGCTTCGTGTCTGCATATATATATATATGCAGACATACATAAATACTTCATGTATGCATGTTTATATATATGTGTGTGTATTTCTGTGTGGCTATGATGAATATGTGTTTGTCTTTAACATGCATGCATTTTGGTAGGCTGCAGTGTCGGCATGTGAAGTTTCCTAGCTAATCTTAAACGTTAATGAGTAGACTGTATGCTTTCTCTGCAGTGAATCCACCATGCATATGTTTTGGCTTCTGGTAATGATTTTCTACAACGGTCACTTAATTAGCACAGCTGGCACCGGTGCTAATTCTACTATACCCGACGTTGTTAACATTGGCGCTATTTTGTCTTTCAATTCTTCCATTGGGAAAGTTGCAAAACTTGCCATTGAAGCTGCTGTGGACGATGTGAATTCCAGTCCATTGGTTCTAAATGGAACTAAGCTTAAAATTTCCATGCAGGATACAAAATTATCCAGCGGATTTCTGGGAATCGTTGAGGGTACGTGCATCTTTTGTTTTGTTCAATTTTCTCATTGCTTCCTTTAGACAAGTCATAGAATCTCATACAGATTACACTTTCATTGTTTTTTCCATAGCTTTGCGGTTTATGGAGAATGATACAGTGGCCATAATTGGTCCCCAGCACTCTGTTATGGCCCATGTAATTTCACATATTGCAAACGAGCTCCAAGTGCCTCTATTATCCTTTGCCGCAACAGACCCCACCTTGAATTCACTTCAGTTCCCATACTTTGTTAGGACAACGCAAAGTGACCTCTTTCAGATGGCTGCCATAGCAGAAATCGTAGGCTACTACGAATGGCGAGATGTAATAGCAATCTATATTGATGATGATCATGGCAGAAATGGGGTTGCTGCATTAGGTGACAAGCTTGCCGAAAAACGTTGTAAAATATCGTACAAAGCACCTATGAGCCCCAAAGCAGTAGTGGACCGGAATGACATCTCTGATACACTGTTTAAGGTTGCTATGATGGAGTCTCGGGTTATTATCCTCCACATATATCCTAACTGGGGTCAAGAGGTAGTTGATTTGGCACATAAGAATGGGATGATGGGAAATGGATATGTGTGGATAGCTACTGACTGGCTCTCTACTGTACTTGACACGGAACCTTCCCTCCCTCCAACGGCAATGGATAGTATTCAAGGGGTTCTTACATTGCGTATGTACACTCCAGAGTCAAAACTCAAAAGTAAATTTCTTTCTACGTGGAGCAACTTGATTGCTACAAAGACAAATGACAGTCTTTTTAAACCAAATACATATGGCCTATACGCATATGACACTGTTTGGCTTCTTGCTCATGCACTTGATGCATTTTTAAATCAGAGGGCAAATAATATTTCATTCTCGAATGATTCGAGTTTGATTGAGTTTCACGGAGGGAACTTGCATTTTGATGCCATGAGCATCTTTGATGGAGGGAACGCGTTGCGTACCAACATTTTACAAGTTAATATGAGTGGTTTAAGTGGCCCAATGAGTTTCAATTCAGATGGGGACCTCAATGGTCCTGCATATGAAGTAATCAATGTCATTGGTACGGGGATCAGGACAATCGGTTATTGGTCCAATTCTTCCGGCTTATCAGTGGTGCCTCCAGGAAAGCTCAATGTACAACAAAACAAGTCTTCAAATCAACAACTATATGGTGTAATTTGGCCGGGACAAATCACTCAAAAGCCTCGTGGGTGGGTATTCTCAAGCAACGGAAAGCAATTGCGAGTTGGAGTCCCAAATCGAATCAGTTATCGTGAATTTGTGTCACAGATAGAAGGCTCTGATAATTATATTGGCTATTGTATTGATGTTTTTAACGCTGCAAAGGACCAATTGCCATATCCAGTCCCATATAAGTTTATTCCATTTGGAAATGGACATAGCAATCCAATAACTTCAGATCTTTTGCGCAAAATCACAGCGGGTGTAAGTATGAATTACAACAATTTTTTACATACTTTGTTATGAAACATGCTTTTTAGTACTCCTAATTCACTGATTTTCCTCTTCCATGTAGGAACTCGATGCTGTGGTTGGTGACATTACAATTACCACCAACCGAACAAAGATGGTGGATTTCACACAGCCATATATCGAGTCTGGGCTAGTTGTAGTGGCTCCAGTTTGGAAGTTGAATTCCAATGCTTGGGCCTTTCTGAGACCGTTTACTCCAATGATGTGGTGTGTTACAGGTATATCTTTTCTTGTTATGGGAGTAGTTGTTTGGATTTTGGAGCGCAGGACGAATGACGATTTCCGGGGCCCTCCTAGAAAACAATTTGTCACAATCCTTTGGTGAGTTCCTAAGAAACATTACACTTCTATAAGAGAGTATGCATGTACTGCAGTTAATTTTTCGGGTGGTTCAATATCCATCATTTTCGTTCATGTTCTATACACTGCATATCTTCTTCAATCTTGATCTAATTAATCCCCTAATTCCTAACTTTTGTGCTTCACTTTGCAGGTTTAGCTTTTCAACCTTGTTTTTTTCTTATAGTAAGTAAAATACTCTATAGTTTAGTCTTCACTAGCTATTTCCCATACATACAAAGCCTCTTATACAGGTATTACTCTTGAATATTGCAGGAGAGAAGATTGTGAGCACCCTTGGTCGCCTAGTGCTTATCATATGGCTTTTTGTAGTTCTAATAGTGAATTCGAGTTACACTGCAAGTTTGACATCAATACTTACAGTGGAACAACTTTCTTCCCCTGTCAAAGGGATTGAAAGTTTGACAACAAGCAACGAACCCATTGGTTACCAGCGTGGTTCATTTGCTGAAAATTATCTAACCAATGAGCTCAATATACATAGAAACAGACTTATTCCCCTTGACTCGCCGAAAGATTTTGAGAGAGCTTTGAAGGATGGCCCGAGTAAGGGTGGTGTTGCTGCAGTGGTTGACGAGCGAGCATATATGGAGCTCTTTCTCTCCACCAGATGTGAATTTGGTATAGTTGGTCAAGAGTTCACCAAAATGGGGTGGGGTTTTGTAAGTATCATTTCAAACTTGTTCCACATTTCTCACCTTATGATGATATATAATATATAGTCTTAATCTTCTACAATATTTCTGATTGATTAGGCCTTTCCACGGGATTCGCCATTAGCGATTGACATGTCAACTGCCATCCTAAAATTGTCAGAGAATGGGGGTCTACAAAGACTTCACGACAAATGGCTTACAAGAAGTGCTTGTAGCTCAGAAGGTGCAAAGCAAGACGTAGACCGCCTTCACCTAACCAGTTTTTGGGGCC
This sequence comes from Corylus avellana, assembly GCF_965113065.1. NCBI lineage: Eukaryota > Viridiplantae > Streptophyta > Magnoliopsida > Fagales > Betulaceae > Corylus > Corylus avellana. The sequence continues at coordinate 312,475 of NC_142490.1, read as the reverse complement.
TCTTTTTATTTTGTGGCTTTGTTTGCTTTCTTGCTCTCCTTTTCTATTTTATTAAGATGGTCCGCCAGTACACGAGGCACTCTGATGACTCCTCGCAATCTTCACGCGTACGGATTGAATCATTTCTTACATTTGTTAAAGAAAACGAAGAGGATGTTATTCAAGTGGAGGAAGATGGAAAGAGCGGGTCCAAGAAAAGGCAAAGGGAGAAGGACTCAAGTGGAAGAGTTCATGAAGATGAACCTGGAAACGGTTTCTTGGAGCTTTCTTAAGTTATAAGTTTCCGAGTTGGGCCTCCATAAGTGCAATATCAATGGGTCTATTAGTATATGAATATGTATAAATGTTGTTGTCTTCTATATGGGCCTACTATTTTATGACATACTATATGGAATGTTTTTAAGATCGAATTAAAAAGTAAATTTAGCTCCCGGAGCTTCAATGCGGTTTGCAAAACAGATTCACAAAAGTGTTTTATGTGAGGCTCAAAAATGAAAATTTTGTTTGTATAAGTGTCTTTGAAAATTACAAATATATATATATATTGAAAATTGTTCCCCAAAATTAAAAAAAAAAAGAAAAAAAAAAGAATAAAAGGTAAAACTATTGCTGCCATCAAATGGATTGAGCGGCCACTGCAAGGCCATTAGAAGTTCTAGTGGCCGCCGAAAGTTCATGGAGGTCACAGTGGGGCCACTAGAAGTTCATGATTTTTGAAAGGATACAAATTTTATTCAAACTAGTTTAAAGGAAATTTTCCTTAACAAGCATCTAATATGTTTGAGTTTCTCAAAAATTAATGTCTGAGTTCCTGGTCAGTAAAATAACAATAAATGACCGTTAAGAATATTAAAAAAAAATAATAATAAGACATGATACTTGACACTTATTAGAGTAGGTTTGAAGAAATTTTTGTCCTTTTTTAAAAAAAGCTTTCTAAACAGACAAACTTGTGAGATACACTTAAGGCCTAAAAATGTCTTCTAACACTCAAAAAATTTGTTTGAAAAAAAAGTAGTCGTTTGGTAAAAAATTAAAAGCGTTTTTAAGGGTCCAAAAAGCCTAAAAATAGCCAAAGCACACTTTTGGCAAAAACTTCATTAAAGTGGCAAAAGCTTTAAAATGAAGTTTTTGCCAAAAAGTATTTTTTAACTCAAAAACTCTATTTCTCAAACACAATTTCAAATATGATCTTAATGAAAATACCATGTATTTGACATTGCCAGTTTTTTTATGACACGTCACACTAATCAATTTTTGTATGACCGTGCCAATTTTAGCCTTCTAACTCATATTCCTAGTAGCCTGAAAGGGAAGAGGATCATCTAAATTTCAAATCTCTTTCATTTTCTCCATTTAGTGCATTTTAAAGGGTAGTGCATTTAATACATGACTATCATTAAAAGTTTTGGACAATACTACCCTTCAAAATACACTAAATAAAAAAAAAAATGGAGAAAATTTAAAATGGAGTCGATCATTTTCCACCGGAAAGGAAAATGAGCTTCATCACTTTTAAGAATTTTTTTTCATAGGGAATGGTCCAAAATAGCCCAATTGGACCTTTTGTAACTGGTACACTTGCTAAAGCCCAAAATACTCTAAATAGGCCAAAATATTAAAAGACCTTCAAACTAAAATTTGGACAATTACATTCTTAGGTTTTTTTTTTTTTTTTTTTTTTTTTTTTAATTTTAAATAGTTATTCTGCCAACTGGCCATTAAATTAAATAATTGTATGTCACATCATACTAATCAATTAATATTGCATGACTCTCATTTGAAATGTCTTGTACCAATGTACTTGCTATGTGACACAATTATTTTAAATTACAAATATACATACCCTAAATAAAAATAACAATAATTTTTATTTTAAAAGTTAAGGCATGGCCAACAACCATTAATTGGTAAGAGGGCAGCCACTCATACAGGGGCGGCTGACCGTCTCTATACCCCTCTCTTTGAGCAGCCACCCTTCTTTGTAAGGGACAACCACCCCTTGGTGAGGTGTGAGGAGTGACCACCCCTCTTTGAGGGGACATTGCTGGCCGCCAACCCTTATCTAATTGTCACCAATTAGTAATGGTTGGTCACCTTTATTTTTTCTTTTTAAATAAAAAAAATATATATTATTTTAATAATTTTAGGTTATACTTGTAATTTAAAGTAATTACGTTACATAGCACATACATTTGATAAATGACTTGTAAAAAGAAGAGTCATATGACGTTAATTGATTGGTTTATTATTACATACAATTAATTAATTGGAAGATAGGTTGAGGAAAAGACCTATTTAAGATCAGATGAAAACCTAAATACCTAATTGTCGAAATTAAGAACTAAATTTGATGTTTTTTCCTATAATTTTAGATTGTCAAGTTTTAATTCAAGTGGTAAGAGATCAAATATATATGCTTGATAAAGTTCAAAATTTTACCTGTGAAAGAAAAAAGACCCTTACAAATCGGACATCATTTCAGAAAATTAACATATACATCGGTTTTTAATGGTCTCCATGACAACAATGTTTTTAAATTCATGGCCAAGACTAAACTTTGATATGAGTTACGACTAATTACCATGTTTTCCAATAATCCACTTAGATGGGTTTGATGAGGTTGTTGTTAAAAGAGTTATCAAAATTAGTATAATTATGAATATATAGTGATTGGATTATGACCGTTAATTTTTTACGGTCATGATCATAAGATCTGGTGATTTGATATGGATTTATTTTATTGTTAGTAAAGTCAACTGTAAGACTAAATTAAATTTAATCTAACAGTTGAAATTAAATAATTGTTACTAAAAACTACAATCTAAAGGTTACAATTGAATAAATGTTACTAAAAACTACAATCCAAAGGTTATAATTAAATAAATGTTAATTATAAATTTAATCTAACTGTAAAGATTAAGCGCATGATAAATTGACACTATAAATAGTGTCTAGTGCAAACTAGTTTAAAACGCAAAATTCTCTCTTCTTCTGTCGCTCTCAAAACTTTCTATAGTTTTAACATTCGTGTCTCTGTCTTGATAGAATAAAAACTCTGATGATGTTTTAGTTCGGTTTCGTTTTCTGCAAAACGCCACCAAACTTTTGAGGTTTGTTGAACCCAATTATGGCATAGAGAATTGTTTGCAAGTGTATGCCAATTCATTAGATTTGATGGAACCAATAAGTACTTCTCAAGAAAAGCAACTTTGTAATGTACCTTAGGAGCATTTGTTTATATGTTTTAGATTTATACACCGACAGTTGTTGTGTGCTACTACAAACCATTCTCTTGTTTAAATATAGTTTTCAAATTTGGTTGGAGAAAATATTCTTAACCGCAATTTATAAAATTTTTATGATGTTTCTTAAATATGTGAAAAATATATATATATTTTTAATAAATCCTATTGAAAAGACATATACTTTCACACATTATTAGAAAAAGAACACGTACTTTTCTCATGTGCTACAAAATTAAGTTTGAAAAATTGGTCCGTATTATTTTGACCCCAAACACTCCGTTTTTTTAAAGAATTGGCTGACCAGACCACTTGCTATATAATTATGTGGTCTTCCAACAACAAGAAGCCGGTCAGATTTTTTTTTATATATTTGAAGGAGACCCGCCAGATATAATCCTCGTGATACCTAAAATCGTGCCCGAAACACGCAGAGCCTTTCTCTTTTCGTTTGCTGTGCCACACGTGGGCATTATTAGCCTGGTTGATGACTAAGTTTTGAGAAAGAAAAAAATAATAATAATAATAAAAGTGTATGAAGTTTACCTTGAGGAAAATGCTTGGTGCTGCAATTTTTTTTTTTTTAATGATTTTTTCACAATTTATATGTAATATTTGAATGGCGAATAAATTAAACAAGTAAATTTAAATGTTTAGTAATTGAAGTAATAAGTATTAAATTATCAATTTGTAATAACTTTTTACCTAAATGTTCAGCCAAAAACAGAGAAGTGGCAAGTCCATTTGATATAATGGTTATCAAGTGGTAAGACTATATCCATTGCCCATTATGAGTTCCATTCCTTTGGAGTTGATCCACTAAAAGTGGAATTCCCAATGATGGAAATGAATGACATTCTTGCCTATAATGCTGGTCCATCGAGGCCCTAGTCTAAGGACAACTCGAATGAAGCACTAAGCAAAAGACTAAGAGCAATATGATATAAATTACAGTTTTACCTTATAATATTGTTGATGTGACAATTTTAATTAACTATTTGATCAATCACTATTAAAAGAAAAATGTTAAAAATTATCCCACAAGTATCCCAATATGCTGACGGGATAGCGCCAATCAATTTCTTGATATGACATTACTCTTAAGGAATGGCCATTTTAGGGTAGCACGCAATAAAAATGTGATTGATGCAATACTCAAACAAAAACCAACACCAACAAAAAAAGTGTAATGTAAGAAAATACATTATAATCTCATAACTATCTCATATTGATGTGACAATTCCAATTAACCATTCGATTGAGCTGTCATGTCAGTATTATAAAATGTTTGTAGGATAAAAAAATGGTATATAACATTATTAAAAAAATAAAAACAAAAACAAGTATAAAAACCAAGAAATTTGCTAGGTAGGTATTCGAGAGACATGCATGGGCTGACCCAAGCACATGTTGCATTAAGGCCTAAGGGGCAGAACAGGTGATCATTAAATCACTAACAATTAATTAACAAAGTATATTGCTTGCTATTACTTCCTAACAATTACAGTTTCCATTCCTGCATGATTGATTACATTGCTTGGGACTATATGTCACACTCTTCAATTAATTATTATTTTACATCCTCTAAAAATGAAGTTTGTTTTTTACTTGGAAATTTCCACTTAAATTATTAGAGCAATCTGATTCACATGATCTGGAGTACCTTTTAGATTAATGGGTAGATGTTGTTCCCTCGTGTTTCATGGGAGATCATATAGTCTTCCTTGTAATTGGGTCTAGATCTTGTTGGGTTATGGTCACTAAGCCCAACGCGTGCTTTGGATTTATACTATAGTCAACGTTATCATTGTTGTATTGCCTTTGGCTTTGTTAATATATATATATATATATATGAATCTAAACATACAATAACATTTCAATTTCACAGTTCGAATACAACTGGTTTTTAGAGGTACGTACTAGCAACCATCTTGTGACATGTTAGTCTTACGAGAGCAGCTTATGTTTCAACTATTTTGCTTCATGTCCTTATATGTAGATATATATATATATACATCTTGTATGCATGTTTATATGTGTGTATTTCTGTGTGGCTATGAATATGTACGTGTTTGTCTTTAACATGCATTTTGGTAGGCTGCAGTGTAGCTACTAGCTAGGCATGTGAAGTTTCTCCGCTAATCTTCAAATTTTCTGAGTAGAGTGTTTGGTTTATTTGCAGAGCAATCCAGCATGCATATGTTTTGGGTTCTGGTATTGATTTTCTACAATGGGCACTTTATTAGCACTGCTACTGGTGCTAATTCTACCAGACCCGACGTTGTTAACATTGGCGCTATTTTGGCTTTCAATTCTTCCATTGGGAAAGTTGCAAAACTTGCCATTGAAGCGGCTGTGGATGATGTAAATTCCGATCCTGGGGTTTTAAATGGAACAAAGCTGAAAATTACCATGCAGGATACAAAATTATCCAGCGGATTTCTCGGAATCGTTGAGGGTACGTACGTATATCCTTTCATTTCAACAGATATTCTTTTGACAATTCATAGATCAAATCTCATACAGATTATACGACTTTTCATTGTTCTTAATTTAACAGCTTTGCGGTTTATGGAGAATGATACAGTGGCCATAATTGGTCCCCAACACTCTGTTATGGCCCATGTAATTTCACATATTGCGAATGAGCTCCAAGTGCCTCTGTTATCCTTTGCTGCAACAGACCCCACCCTAAACTCACTTCAGTTCCCATTCTTTGTTAGGACAACCCAAAGTGACCTCTTCCAGATGTCTGCTGTAGCAGAAATCGTAGGCTACTACGAATGGCGAGATGTAATAGCAATCTATATTGATGACGATCATGGTAGAAATGGGGTTGCTGCTTTAGGTGATAAGCTTGCTGAAAAACGTTGTAAGATCTCGTACAAAGCACCTATGAGCCCCAAAGTAGACCGAAATGACATCTCTGATACACTGTTTAAGGTGGCTATGATGGAGTCTCGGATTATTATCCTCCACATATATTCTGCCTGGGGTTTAGAGGTAGTTGATATGGCACGTAAGAATGGGATGATGGGAAGTGGATATGTGTGGATAGCTACTGATTGGCTCTCTACTCTACTTGACACAGAATCTTCCCTCCCTCCAGCAGCAATGGATAGTATTCAAGGGATTCTTACGTTGCGTATGCACACCCCAGATTCACTACCGAAAAGGAAATTTCTTTCTAGGTGGAGCAACTTGACTGCTTCAAAGACAAATGGTAGCCTTTTTAGACTAAATGCGTATGGTCTATACGCCTACGACACTGTTTGGCTTCTTGCTCGTGCACTTGACACATTTTTAAATCAAAAGGGAAACATTACATTTTCAAATGATTCGAGTTTAACTGAGTTTCAAGGAGGGAACTTGCGTTTTGATTCCATGAGCATCTTTAATGGAGGGAAGGTGTTGCTTAGCAACATTTTACACGTAAATATGAGTGGTTTAAGCGGCCCAATGAATTTCACTTTAGATGGGGAGCTCAACGGTCCTGCATATGAAGTAATCAATGTCATTGGTACGGGGGTTAGGTCAATTGGTTATTGGTCCAATTCTTCCGGCTTATCATTGGTGCCTCCAGAAAAGTTCAATGCACATGAAGCAAACAAGTCTTCAAATCAACAACTTTATGGTGTAATCTGGCCAGGGCAAATCACTCAAAAGCCTCGTGGGTGGGTATTCTCAAGCAATGGAAAGCAACTTCGAGTTGGAGTCCCAAATCGAATTAGCTATCGTGAATTTGTGTCACGTGGAGAAGGCTCTGATAACTATGTTGGATATTGTATTGACGTATTTAATGCTGCAAAGGAACAATTGCCATATGCAATCCCATATAAGTTTATTCCATTTGGGGATGGACATAGCAATCCAGTAACCGCTGATCTTCTGCACATGATCACCACGGGTGTAAGTATGAATTACAACAGTTTTCTATTGGCTTTGTTATGAAACATGTTTTTTATTTAGTAATTCTGAGTCACTAGTTTTCCTCTTTTATGTAGGAATTCGACGCTGTGGTTGGTGACATTACAATTACCACCAGTCGGACAAAGATGGTGGATTTCACACAGCCATATATTGAGTCTGGGCTAGTTGTGGTAGCCCCGGTTTGGAAGTTGAACTCTAGTGCTTGGGCATTTCTGAGACCATTTACTCCAATGATGTGGTGTGTTACAGGTATTTCTTTCATTGTTGTGGGAGTAGTTGTTTGGATTTTGGAGCGCAGAACAAATGACGATTTCCGAGGCCCTCCTAGAAAACAATGTGTCACCATCTTATGGTGAGTACGTTATTTATTTGTTCTAAACAAACAACTTAAAATACAAAAGAATTAAAATTGTTTTTCACCTTTATATGTGATTTTACAACACCTTTTCAAACAAAAAAATATATGATGTAGTTGATCTTTTCCTTCATCCATTCTGTCTTTGTTAGCAAATGATCATGCTAGGGAAGATCTTGTTCCTCGAATCTAGAAAATTAAGCACAACATATGTAATTCCCTAATTGCTAATTTTTGTGCTTCACTTTGCAGGTTTAGCTTTTCAACTTTGTTTTTCTCTTATAGTAAGTAAAAAGTTCTATCTTAGTCTTCACTACCTATTTCCCATATGTACAAAGCCTCCTATATGGGAATTACTCAATTGTCTGTTTCCTGTTTTATGTAGGAGAGAAGATTGTGAGCACCCTTGGTCGCTTAGTGCTTATCATATGGCTTTTTGTAGTTCTAATACTCAATTCGAGCTACACTGCAAGTTTGACATCAATTCTTACAGTCGAACAACTTTCTTCCCCCGTCAAAGGGATTGAAAGTTTGACAACAAGCAACGATCCCATTGGTTTCCCGCGTGGTTCTTTTGCTGAAAACTATCTAACCAACGAGCTCAACATACATAGAAATAGACTTGTTCCCCTTGGCTCGCCGAATGATTATGAGAGAGCTTTGAAGGACGGCCCGAGCAAAGGTGGTGTTGCTGCAATTGTTGACGAACGAGCATACATGGAGCTCTTTCTCTCCACCAGATGTGAATTTGGTATTGTCGGTCAAGAGTTCACCAAAATGGGGTGGGGTTTTGTAAGTATCATCTCTTCTAACATGTCATTATCTCTATCAGCAGTTGGTTATTTAGCATTTATCAACTTATATATGATTATAATAGTGTTAATTCATGTTCCACATTTCTGATTGTTTAGGCCTTTCCACGGGACTCGCCACTGGCGATTGACATGTCAACTGCCATACTAAGATTGTCAGAGACTGGTGATCTACAAAAGCTTCACGACAAATGGCTTACAAGAAGTGCTTGCAGCTCGGAAGGTGCGAAGCAAGATGTAGACCGCCTTCAGCTTACAAGTTTCTGGGGCCTCTTTTTACTATGTGGCTCAGCTTGCCTTCTTTCTCTCATTTTCTATCTCATTAAGATGGTGCGCCAGTACACAAGGCACTCCAGCAACACGTCACAATCTACACGGATTGAATCGTTTCTTACATTTGTTAAAGAAAAGGAAGAGAATGTTATTAAAGTGGAGAAGGAAGGAAAGAGGGGGTACTCCATGAGAAGGCAGATAGAGATGGTCTCAAATGGAAGAGTGCATGAAGATGAACCTCGAAATAGTACTTGGAATGTTACCGTTGCTACTAACTACGAAGCCTAGTTAGTTATATATTACATGGAGCTTTAGTTAAGTTATAATTAAGTTTCCAAAGTTGGGCCTCCCTAGCTAACTGCAATAAGGGGTCTTCATGGATATATATGAACATGTATTAATGCTGTTATCTTCTATTTTATGACATAGTATGTATTGAAATATTAATATGTTGATATGAGAAATGCTAAAGGCCCAACTTTTTTGCTCAACAAAAGTCCAACTTTTACCTTTTTTTTTTTTTGTAGAAAAAACAAAATGGAAAATGGAAAAAATGTCTAAAGCAACCCTATCAATTTTTGGCCTTTTCTTTTATTTAGTATTTTTTTAAAAATAAAAAATGGTATTTTTCTTCATAATAATGACATTTTCTTTTAAAAAAATGACATTATTATGAAAAAAATACCATTTTTCATTTTTAAAAAAATATCAAATAAAAGAAAAACAAAAAATAGATAGGGTTGCTTCAAACATTTCTTCTATTTTTTATCTTATTTCATTTTTTAAAAATAAATAAGATAAAAGTTAGACTTTTGTTGGGCAAAAAAGTTTGGGCCCTAATCCCTATCATTCCTCGATATAAGAAATATACTTCCAGAAAATTAATACACATGCAGGGTGTATGTACTATGTAGGGTAGGAATGTTTTAACAACCTAATTAAGGCGAAGCTTACTATAGATTGATTAATGTTAAACTATTCGATTAAGATATATATTAATATTTTACACCAAAATTAAACAAATAAGGCCCACAATAACTTCCACTTTTCTTCCCGACCGTCCCCAAGGAAGCGGTCCGCTGGAACAACAAACATTCTGGTTGGGTTCTAGAAAACCCAAGAATCTCAAAAAGAATCTCGTAAAGGCATGAAGTTTCAACACTTTTATCTCTAGTATTTAAACAGCAATAAAAGCTTAAAGATATGTATCTTTATTCTTTATGCCGGGGGTCCAACATACTTGATTTTTTCGTTGTACATCAGGTACGTACCCTTCATCGGGCTAGTAGTCTTTGCACAACTTTGCCTAAACAGTCAAGGGCTCGTTTGTCCTTTCCTTTTAGACTAATAAATAATTAACTAATAATAGAAGAGAAACGTCAAATTGTACGCAATCCCACAAAAAGATAAATTACTGGTGAGGCCTCCATATATCCATCCTGGACTGTCCAATGACAGACAGAATAGGCCTCTTTGCAATTTGGACGATTTGGGCCGCGAATTTCAGGATATCCTTATTCCTATTGATAATTTATTTTAAAAAATATTATACAATACACTTTTATTATATTTCTATCCAACTTTGTTGATATGATACTGTTAATCAATTTTTGTTATAAAAAAAAATAAATAAATTAAACACCCATTTGTAGTGCCATCAATATATAAATATATATAAAGTGAGATAAAATTGAAATAAACTCATTTATTTATGGTTTCATCTGAAAAACATTATGAAAATGGTCAGCAAAATTTCCAAAGAAAGCATCATGGCTTTCAATTTTCTTTTTAAACCACATGGAAATTATGCTACATTGGTGAACAATATACATAGTGTATAAAGGACCACCAGGTCCACCACCACCAAAGCACTCGACATTCCCTATCCTCTTCCAGCCTTCCAGGTCAGGTAACACTAACCTCAGCAGGAGTGATGACCAATGATGTCTCTTTCTCTTGTCTATTATGTTGACCTCCATACCCATGTATCTCCAACACATCTACATTGGTAATAAATATCCTAAAGAATTTATCTTCACCATACAATACAATAGCTGCATGACAGTTGCAAGTTGCACCATTACCAATCCCACCGTTACACTTGTATGCACTGTATAGTTAAGGATATAATTCCACTATTGTTGATTTTTGCCTCATCAAATGTTGATTGTCTCTTGGGTTCTAATTACAGCGTTAACGGTCTACTTCTGGGTTTCGCCTGCGAGTCAAGAACGGCCGCTAACTATGCTACTGTGTAAGTTAAATCTTTTTCCCTTTTACCTGCGGAATCTAAACTTCTCGAGATTTCTCTGATACCCTTTATGTAAAATCAGCACTTTTTGTAATCCCACAATTATGTCCTTCCTATTGCCTTTCAATCTTTTGGAAAAAAGGTTTCTTTTTACCAGTAGAGATTCTCCTTAAACGAACCTTTTTCGCACTTTCGTGGTTAGATTTGTTTTGTTGCTTTTCTGTGATATTTGTGGGTTTTATCTATTGTGCAGAAACACACTTGGTTTTGAGCTCATGTTGGTCACTTTTTGGTTTTTGGTTGTATCATTTCACATAAATTTATTTGTTTATTGTAGATGTTTTAGTTTTGAGCTTCAGTCTGCACATTGTTCAATGTCTACAGTCTTTGCTTCAAGTTCTTGAGTAATTCATTCATATGTTGCTACTTTTAGGTGTTTCTTAAATCTAATATAGGATCTTTTAATTGGAATATGTCAGTGTTTGAAACTAGCGTTTCCAATTAGTGCTCTCTCATTTCTTCTCGATGATATAGTTTTGTGTTGTCTGCAGAGAAAGCTGAGAATTAGGGGTTTGTAATCAGGCAATTTACCATGAATACACTGTTGCTTCTGGTGTTAATGGTTTTCTGCCATGGGATTTCCTCGTATGGGGTTGTTACAAATGTTTCTACAAGACCTGATGTTGTAAATATAGGGGCTATTCTCTCTTACAAGTCTACTATTGGCAAAGTTGCGAAACTCGCAATGGAAACTGCAGTTGAAGATGTGAATTCTGATCCAACTGTTCTGGCTGGAACTAAGATAAATCTTACGATGCAGGACTCCAATTACAGCGGATTCCTTGGCATTGTTGAGAGTAAGTTCTTTGTGATATCTCTTTTCTATTTTTTCACTTGTCATCTTCTTACTCTAAAGGTAGGTTACCTAGTGTAATGATTCCGAAAAAACACTAGTCACATATGCGCTATCACTCCAAAAAAATTAGTCCAAGTTGTAATTGGAGCTCCTTATAATCACTTATAAAACTTAGTCTCACCTAATAAGGAACCAATATGGGACTTAGTACCTATGAGCTCTTTTATAATCCACTCAGTTTATGTTCGCTAATCATTTTTTCAATGTTGGACTAAGGTGTTACAATTTTCCCCTCGCAAGGGCCTGATTATGATTGTGTTAGAGAGCTTAAAAAGTATTTTTAGTACCGAAAAAAGTTGTGCCAAACAAAAGCTAGCTTGTTTGGTAAAAATTTCAAAAGTACTTCTTTGACTTTTTTGCTTTAAAAATTGTCAAAATTCACTTTTGACAAAAGCTTAAAAATTAAGTTTTTGCCAAAAAAACGCTATTTGACTTAAAAGCTCAATTTTTCAAACACAATCTCAAACATGCTATAAGTCTCCAACGTCCTCGTCAAGGTCATATTATGTAGTGCTCTAGTACTACATGACATTACTACGTTGGTCTGATACCATTTGTAACGGCCCAAGAAAAACATTGATCACATCTAGCGCTATTACTCCAAAATAACTAGTTAAGTTGCAATTGGAGTTTCTTATAATCACTTATAAAGTTCAGTCTCACTTAGTAATTAATCAATATGAGAGTTAGCACCAATGACCTTCTTTATAATTCACTCACTCTACGTGAACTAATCTTTTTCTTTACGTGGAACTGAGTTGTCACACCTAGAATCACAAGTGGTTTATAACCTCTCTGACTTTAATTTGTCATAACAGCCTTGCAGTTCATGGAGAAAGACACCGTAGCAATTATTGGTCCCCAACTTTCAGTAACAGCTCATGTAGTATCTCACATTGCTAATGAGCTCCAAGTTCCTCTATTGTCATATTCAGCAACAGACGCCACCCTGTCTCCACTTCAGTTCCCTTTCTTTGTTAGAACTTCCCATAGTGATCTATTTCAGATGGCTGCAATAGCAGAAATTGTGGACCACTATGGATGGAAAGAGGTAATTGCAATCTATGTTGACGATGACCAAGGCAGAAATGGGATTACTGCATTAGGAGACAAGCTTGCTGAGAGACGTTGTAAGATCTCATACAAAGCACCTATGCCCCCTGAACCCACCCGGGATAATGTCACCGATGTGCTGGTTAAGGTTGCTTTAACCGAGTCTCGGATTATTGTTCTTCACACTTATGCCGGTCAGGGTCCAGAGGTTCTTAACGTTGCAAAGTACCTTGGGATGATGGCAACAGGGTATGTGTGGATTGCTACTAACTGGCTCTCTACCATACTAGATACTAATTCTCCAGTCGCTTCAGATGTAATGGGTGACTTTGAAGGAGTTATTACATTGCGTATGTACACACCAGATTCAGAAGTCAAGAGAAAATTTGTTTCTAGGTGGAGTAACTTGACTCGTGCAAAGAGTACTAATGGCTCTTTTGGACTTAGTACTTATGGTCTATATGCCTATGACACTGTTTGGCTGCTTGCGCATGCAATTGATGCATTTTTTATTCAGGGGGGAGTTATCTCATTCTCAAATGATTCTAGATTAACTGACGTACAAGGAGGGAGCTTGAATCTTGATGCTATGAACATCTTTGATGGAGGGAAGTTGCTGCTTAAGAGCATTTTGCAGGTCAATATGACTGGTGTAACAGGACCAATCAATTTTACTTCGGATAGGAACTTCATTTATCCTGCATTTGAAGTCATTAATGTCGTTGGCACAGGGTTTAGGAGGATCGGTTATTGGTCTAATTATTCTGGGTTATCACTCGACCCTCCAGAAATGCTTTACACAAACCCACCTAATCGTTCCAGTGCAAGTCAAAGGCTAAGCGTCGTAATTTGGCCTGGAGAAACAACACAGCGACCTCGTGGGTGGGTTTTCCCAAACAATGGAAGACAATTGAGAATTGGAGTCCCAAAAAGAGTTAGCTTTCGAGAAATGGTGTCAGAAGTGAGCAGTGACATGTTCAAAGGGTATTGCATTGATGTATTTACTGCTGCAGTGAACTTGTTGCCATATGCCGTCCCATATAAACTAATTTCATTTGGCGATGGTCGTAATAACCCAAGTGGAACTGACCTTGTGCAGCTGATCACAACGGGTGTAAGTAGTGGAAAACAAAATTTTGCTTACAACTTTGTGAAGTTGTATTGGTTTTCTGACCCTCTGGTTTTCTTCTTCCATATAGGTCTATGATGCAGCAATAGGGGACATCGCAATCATCACCAACCGAACAAGAATAGTGGATTTTACACAACCATATATCGAGTCTGGGCTGGTAGTAGTGGCCCCAGTTAGGAAGTCAAATTCTAGTGCTTGGGCATTTTTAAGGCCATTCACTCTACAGATGTGGGGTACCACAGCTATCTTTTTTCTCATTGTGGGAGCAGTTGTTTGGATTTTGGAGCATAGAATAAATGATGAATTCCGGGGTCCCCCAAAAAAACAAGTTGTCACTATTCTATGGTGAGGGAATATCACATCCTATGACAACTTTTTATTACTCTTTGCTTGGTTCAAATCCATCGAGCTATGTGTAAACATCTCAACAATAATATCTGCTCTGAAGTTATCCTTTCCATTCTTCTTTGTTGAGATAGGATCGTGACAATGCCGATGACTTTTATCTATCTGATTCAGGGAAAGCAGAAAACTCCCCCTTACTCTTCTTTGCTGTAGAAATCAGAGTTTTCATAGATGTGAGATAGTAATTTGTTAGGAACTGTCGATGGGTAGAGCTTCTATTTATAATGACAAAAGTACAAAACACTAGTGTTATTGAAAATTGCATCAAGACAGAGAGTCTTGTGTTGGGATTTTTCTTCTTTCTATCATATTTCTTAGTCTAATCCGCATATCACTCACATTTGTGCTTCGATTAATTTTGCAGGTTTAGCTTTTCAACCTTGTTCTTCTCCCATAGTAAGTGAATTGGCTCTAATTTAGTTGTACTTTCTAAATGCAATAGGTATTGGTGGCAGCTTTTGTTTACTTATCAAGTAACACATTTTTCTGCTTTCTGTAGGGGAAAATACAGTCAGCACTCTTGGTCGGCTAGTGCTAATAATATGGTTATTTGTGGTACTTATAATCAACTCAAGCTACACTGCAAGTTTGACCTCAATCTTGACAGTGCAGCAGCTTTCTTCTCCCATTAAAGGCATTGAAACTCTGATTAACAGCAATGATCCCATTGGCTACCAGCAAGGTTCATATGCCCGAAACTATTTAGTTGAGGAACTTGGCATTCGCGAGTCCAGACTTTTTCCTTTTAATTCACCAGAAGATTTTACTAAAGCCTTAAAAAACGGCCCCCATAGGGGTGGTGTTGCAGCAATTGTTGATGAGCGTGCATATGTAGACCTTTTCCTCTCAACCCGATGTGAATTCAGCATTGTAGGTCAACAGTTCACCAAAGCCGGGTGGGGATTTGTAAGTTTACACTTCCCTGCACTACTTATTTTTAGAATTCATGTCAGGCTCTTGTGGACCTATCATAACACAAAAAATGCTAGCCGTACGTACAATTTATGCACTGATGTGACAATGAGATGTAGCATTGCTGCGTCAACAAAAAAAAAATGGGGGTAATGAGGTAGTTGGTCCACTCCACCGAACCTCATCCCCCGTAATTGTGACCACCTCCAACAAACGAGATTTGGTAGTCACGATCACGATCACGACCAGAAGAGGGTTTGTCATATCTCTTCAATGCTGCATAGAGATATATAAAATCTTCTACAGTAGTCCAATGTACCTGTTTTTAGTTTTTAGTGAAGGAATGAAATTTAATTGCTCTGGAGTCTGGACTAGTATCATCATTTTCTGGTAGTTATTGTCTTATAACAACTTGGTTTTATTCTTAATGCCTCATGATCAGGCCTTTCCACGGGATTCACCTCTAGCAATAGACATGTCAACTGCCATTTTAAAACTGTCGGAGAACGGAGACCTTCAGAGAATCCATGATAAATGGCTTATGAGAAGTGCATGCACTAAACAAGGCACAAAGTTTGAAGTGGATCGCCTTCAGCTTAAGAGCTTCTGGGGCCTTTTTGCCATATGTGGAACCGCTTGCTTGCTTGCTCTCATTGTATATTTGTTTCTGATGATGCGCCAGTTCAGCAGGCACTATCAAGAGGAACTTAAGCCTCCTGGTTCAAGCTCAGGGTCTAAACGTCTTCGGACATTTCTTAGTTTTGCTGATGAAAAGGTAGAGGAAGTTAAAAGCCGCTCCAAGAGAAGGCAAATGGAGAAGAACTCAAACAGAAGTGTAGCTACTGAAGATGAATCAATCAACAGTTACAAGAGAAGACATTTGGATTTATCATCTTCAAATAAGAGTCTTGATAGTTGCAATGAAGCCTAAATATATCCACCTTCTGTACCTACTTTTACACAATTACATATTCTTAATAGACTTCCAATTCATCTCCTTGCTATTATCATAGAAGGAAACTGTCGTATTCCCATCAAACCAGGGGACTACCACCAGGTTCAGATCTCTATATGTCACCCAAATTTGAATTTGAATTCAAAATAAACTTCAATCAATTTAGAATATCAAACATATATTTTTCTCTTTATTTCTACTTCTCATCTTCTCCTTGCCTCTGATATCTAAGCAAAAAAACTCGGTCAAAAAATTTAGAAAGAACTCATCTATTCCAATTGTAGTGGCTTAATTTCTAGGGAATAGGATCCTTGAAATGGAGATGAACTATTTCACGGTTCAGATTTTGTTTCATTGAATCTAACGGTATGTACATGTATGTATCGATATCTTATTTTAAATGACCTTTTTTAAAGGAATAATTTTTAACGAAAAAAGCGTATATATCTTCCTCCAACGTATTGATCAGGACACTGTGTATGTACCCCTTTTCCACGAAAACTAAACCCATGTTTAGGAAAGTGGTAAGATCAAGAAGAGTCCATGGTTTTCCACACACTGCTTAAGAACGAATGTTAGCATATAATTTCTGTCAAATAAATAGCATAGATGAGGGAGCAGTCATGATAATGGGAAAGAGGACCTAAAGGGCCATTTTGTTCTCTTGGTTTTAAGCTGTTCGAATTTTATTAGAAAGAAGTTGTGAGATCCATCTGTCTTACGTAGGTAGGTTCTTCTCTCTCTTAAATTATCAACAAGAAGGATACTCGTATAGAACTAACTATGCCTCATAGCCAATATAACATCAATATTAGAAATTTATAGATTCATGTTCTTGGACTCTTCCATTTGATACCATCTTCCTTCGTTTTCTCTTCTCCTTCGTTTCTCTTCGCTACGCTTTCTTCCGACCCTTCCATTTTATGACCATGGTTCCTTTTCTTTAACAAATGAGAGAAATGATTACGAGCCCCGGCCAGAATGTCTCATGTACTAGTGAACCATCTTAACAAGATACAAAAGTAGAGCAACCACACAAGCTAAGCCACACAATAAAAAGAGCCCCCAGAAACTTTTAAGTGAAAGGCGGTCTATGTCTTGCTTTGTTCCTTCTAAGTTGCAAGCTTTTCTTGCAAGCCACTTGTCATGAATCTTTTGTAATTCTCCACTCTCTGACAGCTTTAAGATTGCAGTTGACATATCAATTGCTAGGGGCGACTCCCGTGGAAAAGCCTAATCAATGAGAAATGTACAACAAAAGTATATTATCATAAGCTGATAATAGTAAGATCGATAACCAATTTTTCATAGACATAATCTAACAAGTTAAACATGACAGGTTGATTATGCTTTATCATTATGCATGGGTCAAATTATATTTACTATGTCTAATTAATATGCAATCTAAACATTTACCATAACCAATTTAATAGAAATATTTTTTCTCCTATCAAACGCAAAAACCATGTTCAAGTTTGGAGAAGTAGCATAGGTTTTAAAAAGAGTTTTGAAAAAGAAGTGAAAATTAAGAATTGATTTGATAGTTTTAATTTTTTTTTTTTTTTAAAAAAAAAAAAGTGTTATATGTGGAATTTATTAAGAAAAAAAAAAATTGGTTTGATAAAGCTTTGATCAGTAGTGTTTCTAGAAGCTAAAACCTAAATAATGTTTTCATTTAAAAAAAAAAAAAAAAAAAAAAAAAAAAAAAAAAAGTTGTAGTTTTCATGGTGGTGGCCGCCTCGTGCGTGACTAGCTAGCAATCACACTGGTAATCTAACGACCATTGCGGGATCACTAGATAGTCCTGGTGGCCACCACCACGGTGTTGCTAGACGGTCTCTATCCACAAGACCAAGAGGAATAATGAAATACTTGGTATGATACTTACAAAACCCCATCCCATTTTGGTGAACTCTTGACCTACTATACCAAATTCACATCTGCTGGAGAGGAAGAGCTCCATATGTGCTCGCGATTCAACTATTGCAGCAACACCACCCTTGTTGGGGCCATCGTTCAAGGCTTTCTCAAATTCTTCTTCCGAGTCAAGAGGAACAAGTCTGGACTTATGTATGTTGAGCTCGTCAATTAAATAATTTTCAGTATATGCACCACGCTGGTAACCAATGCGATCATTGCTTGTTATTAAACTTTCAATTCCTTTGACAGAGTAAGAAAGTTGTTCAACTGTGAGGATTGAGGTCAGATTTGCAGTGTAACTGGAGTTGAGTATTAGAACTACAAAAAGCCATATTAGAAGCACGAAGCGACCAAGAGAGCTGTCAATCTTTTCTCCTACATATTACATGAAAGAGGGAAGGAGTTGCATATATATATATAAGATGTTTTGTGCCTGTGAGAAATAGCTAATGAAGACAAAGTAGTGCATTTTACTTACTATGAGTACTAAACAAAGTTGAAAAGCTAAACCTGCAAAGTAAATCACGAAATTAGCAATTTGGGGACTTCAATCAAGATTTAAGAATCTACAAAGCGTAAAGGAAAAGTTTTTAAGTACATAATTTATCTTCTTGTAGTGTAGTAGTCGTGTCTAAACTACTCAAATATATAGCCAAAGAGGTAGTTAAGGCTTTTTTTTTTCTTTTTTTTTTTAATTTATTTTTTTAAAAAAAAAAAAAAAAAGTAAGATGTCTATACAAAAAGGAGGTAGCTAGTTAAGATTTAAATTGACAAAAAAATGATTAATTTAATAATTTAATTAATATTTTATCTTTTTTCTTGTAATTATTAATATTCTAACTTAAAACATTTTGAGAAAGCATAATATTTGTTAGGGACTTACCATAGGATCGTGACACATTGTTTTCTTGGAGAGCCACAAAAATCGTCATTTTTCTTGTGCTCCAAAATCCAAAAAACTATTCCCACAACAAGAACAAATAAACCTGTGACACACCACATCATTGGAGTAAATGGTCTTAGAAATGCCCAAGCACTAGAGTTCCGCTTTCGAACTGGGGCCACTACGACGAGCCCAGTCTCGATATATGGCTGTGTAAAATCCACCATCTTTGTCCGGTTGGTGGTAATTGCAATGTCGCCAACTGCAGCATCGAAGTCCTGTATGGAAGTGAAAATCCGATGAATTAGGATCACAAAGCATATTATTGCATACTTAAGTTGGTAAAAAAAAAACATTATCAAACAATCCGAAATACAAAACACTGCTCAAAAAAATAAAGCACGAAAATTGTTTTCACATTTATCTTGGGTCAAAACATTTTTTGACCAAAAACTAAAAACACCTCCAAATCACATTAATAAATGTATTAAAATTCATACTTACACCCGTTGTAATCTTGTACAGAAGATCTGTGAATATCGGATTGATATGTCCATCTCCAAATGGAATGAACTTATACGGGACTGCATATGGTAATATTTCTAGTGCAGCATTAAATACATCAATGCAATACCCATGAAAGATATCAGAACCATCTACTTGGGAAACAAATTCACGAAAATTAATTTGGATTGGGACTCCAACCCGCAAGTGCCTTCCGTTGCTTGAGAATACCCACCCACGAGGCTTTTCAGTTGTTTGTCCCGGCCAGACTACACCATATAGCTGATTTGAGTGGGAAAGATTTATTTGTTCGTTGAGCTTTTTTGGAGGCACAACTGACAAGCCGGAAGATTTGGACCAGTAACCGATTCCCCTTAACCCTGTGCCAATTACATTGACGACTTCATATGCAGTACCAATGAGGTTCCTATCTGAAGTGAACTTCATGAGGCCACTTACACCACTTATATTCACCTCTAAAATGTTAGTAAGCAACATGTTCCCACCGTCGAAGATGCTCATAGCATCAAAATGCAAGTTACCTCCATGGAACTTGGTTAATCTTGGATCATTTGAAAATGAAATATGTCCCCCTTGATTTAAAAATGTGTCAAGTGCATGAGCAAGAAGCCAAACAGTGTCGTAAGCATACAAACCATAAGTATTTAGTCCGAAAAACCCGTCAGTCAAGTTGCTCCATCTCGAAACAAGTTTCCTTTTGAGTTCCGAATCTGGAGTGTGCATACGCAGGGTAAGAACCCCTTGAATACTATCCCTTGCTGCTAGAGGGAGGGAAGATTCTGTGTCAAGTACAGTAGAGAGCCAATCAGTAGCTATCCACACATACCCACTTTCCATCATCCCTATGTTTCGTGCCACATCAACTACCTCTAGACCCCAAGTAGCAAGTATGTGAAGGATTATTACCCGAGACTCCATCAACGCCACCTTAAGCAGTGTATTGGTGATTTCATTCCTGCCTACTTTGGGGCTCATAGGTGCTTTGTACGAGATTTTGCAACGTTTATCGGCGAGTTGGTCACCTAATGCAGCAATCCCATTTCTGCCATGATCATCATCAATATAGATTGCTATTACATCTCGCCATTCGTAGTAGCTTATAATTTCTGCTATCGCAGACATCTGAAAGAGGTCACTTTGTGTTGTCCTAACAAAATAAGGGAATTGGAGTGAATTCAGAGTGGGGTCTGTGGCTGCAAAGGATAAGAGAGGGACTTGGAGCTCATTCGCAATATGTGAAATTACATGGGCCATAACTGATTGTTGGGGACCAACTATGGCCACTGTATCATTCTCCATAAACTGCAAAGCTGTAAAAGAACAATGAAAAGTATAATCTGTCTGATATTCTATGAGTGGTTAGAACATAAATAGAAAACATAAAATTAAATGCTTAAGGTGCATTACAAAGTCATTTTCCTTAAGAAAATAGTTGCCCATATCAAATTTGTTGAATTAGTATGTAAAGAGTTACAACAAATATTTATTTGGGATACAATGAAGCTCAAAAACACCTTTGTAGTTTAATTGCATTTTGCACAAACAAAACCAAACTTGAACACTCAGATTTTTTATTCTAAGCAAGTAAGAGACTCGAATTTTTTAGAATATAGAACATTTTTGGAAAGACTGAAGAAGATAGTTTTTATGTGTTACAGGTTTGAAGTGGACAATTTATAGTGTTATTTTAACAGACACTTACTTTTAATGAGTAGATTAAATTATTATTAACGATTATTTGATTATAACCGTTAGATCGTAATTGTTAGTAACGGTCACTTGATCTCAACCATTTGATCAAACTTGATTTGATCTTACAGTTAACTTTACTAACAATCCAATAAATACAACTGTTGGATCCACCTAAGAAGGATCATGTGGCTGAGATGAAACCACCATATTGTATGATCACGACCGTTTATTTGATCACTTTAAGCCCCGATGCTTCGTGCTAAGTGCCAAGTGCACCATCAAGCCACCACTAGCACCATACAGTCCACTGTCACGGGCTGGTCCGGTGCAGACAAGCATAGTTTGATTTAAAGCAAATATACACAAGCGCATATACACACCCACTTAGATGTACTCTCTTATTTTAAAGTTCTTTGTAACCTTCAATTTAAAACATTAATTGTCAAACCACAAAGTATATATATATATATATGCTAATTTTAAAAGTTCTTTAACATGACTTGTCTAATTAAAGGAAGCAATGAGAAAATTGTGAACGGGGAAACAAGAGATGTTTAAGAGGATGTACCTTCAACGATTCCCAAAAACCCGCTAGATTGTTTTGTATCTTGCATGGCAAGTTTGAGTTTAGTGCCTTTTAGAAGTGCTGGATTTGAGTTCACATCTTCGACAGCAGCTTCTATTGCAACTTTTGCAACTTTCCCAATGGAAGAATTGAAAGACAAAATAGCGCCAATGTTAACAACACTCGGTCTTGTAGAAACACGGACACGCGCACCAGTGCCATTGAAATGCCCATAGCAGAAAATCAGCAGCAGAAGCCAAAACATATTCATGTTTTCCACTACCAAGACACCAAACAACCTAGTCACAATGGTGAAGCAAGCATTAGATAGATAAAGATCGAAGAAAGAAAAATGTAAACATCAGAGAAGGCCAGATAAAGAAAGAGACGTTGATGCATGAGAAGTGCAAGTGTAAAGACTGGAATGGGTGCAAGAGTAGAAAATGTTAGATGGAATTAAATGCGAGTGTGAGATATTAGGTGAAAATATTAAATTGGGAGTTTTAATTTTGAATTATAACGTACACCAAACAATACGGTCACGTGGGCCCTTTAGTGGAGCCGTGATTCAGAGCACGCCGCGTGCTAAGCATGCCAGGTAGCAAAAAAAAAAAAATTAATATTTTAATAAAAAAAAAAAAAATTGCCAGTGTGCTAATTTATCTTCACCCCCTTTAGCGTGTTGTTGAAGTAGCAAAAGGTTAAAGGCTCACGTGAATTTTTCATATATATCAATGTTATAATTACACTTGTGGAGGCACAAGCACAACATAATCACCGTTACATTTACAACAAGTTAAAATATAAATTAAAAAAAAAAGATTAAAAAGGAAAATCAAAGGCTATGGAGTATGGAAGAAGATATGTAGTGTATGGACAGGGGAGTTGGGAAGGTTACATCGAGTGGAGTGGGCAGCATGCATGAGCTATAGTGTCACGGGGCTAATTTTTCACCTTCAACCAGCCACGTGATGGCCCTAAGCAACGCACCACACAGCGCCTTAGGCAGCCAACTCACCCTCACCAACTGAGGTTAGTGGAAAGCCAAGCACAGCACGCTTTCTTTTTACGGGAGCAACACCTCCCAACCTTTACAATTCACTCAACGAATCTGTACAAGGACGGACTAGGGTCCACAGCACACTTTGGAGCCCTTAGTCTCAACACCAACTCAGCCCTAAGGCTTACAAGAGATACATGAATGACCCAGCCACCAAGGCTTTACAAGACAACAATGAAACTCTCACACAGCCCACTGTTTCTCACTACAAAGTCACTCAGCACTCCCCCAAGTGTGTGGCCCTCTTCCACAACACTTGTCTGTTACAAGCAAACCAGAATCTCCTATCTAGCAGCAAGCAACATCGGCCTCCAGCAGCACTTCGGCAGTCTCCAGCACACACAAGCCTTCTCTGCCCTTGGTACTCCTTCAGCTCACTTTGAGCTCTCAAGCTACAGCCAAGCTTTCTCTCTTAGCTTTTCTGTACTCTCCAGCTTCCTGAGACTTCTCAGCCTTCTCCAACAAGCAGTCATGCCTTGCTTAAATAAGCCCCAGCATGGTTCTCAACTCATGGCAGTGGGCTGCCACCTGGCTCCAGCCCACTGCACCCAATGTAGCTACCAACAGGCATGCTGCCTCTCTTCAGCATGCCCTGCACCAGCCAACCACGTGTTGCAGGCCCCCTTGGCCCATTTGAATTCGTCCAACCCCTTCAGCTTGTGCACTGCCACAAGGCAGCCAACTTGTAGCCATCAGGAGGAATGGCTTTGCTGCAGTGGGCTGCCACCTGGCTCCAGCCCACTGCCTGTTGCAGCTTCACCATTTCCAGCAAGCAACCAGCCACCTGGACCATGCTCCTTGGTCCATTCGAATTCAGCCAACACCATCAGCTGATACTGCTACAAGGCAACTCATTTGTAGCATGCTTTGCTGCAGTGGGCTGCCACCTGATTGCAGCCCACAGCATGGTGCAACATGGTCTCCTCCAGCAAGCAGCCTGCCACCTGGACCATGCTCCTTGGTCCATTTGAATCCAGCCAACGCCCTTGCTTAGCTTGCTGCCACAAGGCAGCCCTTGCAGCTCCACTGCAAGCTCCAACTGCACCATTGAGGCTCAGCAAGCTTCCTGCCACTTGTCCAAGTCCTGCAGGCAAGGCAGAACACCACTCTGCCCACTGTAGCAGGCTATGATCAGCCATGGGGCTTGGCCAGCGCCCCACACCATCCCCCTGCTACACTCAAGGTCATTCAGCCTTCCAACTCCACTGCAAGGCAATCATAGCACCCTGGCACAGCAGGTCTTCTTGAACAAGGCAAGGGCACCATGTGGCTGATCCAGCAAGCCACACCATGCTCAACAGCACCATCACTTGGGCAGGACAGTGCCACCACGTGGCCACTGCCTGCAGGCATTCTTCCAGCATAACTCAAAGGCATCCTGGGCGCCATGTGGCCCCTCTCAGCAGCATACTGCACCATGGTCCAGACAGACAAGCATACAAGGGCCTGGGCCACGCCCAGCCCACTCACACAAGCCATCCCAGCAATCCATGCGCCCCACAGCAGCTCTTGGGCCAACAGCAACATGCCCAAGCACCTTGACAGTGCATGGGCCACTCCCTTTGATCCTTTGCAGCAAGCTTTAGCCTTCTCCAAGCAGCATCCTCAACCTTGGCATGCCCCTTCATGCCTTGGCTTAGTGGCCAGCAGGGGTGCAAAGCACTCGTGCCCCTGCTGCCACACCACAGCCACATTAGGGCCGTGACATATAGGCTATAGCCTATACATAAGGGCCAAGGCTGAGACTCGTGAGGGAAGGGAACCTTGTGCTATATAATTTATATGCCACCAGCCACTACTTGCACTTAATTTCTGAAATTATAGCCACTTAATTGGGCTTCATGATATATTTACTTAATTAGTTAGTCTTTTTTCAATATGCGGGCCCCACCATTGATTTTGATGCCCACCCGTAAATTGAATCATCCCCAATAATGCATGCATCTAGGCCACTCAAATCATGTCAAGTACTCTCTCCCATTTCAATGGTTAATTGTCACCATTTATGATATCTAAAATAACATCATCGAAATTTTCGATTTTTTAAAATATATATATTTTCTTGATAGTACAGTTTGCGTATCCTTAATTGGGATTTCAATTTTTTTTTTTTTTTTTTTTTGAGCAAAAAAAGTAGGACGGGGAGATTAATTGTGGTTATCCTATCTGAGCATGATCATAGAAACACCTACTCGCTGAGAGTCGCACAAAAGAGGCCTAGATTGTGAAAACCGCAGGCGCTCTCTTAAGTCTGACTGAACCATAGCATGATCCAACCCCATCAAAACATCAATAAAAATTCAAGGTGACTAATACTAATTAGACTTATATGATGATTCAATTTTTGTTAAATATTTGTGAGTACTGCTCAAATATACCTAATTAGTGGCCGGCCTAGAACAATAGTCTCTTGCCCCACTCAACTCTCAAGGAGAAGTTTTCGACTCAGGTTAACCAAATTCAAAATGATCCTCCATGAGCCCATTTTCCTACCCTTTCCTTCTATAAGACCTGAAAACCCTAGCTACAAATTTGAATCTTATATAAACTTCTCTCGATCTTGAAAAATAAGTCATCTTTCATAAAGTAATTGTTGGAATGATATCATGCATTGTAGCACCATGGCGGAGCCAAATTAAGGGGCAAACGCCTCTCCTACCTATCTATTTGCCCACCCTAAAAAAACAAAAGTGACCCACTATAAATAAATATTATATAATTTGACAAAGTCCTTAACAAACTTGTCAAAGTAAAAATTAAGCAATTATAGCATCATGCATGTTTTGCATTATATTTTTTATCCATGTTTCTTATTATTGTCGTTATTCTCTTTTCAAGATTCACGATGGTAGAGAAAAAGAAAAAAAAGAAAATCAATTGAACAGGCTGAGTTTTTTTAAGTATTCTCACTGGATCTCCTATTATCTCTTCTATTCAGATCAGGAATAGGAAAGATCCTCCCCTATAATCTTTTCTTCCTTATTCAATTAAAAAAACAAACAAACACACTGAACGGGCTGCAAAGGAATGCCAATTAGCACCATCCAATAAATGGTCATGCTACGGTGCTAGCATATACATGTGCATCTATATCTATGTATGTACAAATATAAAAGTAAAAGTATCCATAGACACACAAAACCATATATATAAAATATATATATATATATATATATATATATATTTATATATATATATATATATATATATATATATGAGATTGATAGTTGACTCAGAGGGTTAGGGTTAGGGTTGAATTTTCCAATCCAATTTCATAAGTGGATCAGATGGGATCAATGAAACCTTTCACTTTCCTTAGCGAAAAATAATCTATAAATTAATGTATAATTTTTATTTCGAGAAACAAACCTAAATTTGTTTGGGATCATGTCCTCGATAATTCAACCTCTCTCGCATCACACGCAATAAGACTTGACAATACTGTCAAATTTATTGAAGAGTTCGCATATTCTCTCTCGATTTAGAGTAATTGTAGAAAGTCTGCTTGTGTCCTACTAAAAATGATGTGGCTATTAAAATCATCATTGAGCTTGTAATTGATTATTATTAAATTTTGATCAAAGAGTGATTTTAATAGCCACATCATTCTTAATAGGACACAAATAAGCTTTCTAGAATTAATATTCCTCGATTTAACATACAATTTGCAATGTTTTCTGAACTATCTTAATTGAAGCCATGTTTTTTCAAGCTATCAAAAATTCGCAATGTACTTTTTTTTATCCTAAAAAAGATAAAAGATTTCCTCAAAATTTTTTAATTAGGAAAAATATCTTTATAAATTAAAAAAATAATAAAATAATAAAAATATAATGCACATTGAAGACTCACCACCGTAGCAGTGGATCACCAGTTTTTTTTTTTTGTTTTTTTTTTTTTTAGGGGAAACTTCACTTGGGGGGTGTTTGGCAAATGGGATGGCTTAAACACTATAGTTGATGTAGATTGATGTGAAAAAAAATAAGAATGTTTGGTATAAAAAAAATGAAAAAGTGGAATGGAAAAGTGAAAAAGTTTTGTTTTGTAGTGATTTTTTTATTTGAATAATAATAAAAAAATGAATGATTTGATATTAAAAATGAAAAAGTTAAAATGTTTTGATGTTGATTTTTTTGGGAAATGATGATGAACAGTGTTTGGGCCAACCCCATCCCCATTACCAAACAAAGCTTTACCCCCTCTATACTTTTGGATTTTTTGCAGACACTCCCCCATTATTCAAAACCTCTCACTTTTGTGTATCAAACTTTCGTTTCCTTTCAAATACCCCCTACCGTTAGCTTTTGCAGCGTAAAAGACCTTTCTACTCATTTATTTAATATTTTAACTTAAAATGTCCTAAGAAAGCATAGTATTTGTTAAGGGGCTCACCAAACGATGGTGGCAAACTGTTTTCTAGGAATGCCCTGAAAATCATCATTTGTCCTGCGTTCCAAAATCCAAATAATTACTCCCACAGCAAGAAAAAATAAACATGTGACAAACCACATCATTGGGTTAAATGGTCTCAAAAACGCCCAAGCACTAGAGTTGAGCTTTCGAACTGGGGCCACTACGACGAGACCGGACTCGATATATGGTTGTGTAAAATCCACCATCTTTGTCCGGTTGGTGGTAATTGTAACGTCACCAACCACAGCATCAAATTCCTATATGGAAGTAGAAATCCGGTGAATTAGGAATATAAAGTATATTAATTAAATACTTAAGTTGATAAAATGCATTATCAAAAAAACGTCAAACACAAGACAAAAACTGTTTTCACTTTTATCTTGCATCAGAACTTTTTTTTCAACCAAAAATTGAAAACATGCCCAAATCACATTAACTTACGTTTGTTGTGATCTTCTGCAAAAGATCATTGTATATGGGAACTCTATGTCCATCTCCAAATGGAATGAACTTATACGGGAGTGCATATGGTAATAATGCCACTGCAGCATTAAATACATCAATGCAATAACCATGAAAGACATCATCAGAGCCGTATACTAGGGAAGCAAATTCATGAAAACTAATTCGGACTGGGACTCCAACCCGCAATTGCTTTTCGTTGCTTGAGAATGCCCACCCGCGAGGCTTTTCAGTTGTTTGCCCTGGCCAGATTACACCATATAGTTGTTGATTTGAAAGGGAACGATTTATTTGTCCGTTGAACTCTTCTGGAGGCACAGTTGACAAGCCGGAAGAATTAGACCAATAACCAATTCTCCTTATCCCAGCAGTGCCAATGACATTGATGACTTCATATGCATTGTAAATGAGGTCCCCATCGGAAGTGAACTTGATTGGGCCACTTACACCACTTATTTTCGTCTCTAAAATTCCACTAAGCAACATGTTACCCCCATCAAAGATGCTCAAATTATCAAAATGCAAGTTCCCCCCATGAAACTCAGTTAATCCTAGATCATTTGAAAATGAAATATTTCTCCCCTGGTTTAAAAATGTGTCAAGTGCTTGAGCGAGAAGCCAAACAGTGTCGTAGGCATACAAACCGTAAGTATTTAGTCCGAAAAGCCCGCCTGTCAAGTTGCTCCATCTCGAAACAAATTTTCTCTTGAGTTCTGAATCCAAAGTGTGCATACGCAATGTAAGAACACCTTGAATACTATCTGTTGCTGCTGGAGAGAGGGAAGTTTCTGTGTCAAGTATAGTAGAGAGCCAATCAGTAGCTATCCACACGTATCCACTTTTCATCATCCCCATCTTTTGTGCCACATCAACTACCTCTAAACCCCAAGTAGCATATATGTGGAGGATAATTATCCTTGACTCCTTCAACAACACCTTAAGCAGTGTATCAGAGATTTCATTCCGGCTTACTTTGGGGCTCATAGGTGCTTTGTACGAGATTTTACAACGTTTATCAGCGAGTTGGTCACCTAATGCAGCAATCCCATTTCTGCCATGATCATCATCAATATAGATTGCTATTACATCTCGCCATTCGTAGTAGCTTATAATTTCTGCTATCGCAGACATCTGAAAGAGGTCACTTTGTGTTGTCCTAACAAAATAAGGGAATTGGAGTGAATTCAAGGTGGGGTCTGTGGCTGCAAATGATAAGAGAGGGACTTGGAGCTCATTCGCAATATGTGAAATTACATGGGCCATAACTGATTGTTGGGGACCAATTATGGCCACTGTATCATTCTCCATAAACCGCAAAGCTGTTAAAAGAAGAATGAAAAGTCGTATAATCTGTATGATATTCTACGAGTACTTGTCTAATTAAAGGAAGCAATGAGAAAATTGTGAGTGAACAAATTAACAAGAGATGTTTAAGAGGATGTACCTTCAACGATTCCCAGAAACCCGCTAGATTGTTTTGTATCTTGCATGGCAAGTTTGAGTTTAGTTCCTTTTAGAAGTGCTGGATTTGAGTTCACATCTTCGACAGCAGCTTCTATTGCAACTTTTGCAACTTTCCCAATGGAAGAATTGAAAGACAAAATAGCGCCAATATTAACAACACTCGGTCTTGTAGAAACACGGACACCCGCAGCAGTGCCAACATAGCAGAAAATCAGCAGCAGAAGCCAAAACATATTCATGGTGGCCGGCCGGCCGTTTTCCACTATCAAGACACCAAACAACCTATCAGTCATAAACCATGAAAATAAGACAAAACATATTCTGTTAGTTTTTGGCTACATCACAATGGTGTTGCACCCGTACCCGTACCAGTGCCAATGAAACCTCCGGGGTTGGTCTTCTTGATCGCTCAGATGGAATAGTGGATCGAACTGAATTGATTTCAGGACCTCCCTCAGATTTTCTCTGCGGCTAGCTGTCACAAGAATCTAAAGAGAGAAGATGCCAGGAGGCAGGAGCGGTTAAGTTTGAAGATGAATTGAAGATATATGAAAGAAAAAAGTAAACATTAGAGAAGGAGATGAAGATGTATTAAATGCAAGTGTGAGATTATTAGGTGAAAATATTAAATGGTACTTTTAATTTTGAATTATAACGAACACCAAACAATAGTGTCACGAGGGCCCTTTAGACTTTAGTGTGTTGTTGAAGTTGCAAAAGGCTCACATGGATTTTTCTTATCAATGTTATTACACTTGTGGAGGCACAACATAATGATCACCGTTACATTTACAACGTACAACCTAAAATATAATTTAAAAAAAGATTAGAAAGGAAAATCAAAGGCTATATATGGAAGAAGATATGTAGTGTATGGACAGGCTAGCTAGGGGAGTTGGGCAGCATGCATGAAGTACATAAGCTAGGCTGATACTCGAGAGGGAAATGGAACCTTGTGGATCTTTCAAGGTTAGGACTCTTAAACAGACATGCACATACAAATACGTGTATGCTTATTTTTTATGTATATATATATATATATATATATATATATACATAAAGCCATGAAGGAAATGAATGAAACTTAAAAGACTTAGCTCTTTCAAGCATATATTAACATGTCGCAAGAAACAATTACCGTACCCCTAAAAAAAACTACGTTCTTTACAAAATGGGAAGTTGAATGTTAATGTTGTTGTGTGTTAATGTTAATGGCAAACAGGTGGAGTCGTCAACATCCGGGGACACGGGTCATTGAAGTGTGAAGATGAGGTGTTTGTGGCTTGTAGCAGCCCCCACGTACCATCAAATTGTGTTCATATAATGAAGTAGAATAATTCAATTTGTTGTGACATAACAGGTCTTTATGGTGAAAGACGAAGTAATACAAACATGATATCGACAAGGTTACATCAGATGGACAAAGTGCTAGCTAGATGGAGTGGGAAGTCGTATGCATAAGGCCATGAGCGACATAAGGCTTGATGGATACATACTACACATTTCATCCAAATAAATGCCACGTACGTACTAGCACTATCTGAAATTATAACCAGTACTTAATTGGGCTTCTTTATATTTTTACTTAATTTGTTTAGTCTTTTTCAATACATATGCTCCACTCCTGCCCCGCCTGGGTACGTAATGCACTAACACTGCATTGCATTATTGACTCCCCAATAATGCATCTAGGCCACTCAAATTATGTATATACTCCCTCGCATTTCAATCATTAATTGTCACCATTTATGATATCTAAATTAACATCATTGAGATTTTCAGTATTTGGAAATATATTTTCTTGATACTACAGTTACCCTTGGGATTTCAATTTTTGTTGGATATTCGTGAGGTCTGCTCAATGAATATTCAAGGTCACAAGAATATCAATACAATTGATATTGAAAGAAATTAAAAAGAACAATAAAACAAAACGAATGTTCCATTCGTATGTAGCACCTAATTTCAAGGCCTAATGGCACAACACATTTATTAAAGTTGATTGAAAGAAATTTTTTACATTATTATATTACCACTCCATTTACTTAAGTTTTTTTTTAACCACTCCATTTACATTTATAAACAACCTGTTTCAATAACATACACCAATATTGAGATACTAACTGCAGCCACAAGTAGTTCTTAATTAAGCAATTAGAAGAGGCCAAAGAGGCATTCAACATTGGTTTTGAAATACTTCTGAAAGCATTCCTCTTCCCTGCAGTATCTGTAAATAACTTTGTATACTTGGATTAGAAGTTTTGGAAATCGACTTGCAAAGTAGTTATCATATCCTTCAGGAACTGGTCCTACAAGCTCCTAAAATATCCGCCAAAAACAGAAAAATTAATATCAGCTACAGGTGTACCAAAAAAAGATTTACCTAAAATAATCAAATTAAATGGCCTGAAGATATCCAGATTGTACTATCACACCGATGTGTCACAAATGGAAAATAAACTTCTTGATTGGAGTAGCAGCCTAGTTTTTATAATTAAATGCTCTAGAAGCCTTAAGCTATCAGAGTGGGATATAATTTATCTATTTTATTTTTAACACAAATAAGTTATCTTTAGAAGAAGAAGAAAAAAAAAAGGAATAAGAAGAAGAAAACAGAGACTTCAATGATTGATTTCTGTAGGGTCCAACTAGAACACTTGAGAACATGGATCAAAAACAGGGTAACATGATTGCATCAAGGAGATCTAATTTAAAACTAATCTTACAATTCACAATCGATACAGAAGTTTAGATGATAATAAGACTAATATTAACCAATTTAAGTACCTAAAGCATTTCTTAGTAGGGCCAAATAGCCTAACAATACCAGATGAAAGTACGGTTATGCATTTGAAAATTGCATGAAGGAGATCTAGATTAAAACTAGTTTTACAATTCAAGAACTGTCCAAAAGTTTTTAAAATATAAATCGAATATTTTTCAGTCTAAGTAACCAGGGCTAACAATAGTCGTTTCAAAATGGATTATCAAACTGTCCAATCCTACAAAGAATAATAGTTAGTCTCTTGACCTATTTAAGGAAAATGTTTCAGTTTCGGTTTAGGTTTGGGTTTACCAATACAAATTCACTCATAAACAGACCAAATTCAGGATAAAGACCATAATTCTACCATTTCATAAACTTTTTCTTTTAAAAATTAAGTCATCATTCATAAAGCAACCATCTCGTAATAATATCATTGTAGCACCATCCAATAAGTGATCATGCTACTATATACGAGTATTTGTGTGCAAGTATGTGTGTATATGTAGGATTTAGGGTTTTAGCTTGATTGTTGCCTCAAAGAGGCAGGATTGAACTTCCCGACCCATTTCATATATGGATTAGATCTCATCAAAATAAGCAGCTATATGCGAAGCCGATAGGCTCAATGTAACTCACTGTCCCAAAAAAACCAACAAATTAATGTACAATTTTCAGTTTGAGAAACAAACCTGAATTTCTTTAGGGAGCTCTCCATAATGGTTCAACTTGTTTCGCATGACACGCAATAAGTCTCGGACACTGTCAAATTTATACCGCCTATAACGACCAATGTTAGTGATAAATGCAGTTTCCATCTTTTCATCCCATTTCCCACCTAATGCCACCACTCCAATTCTTTCTAATGCTTGCAAGAGATTAGAATGAGTCTCCCTATCCTCCAATTCTACCCTGTCACTAGTGTCCCGAAGAAATGAGAGTCTCATCTCAGAACTCCAGAACAGAGGATGGTGCAACACCTCCGATGCCTTTGGCCTGAGAGCAAATTGGAAGAACTTATATCTTAGTATATCACAAAAAGAAAACATGAATAACTGGAATTGCAGTAAAGCTCATATAAGAATAAAAGTTCACTATACGTAAGTAACAATGACCAAATGCAATAGTCAACTATTGACTGATTCATTGTGTTGCATATTACATACAAGACAATAACTTTCTCTCAAAGCAATGAAAACAACTTAGGCTATTTGTAAATGGAACCATAAAAAAACGCCATTTGATTGTTTTGAATATCAATAAAGTCAAAGGAATGAATTCATGGTTGGGTTGTCCTGCTACCAGAAGGCCTTCAGAAAATTTGGCATGAAATTAAAAAATGTTGACTAGAGGTCAAGTCCAATCATAGGTGGCGTTTGGTAAATGGGTTGGCCTAGACACTGTAGTTAATGTAGATTGATGTAAAAAAAATATATATATATTTTGTATAAAAAAGTGAAAAAGTGGTATGAAAAAGTGAAAAAGTTTTGTTTTGTAGTGATTTTTTATTTGAATAATAATAAAAAGTGAATGATGTGATATAAAAAGTGAAAAAGTTAAAATGTTTTGATGTTGATTTTTTTGGAAAATGGTGATGAACAGTATCTAAGCCAACCCCTTTACCAAATAATGTGTCCATACTACCAATAAACTTCACCACAAATAGTTGGTAGCAGCTAGAGATATTCTTCTTTTCATTCTCAATACCATCTCCCCACCATCTCTTCCAAGTGCATCTTGATTTTTTCAAAATAAAAAAATTTAAGGGGAGAGATGGTCTGGACATGGTCTGGAGAATGCATAGAAGCATTCCTCGTAGCAGCTAGGTTGGTTCTGGTTTTGTTCCTTCAATTGCTATGGGAAACAAAATGAACTCTTCGATTTTAATGGAGCGTCTAGGTGCTGCCTTATTCGATGAGCAGTAGTTTTAGTCAAAAGGTATTCTCCACCTACAGAACAACCACTCATCATAGAATAACGCAAGCTAGAATGATTAAAAATTATTCAAGATAACAGGCTAAACATCCGTAGTACGCAAGAAAACCATTATTAACTATCAAAAGGAAAATATTTCCTATTTGAAGAAAAGTAATACTCAAACCTTAATTCAGGGTCAGGGTTTAATAAACGATAAATAAGATCCAGAGCTTCAGGGATATGTTCAACCAAAAAGAGGTCCATTTGGTTCTTCACAATGTTGATATCACGTTCAAGATGATTGCCAAATGGATGTCTACCTCCAGTGATGCAGAAAAAAATGACACAGCCTAAACTAAATAAATCTACAGCACGGGTTTGGCGCCCATGAAGAAGTTGTTCTGGTGCTTGCCAACCAGAACTACCACAACCTGCAATAAGTCATTAAATATTAAGCTAATAATTTGAATAATTGTTAAGATTTCATGGATAGATATTAAGATATAACGATGTACAATGCACATTAAGAGAGTTCGTGACACACTGCTCCTAGATCATCTAGTTCCATCATAAACATTCTAGCAATTATCACAACTTGGATCCTACAAACGAGGCCTTAATCACCAGATGGAAAGGTCATCCAATGGGAACGGTCAAACCATGGATATTTTTAGAAAACTCATCACATAATGGCTCCCATTAGCACTGCATGTAATCGATGTTGTAACTTGTGCATGAAGGGTGCAAACCATTGACACCATTGACAGAATAACTAGGTAAGAGTACTTGCCAGTAGCATGATGACCCAAGGAAGACATATTCTCAACAAGGCGCTTGCTAATGCCCATGTCAGAAAGCTTTGCACATACAGAACTTTCCTTGATTATCAACACATTTGGAGGCTTTAAGTCCCTATGAATTATTCCCAATTCATGCAAATGCACCAGCCCGGAAACCATATCCCTGTGACACAAATTAAAGATTGAGGGTTATGAAGATGCTAATCAAATCTGAACAATGTGATATGAACATCTACCAAACTTTAAAACTGAACAAGAGTATTTAGCCTCCAGTTGTATTCACACGAATCTATACAAGCCCAAAAGCCACATTTAAAGCATTAAAAGCAAATATCAAATAAAATATGCTTCATCCACCTAGTCAGTAAACTTATGGGCAGTTCAGAAGACCTACGACATGAGTAGGGGCAATTCAGAAGACTTATGGGGCTCAAGGAATATCATGGCTTTTTTAAAAATGTATGTTTGTGTATATGTGTGTATATGAGTGGGTTTAGGTGAGAGAGGCTACGTAGAAAACATAGCCTCCTATTTCTCTATTTTCTTCTCATGCAAACCTTACAACATGGTATTGTAGCAAAGGTTCTAAATTCAAACATTGTCTCCATTATTTACCCCATATTTCAATTAAAATAGTCCACGTATTGTTTGGTCCGCATGTGACAGTGGAGTGTTAAAGTATTAATTAAATGAATAAATTCAACTATTTCTATCAACTTAAGCTTTTGGGATTAGTGGTGGTTTAATAGTTTGGATAAATCAATGCATATTATCATAGAAACAATAAAAAGTTTCATAGAAAGCAAGACATGTTAACAATCTCTTAATGTGAAATGTTATATCATCAATGAGACTTCTAACCAACCTCATAATCTTTAATAATAAAGGTGACGGATAGCCATTTGCTTTCCACAAATTAAGACCGGGCATAATATCCTTCATTGATTCCAAGTGGGCTTTATACTCGACCATACCTCTCATAGCTTGGTCCTTTTTGAACATTAGGTATTGTGAACAATCTAAAGAAATCAGGATCAAATCGTCCAAGCTGCAAGTACAACGCTCTAGAGAGAGATAGACAAAATCTTGATCATACTCTACTCCATACCATCTAACAATGTTTGGATGCCGGTCAGATGCAATAAGATTCTGAATTTCTTTAAAAGCCACATCATTATGAGCTTGGACAAGACGTTTCACAGCAACTGGTCGACCTTCATAGATTCCCTCGAGGACAATGGTACCATTGCTTCCCTTAGCAATTTCAGTGTTTGATACGAATAGTTTACCTATCCTACGTCCATCAGAGCTACCATCTAGAAGCTTATCAAGGTGCAACGATATTTTATTTTCACCATCAATATGTGAAAATACATCTCCAATTTCAGATGAAACATGCTTATCCTTTGTCTCAACAATATCCTGCTTTCCCGATTTTCTATTTTTCTTCCTCTTGGAAGATGCAGTTTTTGAGCTAGAATCATGGGGCCGCTCATTCAACAAAGCTTGTTCTTTAACCACCCGAACATAGCCTTTAACAAGGACAACAACAAGAATGATCACGAACACAATGATAGACAATGATGTTGACCATTCAAAAAACATGCTTAATACGCGCTTAAGATAAATTTTAATGCCATGCACATTCACAATCCCGGTATCGTCAATCTCCATTGGAGGCAGTGGAAGCATTGCTTCCCTATCATCTCTGTGATGAATGTTTGTTTTTGGTTGCAAAGGCAGCATAGAGTTTGGAGTAGGGGCCGGGAGCATAACATTTTCATGTTGAATATCTACAAATTCATCAACCTTGGGTTGTGTAGGAATCATCAGACCTGAAGGAGGCATTGGGAGCATCATATCTTCAAGATGAGCCCCAGGGATTCTTTCAGACCTAGAGGATTCTAGCAAAGTATGACTCCTATGGCGGAAAACAGCGGCTCTTGTGTGACATGACAAAGGGATAGCAAAATCAATGCCAATTTCAGAACCAGGCTTATCTGGAAAATTCAATGGAGCCCCACTAGAAGCATCTAGACAAAGCAAAGAAGCCCCAACTTCAGCAATTGTCATATTCCATGAAGTTTTTTCTGAGTCTCGAGCAAAAGACGTCAATGTATAATCTGTCCTTGTGATGTGTAGTCGCAAATCAACAATATCTGGGTTCTTAGGACCAGATTTTACCAACTCCTTATTGGCTGTATTATAATATGAAACACTTTGAGTTTCATCACTAAGCAATGTGGATGGAGAATCAAATCTATAAGTGCGGATCAGCTTTCCGGTCCTAAGATCAACCTCAAACACAGTAGTTTTCTTAGATCCAAGCGTAACAGCTCCATCCTCTGATATGTATGGCGTATTTTTGAAAAATTCATCAATAGTCATTGAAAGTTTCTGCATTAGCAACAGTAAAACAAAAATAAGGTATATCAAAGAAAGTAATCATGGCCAAAAGCTGTATTTACACATAACCAAACCTGGTATCATAATAGCTGAACTCATAACAAGGACATCTTTTAGGCAATGCCCAAAAGCATTAATTGATCAGAAGAAAAATAAACCTACGTACATGACAGTTTCTAGCGATTATCAAAGTCAAGAAACTACAGAGGTTAAGCCACAATGAAGCGCCTAGAAAATCCTTAGGTGCTAACAAAGCAATAATACATGCATTGGAATAAATACCAAACTCAAATTCTTCTCCAAACACACTTTTATAAATTTATTTTCCATTGAAAAAAATAATTGTAACAAAGGAATAACACAACTTGTGATGTGTCAATATGAAATGCTCAAAACTTTTTATTTATGGGTGGGCCTGGGAGGAAGTGACAAGGGGAGGGGGAGGACAAGGAGGAGAGTCAACTTATCAATTAAACCCATTGTGCCACAAAAGCCGCCTGATCTTCATAATTCATCTGTCATTTGCTTCCCTCGCACCATAAAAAAGATATAAATGCCTCTTAAGAACTTCTCAGAATGAAGTTGGCCTTAGGATCCATCAAAGTTCTGAGTCTCAAGGGGCATTAGTCAAGGAAAGGCAAAGTTTTAACAGGACAAAGGATCCATTAATATGGACAGATTAATTTTTCTACACCTAACAAAAAATGCTAAAACAAAAAATCTTCTTCGAATAGCTATGTAGATGGTTTATGCCTTCAGATATGTTATGAGATGAAATCGTGTTCACCAAGAGATCAAGGTTAAGGAAAGTAAAAGACTAGAGAAGACTGGCAAGCAGATGTGACTAAGTTTGCAAACATGAAGATATGGATCCAGAACCTTTAGCTATAGACCCATATTAGAAGACCTTCATCTCAGAAAGGCATTGATATAACAAACACAGAAAACATACCAAGACATACCCTTCTACCAAAGTGCTCGGTGTGCATATACAAGCTCCAGTCATCTCCACAATCTAAGAAGAATCTGCCATTTGGTCCAGGTGCATTTTCTTTATCATTATCTTCTCTGAAAGGAGCCTGATACGAAGTGTAAATTGGTGTTCCTGATGCAAAAGACCAGATAACTCTCTTAGAATTACTCTCCATCAAATGGACTGTCCCATCCAGGCCAGCAATCAGTGCGGTACTATGTTCACTGCTCCCAAA
The DNA here is from genome assembly GCF_965113065.1 of Corylus avellana. NCBI lineage: Eukaryota > Viridiplantae > Streptophyta > Magnoliopsida > Fagales > Betulaceae > Corylus > Corylus avellana. The sequence continues at coordinate 274,157 of NC_142490.1, read as the reverse complement.
GAAAACCAAAGACAAGGAAATGTAACAGAGTTAAATACTCATTTACCAAGGTTCATTATAATGACACGTGCAAATTACAAAGAACATATCAGGTGACAATTCCTAACAGTATGTTTAGATTGGGAGAGAGGAGAGGAGAAAAGGTTGCGGGTAGATGGGTTACACTCACCCCTGCTTGAATTTTTTTTTTTTTTTTTTTTTTTTTTTCCCTTTGGGAGGGGAAAGGATTTGAGAGGGCACGATACCCTCTCAAAGCTCCACCTTTCAATTCCCTCAAATTGGCGAAATTTCAATGAAGAGGATACCTTGTTTAATGAATTTTCTACATTTTCCTTTTCACGCTAGCAATTTATTAAAATATCAACAATGTCTAAACAAACCCTTATCAGTTGTCTCATTCTATTGTCAATCCACATAATATCTTAACCTCTCCTCTGCTTCCCTCCCTACAACCAAAACAAGGGGATACTTTTTATTGTTTGAAACACCCAAACAAAAGAAAATGGATAACTATTCTCCCTCCAAACTTCCCAACACATCGTAAGTAAAACCCCATCAATGTGGTTTCTCCGAGAGTCAGGCCCAATTACCTACGAAAGGCCAACTAAAAACGATATTGACTGACTATAAGTTAATCAAAAGCTTTCGAAGCCAAAGAGACTACAATTTGGAACTACAACATATCAATTCAAGCATTTTATCCAAACCCTATTGCCATGTCATTTCAACCCAGGCCTGTCTTATGCATCAGCTCACTATATAAAGAGTTTGTGCGGTAATTGCGGGACACATTCAACATAATTAAGCAAAACCATGGTCCAAACCATATTCCTCAAAGATTATTCAAAAAATAAGATAAAATAAAGAACTTACGGTGCGAGAGACAAGAGAGATCGGCCTGGGCTTCGAGATAAGCCATCCCCATACGGATTCCAAAGCGATAACTCGCCTACTGAGCTCGAAAACACCGAGACTACGATAAATAATAATACGCATAATATATCAACAAATTGGAGTTTCATCTGTGAAACGAAACGAGGTAAATTGGAAATTGATGTTGTGGGGTTTGAAGAAAGAGAGTCCGGGAGTGCGAGAGAAGGTTGGAGCCGTGGGAGCTAAGGAGAAGAAGGGTTGAGGCTTTGGGAAGTCATGGGAGAACAGCAACATACAGAATCGAAGATTCCAAGCTTCTTCCCATAATCCGACCCTGCAATTTTAGGATCTCCGAATCCGTAACCCTGCAAGCTTCTTCCTATTTCCGTCTTAGACTTCGCATCCTCCAATCAATGACTTGACCTTGTAACAATGATAATGGTTGGAAATAGTTGTCAGGTTGAAAGGTTCCATTAACGTCTAATTTTGGATTTTGGGTTGTAGCAGCGACTCTTTTGTCGCCTTAACATCAAGAGAGTGGGTTATAAACCTTTCTAGAGTCATCTAAAATGTGATGTGACTTTTAAAATTATTAATAGATTAAAAGTCAATAAATTATATCACATTTTGAATGACTCAATGAAGACTCTATAAAAACTTATAGCATTACTCGCTCTTTAAATGTAAAGGCGATAAAAGTTTTCAGACAAATATATTGAATCATTGATGTCATGATGTGGATAAAAGTTATGGACAAAGTTTTTAAAAAAAACAAAAAGCAAAAAAAAGGGTAATTACACTTTTAGTACTTAACTTTGCACATTTTTATTTTTCTCACCTGGGTTTCAAATTGTATCACAAATGATACCTAATTTATAGGAAAATATCAACTTAATACCTTTGTAAGGTTTCGTTAGCCCAAACTAACAGAATGTCACATGTCATCACAGAGAAATTACATATGTCATAAAAATTAAAAATTAAAAAACTAGACCCTTAAAAAAAATTAAAAATTTTTGGCCGACCACCCCCATTTTGGCCATTGGGGGTGGCTCAGCCACACCCAATGGCCGGTATAGGGTGGCTTCGGCCACCCCCAATGGCCGATCTGGGGGTGGTTTTCTAAGGACATTGGGGATGGTTCGGCTACCCCTAAGTTAGCCTCAAGGGTGGCCAAAGTATTTTGGGGTGGTTTCGGCCACTCCCTTTTTGGCCATTAAAGGTGGTTCGGCTAACTTCAATGACCAAAATGAGGGTGGTCGGACCACCCCATAAATTTTCAATTTCTTTTTATTTTTTTATTTTTAATTATTTATGACACGTGATATTTTTATATGATGACACGTGTGACAGAACCTAACAGAAGTACTAAATTGATATTTTCCCATAAGTCGAGTACCATTAGTGATAGAATTTGAACCCTATCTAAGCAAAAATAAAAATGTGCAATCAACCAAAAATTAAAAAATTAAATAAAATTAGAGAAAGTTTTCTTCCAATAACAGCAATTTTTTTTTAAAAAAAATCACTCTATTGAATGACCATTGTTTTTGTAACATGATACATTTGATATGTCCCATGCTTTGTTAATTTTATTTAAAATTATATGTTTTATAAATAAATATTAATAAATTGAATTAAAAATGTTTCCTCCATTCTAATTTGGAAGAGGCATTTATCCTTTAGACAGATATATATAGGCCATTGCAGCAAGGTTTACAAAGAACATCCATAAACATGATGTATTTACTAAGTGCAAATACTATAACTCATAATCTACACCAAGGAGTCACTGTTTTGGGGATTACGGTCCCTTGTGATTTCGAAAGATTCAGGAATGAATGATTTAGATTGAATCACGTCATCAAATAAATCAAAATTAAAGTCAATAAATCAAAAAGAAACTAATGATTGTCAGTCACTTTTTTTTTTGGGGCGATTGAACACCTTAATCCCATATATGAGAAGATAATTAGTCTACATAAAGTGAGTGAGTGAATTATAAAAGATCTCATTAATGTTAAGTCTCACGTTAGTTTATTAGGTAACACTAGACTTTATAAATAATTATGTAGAGCTCTAATTACATCTCAACTGATCATTTTAGAATCATAAACATATGTAAAGAGTTGTTTGAGAAGGGAAGTGATATGGGAGTTTTCTTTGTTGAATAGTTCAATAATTTGGTGCAAAATGAAAGATAAAGGGGTGGAAGTTCTACTTATCCCTATGTCCCAGGGTTGGGGGGGGGGGGGGAGCCCTCCATGACCATTCTTGAAGACTGAGGAGGTGGTCCAACTATTTCCTTCGCCACCACCATCTAAGGGTTGTTGGCTACCGCCTTGCCTTTTAAGGAGGTGGTGAGGGGGTGGTTAATTAGATATGAGTAATTCTACATACATTTTTATTTTCATACTTTTTAATATATTTTTTAGGGAAAACTTTACTTTAACTATCTGAATTTTCATGTAATTTGATAAATCTCACCTAAACTTTCAAATCTCTTAATTTATACCCCTAAACTTTTAATTGCTCTCAATGTGAACAATTTCATCAATTTTAGCCTTTAAAAATACAAAAAAGACCAAAATATCCATGATTTTTTTATTTTTTAAATAAAAAAGGCTTTGGAATTAAGGTTAAAGTTGGAATTTTATACAAAAATCAGGAGTATAAACATCATGTAACGTTTAAAATTTGGTTTTGGGGGGTTTATCAAATCGCGTGGAAATTGAGGAGGTTAAACTGAAATTTTTCCTATTTTTTAAAATTATTATTTAATTTTGATTAAATAATTATTTTAAAAGTAATGCTAAAAAGTGTGGGAGGAAGAACGTAAATAGCATTACTCATTTTCTAAAGGGTGGTCCTGTCGGTTGTTAGTTTAATTAATTAATTTATTTTAAATATCTGTTAACTTATTACTATTATTATTGGCCCGATTCAATTCAGATCGTTCATTTGAATGAAGGTGCAATTCTTGGGGATGGATAGGGGTGAGCAAATACCCACCTCGCACAGACTGGGTTCAAGGTTTTTTTTTCGTAGAAACGGGTTGAATTTTGTCCAACCCTGGCAGGGCGGGTTGCAGGTTAAAAATATTTTTGACTTGTGGGTACCCGGCCCCTCCCCGCCTCACTTAACACAAAAAAACCCTAATTTCACTTCCTAGCCTAAGTTGCCCCTCACTCACGCCTGCCTCTCTCAGACTCCCTTCCATTTTCTCCAGAAACTCAACATCTCTCTCTGTCTTAGTATTATGCACGTCAGGTATCTCTCTCTCTCTTATCCGCCTCGCCCCCACCTTACCCGTACTACCTATAACCCGTCAAATACTGCTTATTTTTGCCGAGTCGCAGCCCTAAATTTTAAGACATGCAGCATGTGGGTCGAGTAGCGAGTATGCCCAATATCCGGCTCGATCCAACCCGTGCTCAGCCCTAGGGACTAGGGTTGAGCAAATTACCAACTAACCAACTTTCGACCGACACCGACCGTTACCGACTAGATGGAGGATGATAGGCGGCATGATTTTTTTTATTTCGAATTTTTCGGTTTGGTAGGTGGAAGAGGTTTTTTAATCGAACCGACTTTACTGATCGACTGTCGACCTACTTTATCGACAAATTTGCCACTTTTCCATATACCGACATTATCGACCGCCATTCGGTTCGAAATGTGAAATAAAATAAAATTTGATGGAAGAAGTCGGTGAAATAACAAACTTTACTGATATTGTCGGTTTAAAAGACGAAAATAAATTTTTTTTACCGAAACCGACATTACCGACCGACGCTCAATCCTACTAAGGACAGACCTAGGCAGATGAATGTACCATTTTCTTTCTCTATATTATTATTATTATTATATACCAAAAGACAAAAAAACAAAAAACAAAAAGTGCCAAGGCAACTAGGCAAGGGTAGCAAGTGGCAAGTAGCAACGATGCGAGCAAGAAAAAAAAAAAAAAAGCTATAAAAGAAAAGAAAGGATGAAATTTTTTTAGTTTTCTGTCGCCGTCTCACTCTCCCTCGCGCGCTTTACTAGTCTCTGAAACTTTTTGTTGTTCTTCTTCTCTCTCGGCTGAATAAGGGGCCTTGCTGTCGCTGAGTCTCTTTTCCAATTCTCCACAGTATACTAAGACAGGCGGCCATAGCTAGATCAGGTACTGTCTTTAATTAGTTTTCCTCTATGATTTCTCTCGGATTACGTTAATAACCTTAATACTGTTGTCCCTTTGTCCCTTTTCCTCAGTTTGTTTTATCAGAAAATGTATTAAGAACAAAGTACGTTTTTAAGTGTAAAGGTTTGGTCATTCATGAATCTAGCTGGGTTCTGAAGATTCCCTTACTTCCGGCGAAACAAACACTGCGTCTGGGAATATAATGGGTTGATTGGAAGCTTAAGTTCAATATGATAGATATTTATTCCTTTGCAGTGTATGAGAATATGAATTTAGTCTAGGGTTATGAATTTCCGTTTAATAGCCGATGATATGTGCTGGTGCTGCCACAAAATTTGGATTTATTTTTTTCTTCTTCTCTGAAACATCAATCAATGGTTTGATTTTAAATGTGTTGTTGGGTTTTCTGTTATTGTGTTTGATTTCAATTATATAAAGAAAGAATGAAGAAAAATATTTAAATGGAGTAGAGAAAGATCTAGAGAGTAGGATGCAAGTGGATAGCTAAAATAGAAAAAAGTGACTTTTTAAGCTAAAATTTGGAAAAACTTTGTTGAGTGGAATGTGAATGCTCTTAGGGGAAGAAAAGCCTTCAAACTCCACTTTCGTAAGACACAGACAGAAACAGAAGACAGAGCACGAGTGAGGCACACTGCTTCCAAAACATGTTGCACAGCAAGACATTCGTCAAGAAAACCAGAGGCGGCAAAGTGAACAAGGTCTTTTATTATTAAACCTAATTCTAACTTTTCACTCTTCTTTCTCTGCCTCAATCCTTTTTTTCTTTTTTGTTTTCTTCATCACAGCAAGTGAGAGAGCACTATCTCAGAGACGATATTTACTGTGGAGCTCCCATCTGCAAAGTGTGCGATTCCTCTGCTGCTCGGTTGAGTCCTTCTGCTTCCACCATTCTCATTGTCGACACAAATGTTGTTCTCAATCAGGTAATTGTCAATTTTCAAATTTTTGTATGCTTACTGATTTTTTCCTACTATTTGATATTGTTTTGTTTCGAATTATTTGATTGCAGATTGATTTGCTTGAGAACTCAGCTATTGATGATGTTGTCATGCTATCGATCGTGCTGGACGAGGTTAAGAACAAGAACATGTCGGTGTACAATAGAGTTAGAGCTCTCTGCAGCAATTCCTTGAGGAGGTTTTTTGTGTTTGCTAATGAACACCACAAGTATGCTCCTTTACTTTATCATGTAATTATTTTAATCTATTTGAATGCTTCTACCGACATGTGGTGACCATGGCTCATATAATCTTTAGCTTGCAATAGACTAGGTATCATATTTGCCATGCTTGTTCTATTGGGATGCCTTTGAGCTTTGAATGTGTACGAGTCTCTATTGATGTTTTACACTTGATTGAAGCAAGCTCACACGGGGTAGTAGTACAATTTTCATAGGATGTGCAGCTGTGATCCTTTTGGCTTTGGTAAATTTTATGGGCCTAGTGGACTTGAAATATATGCATGAATTTTTGAGTTACAAGACAAAAATGAATGTTTATTAGTATTTTCTCTTCTTCCTTTGTGGTTATCCCAGCAGTTGTGATTAATTTCTCAACTTCAATTTGATTTCATGGTTATTGCTTTATGTTTTTTCTTTTATAGTTGTTGGTGATGATGCTGTTTTCACCATTGGGTTTTATGCATTATGTGATATTGTTTCCGTTTCTTTATTTGTAGGGATACTTTTGTCAAGGAAATGAATAAAGAAAGTAAAAATGATCGTAATGACAGAGGTTTGCTCTTTGCATGATTACAGAATTCTGAGAATTTATGATATGCTCCACGGTTATAGACATTGTTTTATATCAGTAACTTGCTTGTTCATCTATACTCTTAATTAAAGAACACCCTCAAGCAGTGTTCACCCTTAAAGTTTGCCCTTTCCATTCTATGGAAGTCCTTCAAACTTGAAATTTTAGTTCATAGGAACAAATGGTAAGTGAATCTTATTACAATGATTTGATAACTATAGTAGAATGTAAACTTTTCATGCCACTAATTCCCCCCTCTTTCTGCTCTCCCCTCTCTCGCTCTTGCAAATAATTACTAATTTCAATTAATTATCTTCCACCTACCTTCTCTCCTTCCTCTCCAACAACACTGAAATCATAAATTTTGTTCATGCACACGTAAGTGTGTGATAATCACTGCTTGGTAGCTATAATGTTTGACTTACTTCATGATGGCATTTTCAAATTTCCAAGTCTTGACATCTATAAGTCTCAATTCAGCAATTCGGGTGGCTGCTCAATGGTATCAGAGTCATCTTGGTGGTGCAGCTCAGGTTTTACTTATTACTAATGATAGGGAGAATAAGAGGAAGGCTATAGAAGAGGGCATTTCTGCAGAGACAAGTAAGAATGTTTTGTTGTAGTTCTGGCATCTCATCACCAGCACCAATATCTGCATAGTGCTTATCAACATTGCCATCATCATGATTATGATTATTTATCATAATTATTGTGGATGAAGCTTACTTGTGAATTGTTGTCTTGTTTTCAGTTGAGTCATATGTGAAATCATTGGGTCGACCTGATTTGCTTGACTTGCTGGTGCAACCTTCATCAGAAGATGTTGACATGGAGGAAGTTGAAGATTTGAGACCTTCCAAGAGGAAAGTCATTTATACCGAGGTTTGTTGTTTGAGTTTGCATATCTTCATTGTTTTTGGGTTGAGTTATTTCTGAGGTCCATGAAAGAAAGAAGTGGTTTAATAATTTTATTTCTCTCTGATCTCTTTTTAGCACAAGCCCATGTCTGAGATTACTTCTGGATTGCATCGTGGAATATACCATCAAGGAAAACTTCGTGTTAACCGTTATAATCCATTTGAAGCTTATGTCGGGAGTGAGAGTATTGGTGATGAAATAATTATTTATGGGCGTACAAACATGAATAGGGCTTTTGATGGTGACATAGTGGCAGTAGAACTTCTGCCCCAAGATCAGTGGCATGAGGAGAAGTCTCTATCTATAGCAGATGAAGGTATGTTAGTCCTCACACCTTTTGGGTCTTTTAGAAGGTAGATACCTGTTTAAACATATTATTATTATGTACGCGGTCCATGTCTGTGCAACTGATGCATCTTCAAACTGCGAAAAATAGGCTGAAAAAGTCGCTTAGGTGTGAAGGACAGTGGATGGATCCTTCTTGTTTGTCTTTGTCCCATTCATTAGCAACAATAATTATGCAGGTGGAAAATGGAAAAATATAATTATATAGTGTCCTGTTTGGGTTGGGGTTTGAATCTGTGCGCTGAGGTTGGCTTGAAAAGTTTCAAGTCCCTTTTTGTTTTTAAAGTTTCATTTGGGATGGGAAATGAGCAACACTAACAATAGAGAGGATACAGAGGGGAAAACACTTTTGCTGAGAGAAAGTGAATAAAATCAGGAAAGATATAACTACATCAAAAGAACAAGCAGGGGAAAACAGACTCATAGGACCTGTGTTGGTTTTATCTATCAAAGCCCCCAGCAAGTTGGAGTTTTCCTTGACTAGCCTGAATTTGCAGGAAGACAGAACAGGTTGCCTCCACAACTTCCCCTTTCAGACAATGGCTCTTGTTGAGGGTTAAACAAAATGACCTCTCTCTTGCCAGCTCAAACTTTGCGTTTGGTTGAGAGTAAACTTGAGTCCATCCCCCCCTGCGTCCAAAATAAAATCTCTTAAATGGTTCTTTTACCACCTTGCAGAGGATGTGGAAGAAGATGTTCATCTAGCTCCAAGCAGTGCTGATGATGCTCCTAGAACTGCAATTCAAGTGCAGGGTTCTGCTGGAGACACAAATGCTGTCTCATCTCGTCCATCCGGCCGTGTTGTTGGTATTATAAAACGTAACTGGCATTCGTAAGTTGACTTCTTATTCAGAGACCTTCTGTGTTTTACAAAATTATTGTGATTGTATTACCATGTTCAATTATGCTTTTGTTTATATACATTTCTCCGTTGAAAATTATGTGGTCATCATAGTTTGACCTTTCAGTCTCTTTGGTAGTATGTAGTATTCGTATTAGCTGTTCTTAATTCTTTTAGGATTCTTATTTTTGTGGAAGAATAATAGTGGGTATGTTTTTTTCTTAGTTGGCTGATGCCTTTTTTTTTTTTTTTTTTTGTTCTGAATATTGATTAGTTGTGGAACTCAGTACCTATTCTAATAATAGTGGGTATGTTATTTTCTTAGTTGGCTGATGCCTTTTTTTTTTTTTTCTCTGTTTTGAATATTGATTAGTTGTGGAACTCAGTACCTATTCTTATCATGTGTTCTGGCAATTTATCTTTGTTATCACTAGTTTGCTTTGGATGTCCCATCCTTCAATGCATGGTACTGCACTAATAACATCTAAATGATAGACTCTTCTGATTTAATATTTGTCCTTATATTCTCTAGTGACATGCATGCCTGACATTCATGGAAGTCAATAATGAACTCTGATTGAGCCTTGTGCAAATGATGCTTATAGCTTACCTCTGTGTCATATTTGTGGCTGGCTAGATGCATGTGAACCACTTGTTATTCATGGTGCATTGAGTCTTATTCTTGTTGGTTAAAAGTACTTATAGCATCCTTTAGTTAACTAATTATAATATTTTAGCTTACAAATGCCTAATCTTGTTTAATGCTCTGGCTAGTGTCAGCCACTTGCTGACATTTTTTAGTAATGGGTTCAGTTTTCTGATATAAGCTTAAATGATTTTGTGCAGTTATTGTGGATCTTTAGAGCCAATGCCTATGCCTGCAGGTAGTGGTGGTACAGCCCATGCCTTATTTGTCTCCAAAGATCGCAGAATCCCAAAGATTCGGATCCAAACTCGGCAGCTTGAAAATCTTCTCGACAAGAGAATTATTGTGGCAGTTGATTCTTGGGACCGTCTATCTCGATATCCTTCTGGCCACTATGTACGGACCATAGGAGAAATAGGTGACAGAGATACTGAAAGTGAGGTATGTAATCTCAATGTCCTTCTGGCCACTGTGTACGGACCATAGGAGAAATAGGTCTGAAAGTGAGGCATTTTAGAGAGAGAGAGAGAGAGAGAGAGAGAGGACACCGTGTATGGAGTGAGGCATTTCAGACAGAGAGAGCAGACCTAGATTTTAGGGTGATATACCTATCAACTGACTGACAATTTTAGATGAAAACAATGTCAATTAGTTTTGTTGGTGCTGCAGGTGGTCTTGATAGAGAATGATATAAACTCGAGACCGTTTTCTTCTCAAGTTCTGTCATGCTTGCCACCATTACCATGGTCTGTGTCTTCTGAAGATTTGGCAAATCCTATTAGGCAGGATTTGCGACATTTGTGTGCCTTTAGCGTGGATCCTCCAGGTACGTTACCCATTGGTTCATCTTTTCACTTTTCTTGATCAATAGCCATCACCATTGTCATCTATAATGCTTCTTCTCTTTTTTATATATTTATTGGTTTGTTTTGTTATGATATTTCTTGATTTTGGACATGTTTTGGATAGTTTATTAGATATTAAACATAATAATGCATCCATCTTGACTGGTTTGTGCAGGATGCAAGGATATTGATGATGCACTGCACTGTACCTCTCTTCCAAATGGAAATTTTGAAGTTGGAGTTCGTATCCTATAACCTGCTGAAAATGTCAATATTAATGGAGTTTGATGTTGATTGCATTTTAAGGTTGACTGTGCATATAAAGGAAAATATACATATTATATGTTTCTATCCATGGGTTGCGAAAGGAAAAATCTTTGGCTGTCAGTAAATAGTTATTTTTTTTTTTTTTTAAGTTTAAATAGTTATTAGTACTAGGTCTTTGGATTTCAAATGGTATTGCTTATATAGACATTGTAGCAGATTGCAAATTATATAACCCCTTAAATTTATTATTGTTATACATATTGGATCACTTAGTATTTTTATGGGAAGAGGCTTTTTGATGTTGGTATGTTATTCTTCGCCACATATAGTTCCTTGTGAATGTTTGTTGTTCAAGTGTAAACATATAGCCACAATGTTCATCTTTAATGACATTCAATTAGATATTGCTGATGTAACGAATTTTGTGCACCCCGGCACCCCACTTGATGATGAGGCTGCACAAAGGGGCACATCTGTGTACCTTGTTGAGCGTCGTATTGACATGCTTCCTAAACATCTTACAGAAGGTAAACTGTTTTCCTCCTATTCTTCTCATCTTATGAGTACACTATGCTATATGGAGTGTTCTTGTTCTTGTGGTTGATTGTTTCTTGGTGTAAAGCTCATTCAGTTTAGTTTTTACCTTGCAGATATATGTTCTCTTCGAGCTGATGTGGAAAGGCTAGCATTCTCTGTTATTTGGGTATGTGTTACTTCACTATTAAATCATGATAAGACATCTGGTAATTCTGATTTTGTTTATTTTCTAAGAAATAAGCATTTCTCTTATAAGTGAATGTTTTAGAAGGAGCAGAATTCTAGATACCTGCAATTTGTTAATTGGTGATATTTAATGCGAGAAAAAATCCCAGTTTATAAGCTCTCTCCCCCACTATTAAACGTGCTTGCAGTGGTGGATGGAGGGCCCTCCCTGGCTTTTGAAATTCCTCCCATATATTATGCTGAGATTTATAAATTTAGATTTTTTTTTTTTTTTTTTTTTTTTTTTTTTTTTTTTTTAAAAAAAAGAGTAAAACAATTATATTGGCTCTTTATAATCCAAAGATAATCACTTACATTTTATAAGTATAATTTAATTTACTTATGTTAAAATTGATTATTACTAACCATGTAATCTTAATGTTCAATGCCTTATACACATGGATGGATAGTAGCACATCATAACTTGCTTCTTTCTAGTTTTTTTTTTTTCTTCCTGGTTCTTTTTAACTTTTGTTCATTTGTCTCTCCTTATTAGGGGGTTCTTTTGTATACTTCCTGTGTACTAGGGTTGCATTCTTGTACGCCTTTTTGATGAGATTATTACTTATAAAAAAAAGAGTTACTTTTACAAACATCGTGTTCCAGAACTTTACACAAACTATATTCTGCCATTGATTTTGAAGATTCAAATTAGGTATCTAGAGATGCAAAATTGAGGTTTGTTTGAGTTTTGTGAATGAGAATTTTAAGAAAGTGACATTAATTCTATTTTCATATGAGGTAGTGGTTAATCGCTGCTCAATGGGTTATCTGCTTACACGGTGTCCATTAATTTCACTTTTGTGCGACACCTAGATAGGGTTAGATGAGCTTGTGATCTTTGTCTTTGTCTCCTTGAGACTAGGCCATTAAATATCAATATAGGCAATATTGTGACAAGCTACTAATGCTAAAGTATCTAATCTCAACATATAACCTGGCCCCCTTGGAGAAAGTTTTGGCTTTGCCTCTGCGTGCATGACACGCCTATGTGGTTTACGAGTGTGTGTTTATTGTGGATACACATTTGTTAAATTACTTCTCAAGGACAAAAGCTTATCTCTCAATACATATACTGTTCCTTGTATGTAGATGCAGTTTATCTTGAATATGGTATTATGTGTTTTTGGTGGGAGGTGATTCACTTCAGATAATATATTTTGTATTTCTTTAGAAATGTTGAGGAACAAATCATCTTTGCCTTTACCTGAGAGGTGTTATGCACCTAATTGAACTGATATCATCTGACCAATGTGACAGACATGCATAGCCACATTCGTATGTAGACAAATGCATGCATATGCCTTAATGCGAATTGACATGCGCATAGGTGGCATTGCTGATTGAGCTGAATGTGTCTGAGATGTCTGTTTTTTTTTTTGGTTTCCTACTTTCATATTTGCCTAATTTCAGGAGATGACACCTGAAGCAGAGATTATTTCTACAAGATACACAAAAAGTGTTATAAAATCTTGTGCAGCATTGTCTTATATTGAAGCTCAGGCAAGGATGGATGACAGGTGCTATTCTATTCCAATTTTGGTTGATTTCTGCAAATTAACTTAATTGCTAGGTTGGTTCTTTAGTAAAATGTATGAACCTTTGTATTTCTTCTCCAATTATAATGATGATGCATCTTTTTATTTAAGGAGCTATTCACACCCCCACAAGAATTTCCTCATCCCCACATAAGTCTTTATAACCAATTGACTAAATTGCCCTTTGTTTCTGATTTCCCTAACAACTAGTTGCCTTGTCATCTGTTTCACGTTGGTGGCTATTGACCTCTATGTTTTCCCTGTCAATTGACAAATTGGTAGCTCTTATATTTAAGCACTAATCCTTATTTTTTTTCCCTTAAATTATTCAAACTACCAAGATACAGGTCGTGGTGGATCTCAACCTTTTTTTTTTTTGTTGAAGTGTATTGTCTCTTCTCTTCTCTTCTCTTCTTTTGTCTCGGTAGTATGAAATTGTTTTTATTGTCTTTGTTGATTACTGCTAATCATAAAACCCGCGGGAAAGATTGAGCATGTCTCGTCTGTTCCATTTTCATAATGAAATATAATGCGGTCTTATTTCCATTTGTAATGTTTTTCATTTCATTTAATTTTTATTTTGAAACTGTTTGATTGCTTTCATGTTATTTTCAGTCGGTTGGTGGATCCATTAACCACAGATTTGAGAAATATGAATGGTCTAGCAAAGGTAAGCTTTCTTTGGAGATTACTTTAGCCATTTGTTCATGATATGAATGGACTGTATCGTACTTTTTTCTGTTTGGATTTCCCTGAAAGGTCTGGTTTTTATTTGCCTGCAGATAATGAGGTTGAGGCGTATTGATAGAGGAGCCTTAACTCTTGCTTCTGCTGAAGTCAAGTTTCAAATTGACACTGAGACTCATGACCCTCTTGATATTGGTATGTTTTGAATGGCAAGTTTTCTTTTCCTATAGATCCCAATTAAAAAAAAAATGGTTTTTTAATTATGGTGAAAATGAGTCACCTGTCCTAATTCCTTGGTCAATTTCTAAATAATCATCTGGATCCGTAAACTATTTACTAATGGCCTAGTCCAATGGCCCAATGATTCTTTTGAAATCTTTTCACTAGCATAAATGATATAGTGTATGCAGACGGGAAAGGTTAGAACATTATATGGTATAGGTTTATGGTTTTCTTGATTGGTTCCTATTTTAAATTTTTTTTTTTGATATTGCTAATACACGAGTTGTTTCTGCAGGTATGTACCAGATTCGGGAAGCAAACCAAATGGTTGAGGAGTTTATGCTTGCTGCTAATGTTTCAGTTGCACAAAAAATCCTCAAACATTTTCCTTTGTGTTCACTGCTAAGGTAAATTGGTGGTTTTACATTGTCATCTCTGCTCTCTGTCTCTCTTCTGGAATGACCTCTTTTTCTTGCTAGATAAGCCATGAGGGCAAAGGGCATCCCCATCCAAATAGGCATTAATGTTGGTTATGGTTCATATTTTGACTAGTCTTCATTTAGAATTTAATGTTTAGTGTGTACAAATGTAACTCCCCGCCTTAATAAATACTATAGGTGCAAGGCTTATTATCACATGGAAAACTATGCATGCATTTGATTTAGTCACATATGCATGGTTAATCATCTTTGTTTAAATCTTTATTGCCCTTTCCAATGCTGGGCGTTACACAAAAAGTACACATGAGAACATCATATACTTGTTTTTTCTCATTCAAATTTAATATCCATTTTACCATTTGTTGGAAGAGCATTGGATGTATCTACCTTTGCCACAAGTACATACTTTTGTCCAAATTGTGTGGTTGTGGCAGGATATAATGTCATTGCTGTTTTCAAACCGTGCCAAACTATGTCTCCTTATGGGTGCTTTTTCTGTGTGCAGGCGTCATCCTATTCCAACCAGGGAGATGCTTGAACCTCTGCTACGCACAGCTGCTGCTGTTGGTATCAACTTGGATGTTTCTTCATCAAAAGCACTGGCTGATTCACTTGACCATGCAGTGGTATGTCTTGCAATTTGGCTTATTTAAGTTATGCATGCTTTGTCTGGCTTTTTTATTTTATTTTTCAAATAAAAACTTGTGGTGTTGCTTACGTTGATTTCACATTAATTTGCCAGGGTGATGATCCATACTTTAATAAGCTGATCAGGATATTGGCAACTAGATGCATGACACAGGTAACTCCACTTGAATAGTTGACTGAATTCGGAATTATTTCTTTTGGAGACATTTCTAAGATTATTTATTTATTTATTTTTCATTTTTTTTTCCTTGGATTACAAATTTAGGCAGTTTATTTCTATAGTGGGGATCTCAGCCCTCCAGAATATCATCATTATGGGCTTGCATCACCTCTGTATACTCATTTCACTTCTCCTATAAGGAGATATGCTGGTTAGTGTCAGTTTTTATCATGTAGTGTTTGGTGGATGCATGGTGAATGTTTTATTGTAAATTGAGTTTGGGACTTACTGTTCTTGCAGATGTCATTGTACACCGATTGCTTGCTGCTTCTTTAGAGATATACAAGCTTCCATCAATATTCCAGGACCGACCCCAACTTACTAGTGTTGCCGACAGTATGGAATACTTTACCCTGTTAAAACTTTGTTTCCATGCTATATGATTGTTCAATCATTCTTCGTATTGGTTTTGCTGCTGGATGCTGAATAATTTTGCATGATACAAGAAAAAATCATTTGCAGCTAGTTTGCATATATTATGCATACATTTTTGAAAGTCACTTTTTTTTTGTCTTAATGAATTTAAAGTGCATGTACTTTCACTTTCTGTTCTTATGTACTGTTGTGAAAACTTTGATTTGGTTATTCCAGATTCCATGTCTCGTATTTCAGAATTCAAATATGTTTTCTATATTGAATGTATTCAGTTTTTGAGGTCAACTCAATTAATTTTCTTTCTCGATTTCCCCATTATCATGGTTAGTTTATTGTATGCTTTCTCTATAAAGTTTAAATTGGCCAATGTGTATGTCGAGATTTAAGAATGCTGATTGCTGTAAATTTCTTCAGATTTAAATTATCGACATAGAAATGCCCAGATGGCGAGCAGGGCCTCAGTAGAGCTGCATACTCTTATCTACTTCAGAAAACGGTATATACCATGGGCTCTCTCTCTCTCTCTCTCTCTCTCCCTCCCGTTAGCACAAATGCAAATGTAATTTGTCTTTGCTCATGTAGGCCCACAGACACCGAGGCCAGAGTAGTGAAGATAAGAGCCAATGGCTTTATTGTATTTGTGCCCAAGTATGTTTCTAACTTCTCGCTGGATTATCTCTTGGCGTTTTTATCGTTTATGTAAATTCTTGCTTCAGTGATCCAGCTTTTGCTCTGCCATACTCCAAAAAGTTAAAAAGGAAAATTTGAGAAAAATAAGTAAATAAATAGAGGCAAATACGTTTGTGTAGCTTGTCAAGATAATTACTCCAAAATGACAGATTTCTTAGTTCTGGATAACTCCATTACTTTGCCATTGCTCCATTAGCTTTGTTTACTTTTTTCCTTTTTTCTTTAAGGTATGGTATTGAAGGGCCTGTGTACTTGACACCAAGAAGCGAGAAGGGCAGTGGAGAATGGTATGTCGACGAGCAACAACAGAAGATTAAAAAGATGGATGGTAGCGTTTCTTATAATGTTCTGCAGACAGTACAAATTCACATGGAGGTTGTGGAGCCACAGCCCAACCGGCCGAAACTCCAGCTCACCCTTATTTAGAGGAGTCGATGACATTTTCCATTGTATCTCAATATCAATGTTTATGAAACTGCAATTGTGTTTGGTTTGAAACATTAAGTGGAGTCCAGTGGGATAGATTAGGAAATCAGGCATACTGTAATGTCTTGATTTAATTTTGATCGATTTATTTGTTTGTTGTGTATTCCTGGTTTCAAGTGTGCTTTTGATGAACGAATGTAGTCAGCATGGCAATATTCTGATAAAATTAAATATTGGCCAAAGCTGTCATTATGCTCAAAATGACAACGACCTTAGCTCAACTGATCTTCGCGCAGCCATTATTCGATCTGGTTAGTCTTTTTTGGCTGCCCTTTTCTCCGTCCTTGGGTCAAAGAAGTTACTGGACCGTGTCATTTTCTTACCTACGGTTTTTTTTTTTTTTTTGGGTTTTGATTTGGCACTATTATCTTGTATTCTGGGGAGCTAGTTGGGCCCCCCACCCCCTGCATGCGTATCCTTTATGTTTAGTTAATGAATATATATATATATATATATATATATATATATATGGGAAGTACATATACCTTCCTCATCCAGTATGAGTCATACTATTACTTAATTGATAGTGATACTATCATTTAATTGACAATATATTTTTTAAACTTTTAATTCTGACAATGTTCTTTTCAAACTACGTCCCCCTTAATGACAAAAATATCCTTAATAAACAAAATTAAAACTAAAACTAAAAAATTAAAGAAAGGGAGTGGAAATTAAAAAAAATATTTGTTTTTGTTAAAGAAAAAAAAAATTATTTGTTTTTTTTTTTGGTAGGGGTATTTTTGTCTTATTGATCAAATTTAGGATAATTTGTCATTTTATTGGCCTGAGAGGACATTGTTAATTTTATAGTAATTTGAAAAAGACATTGTCTTAATTAAAAGTTTAGGTTTAGGCGATGGATTACCAATTAGGTGGTAATTTGAGATATTTCAAAAAAAAAACATAAAAAAAAAAAAACAGACACGAACTGAATCCAAAGAAACAAAGTAATAGAAAGAATATTTCATAGAGAGTCTACATCAACGGTCGATCTTGTTGAGGTACAAGCGTATAAGCAATTACACGAGGACGTGAAAGTGAAAGCATGGGAGTTTGAGGATATTATGCCTAAAATCTACAAATAACACTCGAAAAGAAGACAATATTCTTATAATGGTGATTATGGTTTGATGTTTTCAACCCGATCGAGTTGAAGGTGGTCTCCTCAAGACAAGATCCACATGAAGACTGTTGACCATACCGTCAGTGCAAGGCCTGCAACCACGTATGTCCACAGAAACAGAACAGAACACTCTTCTTGAGCCACATCAAAGAGCTGGGTCATGGTCCCTGCAAAATTATATATATTTTTTTTGTTTAGGGTCACAACACTCTTCTTGAGCCATATATATATATATATTATGAATGACCAAAATTCATTACTAACCAATATTCATGGCAGGAGGCAGGGTGAACTGAATCATCAACACAAAGTGGTATAAGGGGTCTGATGGGAGGAATCCAAGATTGGCAGCTGCTTTAACAATCCAAATACCGATTACAGGAAGAAGAACGTATCGAACGAAGACCACTCCAATGATGATTGACAATTTGACTTTTGATGAGCGCAAGCCTATATATAATTTGAGAGTTGAAACACAGTAACAACCAGTTAGATTTTGCTTCTCCTGGCCTGGTTTAAATGTTGATCAGCAGGAGGATGATTACCTTGAGTTAGGTTGCCCCCCAGTATAAGGGTGATGCAAGGAATTGTCCCATCCCTACACGTACACAACTTCTGCTGTTACGTACTTTAATTGGTCATATATATAAATGTAAAGTATATTTGATATTCCATCTATTAGATATACTTGGTAAAAGGTTTTGGGAAATTTATGAATGATACATAAACATACCCGAGTAATTGAATAGAATCTTGGATGACCCGCAGCGGGGCGCCGTCCCCGACCATTATGTTCCTCAGCCATGTTACTGCCCCAACGATGAGTCCCACAATCTGATCATAGACAAGAAAGCAAGCTAATTAAGTAGATCAATGCTAGCTTCTAAAACCTTCTTGTTAGTTAAGTATGTGGTTGAAAATGAAATGTTGAGAAAACTCACAGCAGCTAGTGTTGGGGGTGCCAAAAGCTCATCCAGAATCTGGTGAAAAAGTGCAACTAGTTTAGTCTTGAATGACACATTTCGCTTCTCCACTGTACTGGCTGATTCTTGGGCTATAATCTGCAATTATGAGGGGTGTCAAATCCAGAAAACAGATTAACATTAGACATTAATTAGTTCATTTTATGTTAACACATTCAATATGATGACTCACAACTTGGTTTTCAGTGTCTTCAATAGATTTGATCGGTGACACACTTATAGCAACATGTTCTTCATCGTCTCCCTTGAGAAGGTGACTTTCCCCATCAGCATCTAAATCATTGTTAGGTGTCTTTGAGACCTCCCCTGTTGCTTCAAGTGCTTTGAATTTCATGGACGAGGTTCGTATCAGCTGGTAAGTGTAAGTCCAGATGAAGAAACCACCAAGCTACAATAATAGCCAAAAAATTGTGGGGTTTAATGGTTTTTTTGAGTTTGACAAAAAGCATAAATGGCTGCAGGTTAGGAATTGTACCGCCATGGAGAAAGATGCGTAAGACAGTCCAACAGAGCTGCAAACATGACGGTCACCAAATGGGCTCCCAGCCTCGTTACAGATTGCAGGGACAATAATAAGGAGAAGGTTTCCCAAGTTTCCTGATTAACAACCTAATTATGAGGACTTCAACTAACTTCACATAAAAATGGATCCTGAGAATTAAGGAGCTCATCAAAGCTCTCAACAATCAAAAATACCTGATGAACATGTAGCGATGATCAGGCCTTCCAGGTGAGGCTTTGGCCTCAATATTTTTACAACTATCCATCCAAGAATTCCTCCAAATAAAAAGGTAAGTCCAATGTTTACTGGCATAAACCACCTGAAGAGATAATGATAAAAAGATACAGTTAATAGCCAGAGCCAGAGCATTTGGAAACTTATAAATAATGTAAGCTTTTACACATCATATATCGTCTTAATATGTTTGGAGTTGAATAAATCATCTTCAGCCATTGTTTTCTTTCTTTAACACTAATACTACATACTACACTCTCATCCCACATTTTTTTTTTCTGCCTGTTCTGCATTCCTATTCCTGATCGCAAGAGAAACGCATATATATCAAATTCAAATACACATTCTAGATATCACTGCCTTCAACAAAGTGATTTCATCAGAAGAAGGCAAAAAGAATGCCTAGTTTAACAGAGAAAAAAGAAACCCATGGACAAAAAGCACAAAGAATACAAAAGTAACCTACCATGAAATGATGTCTTGGAGCGTAACAGTCTTGGCCAGACTGGCAAACATCAGCGATGGAGTGAACACCATGAAGACAATCTGCATTAAGCAACAAGGAATTAATACTCATAATTCGAAATTTTTAAGATTTAAAAAAAAAAAAAAACATATTAATTGAAGAGAATGATCATCTCGACCCTGTTTTCCCTTGCACTAATCAAAAGAGAGATCCAAAAGGCTTAACTTTTCTGAATGTGATCTAGCCACAACTATAACCAGGTTGCCACAAGTATATGTATGTATGCATTGCATGCATGATGCATTACCTTGTTTAAGGATCGTCGAGCATCCGCAGGGAGAAGATTTAGATACTCAGTTGCCATGAACGCTCCCAATATACTGATCAGGAGAACTTGCAAGATTGGCATGGATGCCACCTCAAAGAGTGACCAGAAACCCATCTTTGTTATCAAACTTAATTTGCAGTTCTAGTCTGAAATATGATCGATCTACTTGGAACCTTTTTGTGTACTACTATTTCAGTTCTGATAAAAGAGAAGGAAAATCCTGCGAAACAGCACCAAAGAGAGACAAAGTATGTTCATCAGAATTCAAAAAAAAAAAAAAAAATTTAAAAGAAAAAGTTACAAAAGACAAGTTTATAAGGAAACCAAAGCTACATAAGTGTGAATATTGTACAACGGTTCCCAGCTCGGAGAGGAAGGAACCCATGAAGGTAACACCACTTGTCACGACTTGGGTGGAGTACGGTCTCAATGCGCCACTATTAATATTGCTTGTGATTAATTCTATATTTCTATATATATCTACCTTCTACAAGGAAATACTCATGGCTATGCTAATTTTTTTTTTTTTTTTAATGATGGAAAACTCCCAAGCAGGAATCTTCCTGTACGTACGTACTTGCCTCGATCGCCTTTGAAAGACAAGGCGAGTATCGGATCTGTACAAAGCACCCCTAAACCAATAAAAAATACTCGATTTCGGGCAAGAATTGTTTGTTAATTTGTTGTAATTAAGTTTTATGAGATGGGTATGCATTTTTAGCAAGTGTCAACTGAATCTGTCAATAAAAAAAGTAATTGGGACGATGAAAATGAATAAGTTGCAGACATATGTAATCACAAAATGAAGGACATTACTGGACCCATTAAAGTGGAATTGCCAGCGGCTCAAACAAAAAAAATAAAAGACTACAAGAGTAGAAGATGGGTGGGTCCAAGTCCAAATCCAATCAAAGGGGGTACAAGGCAAGTGGAGTGGGAATTCTTTTTGTTACAAAACAAAAGAAGCGGATGGTTGAGAGGGGGGACCTCATGGGCCATGACCCATGTGAGTACAAGCATTAGCGAATCAACTTGCTTCGGCATGCCTAGTCAGTAATTACACTCATTTCTAATGGGTAGCTTAATTTACTGTGAATCACGCCTGATAAAGTAAAAATTACGAGTTCAAATTTTCTACTCCTTTTCTCGTGTGAAAGATGTCAAAAAAAAAAAAAAAAAAAACTTGGCTTGTGTCCGGGTATAAGAAGTTAGATCCAACTGAAACTTGATTCGACCCGAATCGGTCATAATATGAAAAAAAAAAAAAAAAAAAAATTTGAACTAAATACAAGGGATGAAAACAATTATTTAATCATAGTAAAAGAAAAAGAAGAAGAGTTTACGTAAAATTAAAACACAATTAAGCTGATATATCTCCGGCCGCCGTCAACCACAAGAAGAAAAACATAAAGCTTTAATGACGAAAAAGCCAAAAACATTTAGAGAGTAGAATTCGGTGTGTGGTTGAGAAACAAATAAGGACTGTCGAGGTCCGACTTCTAAGGTCATTAAACTAAATCCCTTGTGATTGGCTAACAAAGGAATTAATATTAATTAGATCAGAATTATTAATTAGAAGAATGATTTGAGGTTAAAGGCTTGATTAGTTGGATTACATCACTACTCATTCAATTCCTCCTACAAACACACAAAATCAGAAGCGACGAGAAACATGCAGTTGGATCCGATCGATCTAATATATATTATATATTTGTAAAAGAAAAACGGCTAGCTAGCTAGCATGAGATATGATATATATTAATTATTGAAAACTACCATGAAAGAATTGAAGAAGATCGAGGATCAGAGGGAGATCGAGAGATGGAGAAACCTGGAATCAAATATTGAAGAAGGAGCTGTGAAAATCATGGTGGTGGTGGTGGAAGACTCGGAGGGGAGGAGTTGGAGAGTGGAGGGGAAAAGGGAAGGAAAAGCCATGAAGTTCGCCTACAATGTTGGAACAATCTAGTATTTATAGCGCCTTTGTGAACCCTGATGGCTGGTGAGACGTTTTCATGGTAAAGGCCTTGCTTCAAACATCTCATCACCTTCCTTCCTATATATAACCCTACAAACAAACAAACAAACAAACAATGGTTTTTCACATTTTTACTTTCGCTTTCACTTTCCTCTAATAACTCATAACTCAGGTAGGTAGGTAGGGGGAATAATAAATTACTGCTTAATTATAATTTTAAAAGTTTAAATTTCAACTCAACTCAACATCTTAATTTGTTCGGATATATCGCTATCATATAAATTATCACTACATACCTACTTTTTTCAAAAATTTAAACTAATAAAAAGATCGAGATAAAATATATATGACTAGTACTTTTGAAAAAACGAATTCTTATCTAGCTAGAATAATTAGGCATGTGCTATATATATATAGTAAGTTTCACAAAATTGAGTAAATTTTCTACTACTCATCGATCTTACCGTACATTTGTCTTCCGGCCTGAAATGAAATTATCTAAATATAAATAAAATGAAATAAAAAGAACTAAATAAATATAAATGCTCCATATGCGTGCGTGGCCAAAAAAGAGATTTACTAATTAATTGCAATATTAATTTTAAATAAGATATTCCTAATTAAATGATGAATAGTGTTCATACAATTGATCCTACACTAGATAGATGGATTGGCTTAGAAGAATCAAACATACAATAATGACTCACCGAACATATCTTTAGAGAACACTTCAATGCCTAAGTCCGTAAGGTATTTTAAAGATAATGCATGCAATGAATAAGAGAGTGAAAAGAAATTAGCAATGTACTTACATATATACTTAAAAATAGGGGCCATTACCTTATCTTATAGGATTGTCGTCATTATAATTATGGTAAATGGTAAATGTGCTTGATATGGCAAGGATCGGGGGTGTCAATGGCCTTGTTTGGCAATGGCCCTGGAACGGTACTGTTCCAGGGCCGGTACTGTAGCCTTTTTTTAGGAATTAGTGTTTGATTGGTTTTAGTGAAAATATTTTGTGGAGAAAAGTGAAAAAATATATTTTATATGAAAAAATGTAAAAAATTTGTTTTGTAGTGATTTTTTTATTTAAATAGTAATAATAAAAATGATTGATGTGATGTAAAAAGTAGAGATGTTGGGATTAATTTTGAGGTGAAAAGAATTTTTTTTTGAGATTAAGGGAGGTCCTGAAACAGTACCATTCCAAGGCCATTCGCAAACAACCCCAATGTTTCAATGTGAAATATGGCATCTTTTGTTTGTTGAAATCAACAAATTCCTTTATTGATTTTGAATGTGTCCTGTGAGGACCCTCTAATTAATAAAAGGTAACAAGAGATAGCATTACTAGATGGGTGGAAAGAATAGATTGTGGAAATTACAAGCATGCGTCTGATGCCATTGGCCTGACAGGCAAGCACTGAGGAAGAAGAGTCTGAATTTGTTTGTCGAAGCTAGCTAGCTAGCTAAGAGTTTTGAATTGGCTATGAACGTACGCAATCATACTTGCCTTGCCCTCTTCAACAGTTGAACCTTCCCCACATGTCCACTGGCATGTCAGAATCCATGAAATGTGGAATCATAATAATTGTTGTCCCACTCTTTCTATAAATGACTAATAATGCAAATAAAATATTTGGTTGATGTGAGTGAACGATGCATACACTCTGGTTAATTAATTTGGACGCTTCTCCATGAATGTGTGTATATATTAATATATATACAATTATACATGACTGACAGGACATCAATGTATGCGCGCACCCAACCAGACACTGACTGCAATTTTCCAACAAATTAATGTCCCTATTTCTGAGCTAGCTGATCATATATACTATTAATTACCCTCTCAAACGTTTTTAATCATGTGTTTTTCTGTAGAATTTACAACGCTCTTTTTTCTATCAAGCTAGAAAATTAATATATATATATATATGTGGTTTTATGATCAATCCAAGGACAAAATAACTAGAAGAATTGGGTGGAACCTTAATTTACTTCTGCAATGATGTACTACTGTACGTGTAGTGGATGGTGGGGTTCCTTAATTAATTAATTATATGCATTATTGCCTTTATTGGTGTGTGAGTGATAGTTATGATATGATGATGCAGTCAATTCGTGTTCTTTGGAATATATAGGCTAGAGCATACGTGGTCTAACCTTTTTTTGGCTTCAAATATCACCATTCCTTAATTCTCGGATCAATCCCATTAATCTTTATGCCTGTGGCTGTGGTTCATCCGATCCATGCATGAATTCAAAACCAGAAAAAAAAAAAAATAGTGTTTATATATTATTTCCATTCATATATACTGAAACTAGATGTATTTGAAAGTTTTGATAGAGACACGTACGTGCGGTCAGACAATTTGTGGTGGAAATTTGATTAATGTAAATATTTCCCTAGACATTACGTTTTGGGTTTGGCCATCTAATTCTAATATTCCACCAATTTCAAATACAGGAAGGATGGGCGTTATAGGTGGGATATCAACATCGATCTTTTAATTAACCCCATGTGCTTCAACTCTAGAAGGAACTAGCTAATTACAGATCAAGTGGTCAAAGTTTGTTGGCTAGCTTCTATTATTGTTATTGTTGAGTATATATACAAATACATGTATGAATTAGTAAAAAGATTGAATCTCACGTTGAAAATATATCATAAATGTGGGTAATTAGTATAATATAATTGGACTCAAACATATATATATATATATATAGGCTTAAGGTTTTGGATTAACTCGTGTCCCTGCCAATTATATATACATCAAAACGTGAAGGAATGATTGGACTGATTAATTCCTGATCATATTAATCTAGAAAACTCTTGTATTGTATTTGGTCAGGGTACGTAAGTTGATACTCAGGCTATAAATCAAGATATTGTTGATTATTTTTGAAGAATCAATTATTCTGGAAGAGATCAAGATAAATGGTACTCTATAATTTTGCACGGGTTTCATGATGATCATGCAATATTATCAAATAATTGTTTGTCAAGTTGCTCTTTTAGTGTATATCGTTGATATTTATTTTGATAGGGATATATTTTGTTTCAATCCTCAACTTGAATACAGCGATATACTGTACATGCATCATCTCAATTGAACATCACTAAAAAAAAAATGTTTTTAATTAATTTTAATGAGAGAGAGGGAGAGAGAATAAGATAATATTAGACATCTCAAATGATTATTTCTAAATGCTTCTAAAATGATGTGAGAAGCATTTTTTTCTTAAAAAATTCTCATTATTTCTCCTTTGTCTCCTACTCATTCTTAAAATAATGTTTTCCACATCATTTGAGAAGCATTTTAGAAAAAATTTTGGAACACTTAGCAGCCCTCGAGAGGATATGCATGCCAAGTGAAGCAGGTGATTGAAGAGCTTGCGTGTGTGGACTTGTCATGCGTCATGCATATCTGTAATTGTTATATTATTATTATTACTATAATTTTTTTGAATACAAAACGTGGAGGATTATCTCAGTTGTTATCATCCTTGTTTCTTCTTCGTGCTTGTGACCGGACGAGAGAGGCGTTAGAAAATTGAAATATCTTACCATTTTCCTCCTTCACATTGCTGATTTTTGGCATTCAAATTGGTGGATAACAATTTTTGTTTGGACAAATAATGCGAGCAGCTGAAGAGATGGTAATAATTGTGATGAGTGGCCTGCAGGCTGCACCTATCACATGACGCCTCTCAATTATCTAAATTGTTTGTCTCCTCATAATGGAATGCCAGGATTTATGGTAGGGCCTAACATGCCCAGCCCAAAAGGCCCGTGGGCCTAACACTGGGTGGTGTGACCCTGATCAGTCACCTACATGGATGGAAACATTTTCTCTTTTAAGATCTGAGCCCACCAAAGGGAAACATTTCCCCTCAATTGAAGCCCCAAACGGAAACAAATTGAATAAAGGAATTAACATCTCCCCCATTAATGTCGGAACATGATTCTCTACAGTTTAAATGAATTAGAGAATATCTAGTTAGTTATAGTGAAAAAATATTTTTATTTTTTCACTTTTGAGGAGACAAAAATACCTCTCCACTATTATTTGAATGGTAGAGGATTCTAATTCCATTATATCAGGAACCTTCTATTCTTCCATTTTCCAATCACTTCCATTTATCTCTTTTTCAAATTCACCCATAAATATAATACCACCCAAACGCCTTAAGCTTGATTCAATCCATTATTCTCCCTAGTGACTCTTTGATTACTAATTATGTTTATTTTCTAAAAATAAATTATGTGAACAAAATATCATTATTCCATCAGCAATTACGATTCACGAGTCATGCAGTGTGTAATGTTTCCCTTCCAGTCGAGATTATACAAAACTCACTGATGCAAAGATACACGTCTGCTGAACATTTGATAGGATCCCATTTGTCTGATTCCCCCTTCTACCTCCTCTCCCTTCTAAAAAGAAAAAGGAAGAAACAAAGAGAAGGAAAAGAAAAGATTTATGATGCCCATGCTGAAGTAAAGAGGTTCCAGCAATTGTGATGGTTTTGCTGCTACAATCTTCAACAATCAACCTGAATCCATCCACCCAATAGAAAATTAAAAGGATTAAAAGATATGTATAACATTATTTTCCAGTAGTAATCACATGTAACTCGTGATAGTTGTTTATATTGCAATTTGGACAAGTATTATGTTATATAGAAGCTTCAACTTCATCAGAATTCACTGCAGCTCCATTTGGGGCATCATCCGCACGCAGCTGAGCAGATACATCATCTATGGCAGAATTCAACTGTGCAATCTTCTCAGTTAAAATTTTGCGGGTCCTCTGTCGTCAAAAATCACACAACCAAACCACAATATCAGTGCATTGTAAATGTCACAAGCGACACAACTAAAACAATATCGATCGGAGTTAAAAGACAATGAAATTACAAGTAGTGTTTTCCTCTTCTTGAAGGTTTCCATTCATAAAAGCTACAAAGTATAAGGGCTCACCTATACATGATAATCATGGCATTTTAAGC
Organism: Corylus avellana; assembly: GCF_965113065.1. Lineage (NCBI taxonomy): Eukaryota > Viridiplantae > Streptophyta > Magnoliopsida > Fagales > Betulaceae > Corylus > Corylus avellana. Next base: position 246,763 of record NC_142490.1, on the reverse strand, counting down.
CTAAACAAGCCGCAGTATATCTCCTCCTACCCCCTTACAGGGGAGACTGTTTATGGCTCTTGCCCTTGTTGTGATGCTTAACAGCCTAGTATTCTAAGAGGGACAACCATAATTTTTATTTTCTTCGTAACCACAACCCAAAAGGGTAGTCCTTTTCTATAATTTAATATTCAAACACTTTACCAAACATGAGGACAAACGCAATGAGCACTATTAAGGATTACAAATGCAGGAACAACTTCTCACCTCCAAAGCCTTTTCCTCATCATATATGAATTTTGGCAACTTCCTCATCAGATCTTTTCTGTCAGTTCCAGTTAGTGCCTTGCTTATCTGTGAAAAGCAAAATATATCAGTTGGCATCTTTTTTTTTCTTTTTTTGGATAGGGGAGGGTGGCAGCATCTGAACTGTTGCTTAGATGAGCAGTATCTAAACCATATAAATGGCCCAAAAATGAACTGCTGGCGAAGGACCCATCCAAGTACTACCTGATGCATCAAATAGCTGCTCAATTGAACTAAATGACTTATATATTTATCTATCTTGGGAAACTAAAACTTACATGAAATATTTGTATCCTACAGCTCAAAATTAGATTAGATGGTTATTGTGAGAAAACAAACATATACACTACTCCACTAAATTTAACATCCTAAGTAAACACAGACAAACAACACCAAGCAAGTTTTTAAGTTACAATCAATGCAGTTAAAAAGCCAGATACTCCAACAATACCTGGGGTGCGTATATGCAGCCTAATGCTCCAACAACTATGCCTCCCAGTACAAAGCCACCCACAAAGATACTTGCACTATTTGGTTTTCCACCATCCCCACTGTACTTGTACAAAAAAGCAAGTGATCATAATTTAGAAAAACGATATCATTACAGAAGTCTCAAGAGATAGTAAGAGAGGACTAACTGTTAACTGCATTGATTGTAAATTTTCCCTGTGTTACAGGTGCAGTGTGTTTATCTGCTCCCGCCCCCCCCCCCCTTCTCTTTTTTTTGTGGAACTTACAAAAGAAGATGTGAACATATTTCGTAAAATCATTTATAAGAGAGTTAGGGGCATTCATCCTATGGAGTAAAAAGAAGACTTTGAGGCTACAGAAGCACAACAATGTATTGGGGGAGAAAAAAAAGGGGGAAGAGCAAAAGCTTAATCCCATGAGCTGCTCAATTGATCAAATGTTCCAAAGCTTTTAACAGTGTGTAAAGCCAACTTGTATGTGTTTGCAACTGTGAGTGTACAGATCTGAAAACGCTTGGAAGGCAAAAAATAAGCATGCAGTACAATACATGTATTGAAAAGATTTGACCAGAGTACCTATTTTATGTGTATATCCATTAATCCAAACTTAAATCTACACATACCTATACTTTACAATGAATCAAACAAATCTTATGACACAATTATACACGTACCCTGCTCGGACTGTAAATCGCCTCTTATAAGTAGTGAGTTTTGCTTTACCCTGAAAAGTGGGACCTAAAGACCGATCATTGGAGCTAATGTTCAAAAGACATCGGTCAGGCTTCAAAGAACCTGGCTTCAAATATTTGGCATTAATTAGACAAAGCATTCATTAGCATGCCATAAATGGCTACACTGGGAAGCAATTTAAATTCGTACGCGCAATTCATAAGTGAAAAACAAAAACAAAAACAAAATCGAGCGATTTATATATTGCGACCTCTATGTTTAATCAGAGAGCATACGAGACACAGTGTAAGAGTACAAGCCAATGCAGTGTATGGTTGACAAATATCAAAACTTTAAACTGTAAACTGCCTTATGGTGAACTGAAATCCTCATGGAGCTGTAAGCGCAGCACTTGAAGATAAGCTTACTATATGGTTGTGGGTGTAATACAACATTAGCAATTAATTAATAAGCTACTTGCATAAAAGATCATAATATTTTTCTTGGCCTAAGTTAACATAATTGAAAGAAATTGAGAACCCACAAGTACATGAGGTAATAATTCACATATGTGAAAACGCTTCACAGAGATCTGTGAGTCAGAATAACAATTTCAAAGGTACCCAGAAGATGTAATTTTCACGTAGCGTAGAAAAAACAGCGAAATTCAATTGACAGACATGAGCAGAAAAGACTGATAAAAGGAAGAGAAAGATGGATGATAAATTACCGGATAAGAAGTGGGTTTGAGGATTTTGGATTGGAGAGAAGGATCCGGGCAGAGCAGCCATCACGTTTGGAATTCTCAGCAATCAAGACAATCCCACAAGAGAATACACACTTCCAACTTCGCTCTTTCTTCGATGTTATCGAATTCTCGTTTTTGCCGATGCCCAATGAAAATAAAGTATAACAATAAATGCAACAACAACAACCAAAAAAAAAAGAAAAGAAAAAAGACAGATTTTAGTGGTAAAAGAAAGAAAATATTGAACCTCAAATGGGTGGTGCTAAGGAGCACCATTATTCCGGAATTCATCCGGCAAAAGTCGTGCTTCATGGCACGCTTGTAAATACTATGTCATGGAGTTCCATTATTTCCCGATGAATTCCGGAAATAATGGAGCTCCCGAGCATTAGCCCAAATATAGGCTAAGGTATAGCTTGGGCTGAGATTGGATGGGCTATTCTCAGCCCGGGATTCGGCCTGGTCCAATGTAATTATAATATTACATTAATTCCTTCGTTTAACGATTAGTAACTGTTATAACTTATAACATTTGTTATTGGATAAATATATTTAGGGTAAAGTCTACATACTCCGCGTAAACTACAACTCAATTGATAATGTTTCCTTAAACTTTCAATTATGACAATTTTTTTATAAACTATCAAAATATTGTCAATGTTATTATGTTACACTCAAAGCTTGCAAAAATATAAAAATGCCCCTATACATTTTTTAATAAGATAAAAATACCCCAATAAATTTGAAAACAAAAAACCGGAATCGGGTGCATATATATATATATATATATATATATATATATATATATTATGGTGACGCTCATGTCCCAACCTTACCTTTAAAAATACCAAACCTACATTAATATCTTTGTTAAGAACTCTGGCTTATAAAATGAAATTGCGAAGACCGATCGAGCTATGTATATAGATATATATATATAGGCTTTAACTCCATTTCTCTTTTAAAGACAAGAATAATTCATTGTAATACCCAACATACTTTCTTAGATGCATGCCTGCAGGCTGCAGACCTGAATGTAAGACAAACATATATTTCTTCCTAATTACCCAAATTAATAGAGGAATTAATTAGTTTAAATAGGGCAGGCAGAAAACAACAAGAAATTAATTAACATGAATCAACAGAAAACGCCATAAAAACGCGTGCATATATACGTACCCATAACCCGACATTCTCCCAGCTATAAACATGTCCACGTACACACAATTCGAACGTACAAGAAGCCAAAACAAAGTTCTTCATCATGCAAAAACAAAACAAAAATATATAATAAAGAATTAATAAATAAATAAAAAAGAAAAAGTAATCACTTAAGAATATTGCTTTACGCATGAATGAACGAAGATTGATCACTACAATTACAATTAGATCATTATTTAAATTTTTTTGAAATTCGAGCAATTTAATTAAGAGAATAAATTATAAAGCCAACTACTCGAACATTTTAGGGTAAAGTCCACAAACCCTCCTCTAACTACTACCCAATTAATAATGTCCCCCCCAAACTTTCAATTATGATAATGTCTCTTCCAAACTACTAAAACATTGTCAATGTCCCTCCAAGGCTAGCAATAAGACAAAAATGTCCCTATAAATTTTTTTTTAAAAAAAAAATGATTTTTTTAAAAAACAAAAAATTTTAATTTAAAAAAACAATTTTTTTAAACAAAAATTTTTATTTTTTTAAAAAACAAAAAAAAAATTCATTTTATGAAGCAAAAATTTTATTTTTTTAAACGTAAATTTTTTATTTAAATAAAATTATAAAACAAAAATAAAATAAAAAAACGAAAATTTTCAATTTTTATTTAAAAAAAAAAATCAAATTTTTTTTTTAATTTTTTTCTTATAAAATTGATTTTTAAAAAGAAAAAATTGGCCAAGTTTGGATTTTTTTTTTTTTTTGTTAGTTTTAGGTTTTTTCTAGAAGTTTTAGTTTTAGTTTTTTTTTTTTTATATATTTTACTAGGGGTAATTTCGTCATTGGAGGAATATTGACAATTTTTTGTAGTTTGGGGAGGACATTGTCGCAATTGAAAGTTTGGGGGGGACATTGTCAATTGAGTGGTAGTTTGAGGGGGTTACGTGGACTTTCCCCAACATTTTAGGATGATGAGCTCATCCTGCTTTACACTTACACGGCCTGGCTTAATAATGTTAGATTGGAACACATCATCGGTCGGTGGCAGCGATACGAAAAATCTTTTTATTTTTTTTCTTGGGAGCAGACTATATATATATCTCGCAACGAACATATATAAACCAAAAATAGGAGATTATTGACAATTTTTTTTGTTCCTGTTATCTTAACAAGGTAAAATTTGTTGGACTTAATTAATAAGCTGAACATTAAAGACCATCACGTACAGCTATATTTATCATAGCGTAAATCATACAAATAATTATATTAATGTCTCATTAATGCGGAGTGAATGCATTGTTAATTAATTGAATCACATGCGTGTATGTTAATTCCTATTAATTTGGTTGGCAGCAAAAAGCAAGAAAAAAAGAAAAGAAAAAAAGGTGCTATATATATATATATATATATCATATCCAGATATTATTGTTTTTCATATTTTAGGGGAATCCGACGTTTAATTTATTCAGCAAATATAAAAGGGTGACAAGCTCCGGTAATAGATTGCTTCGCCCTCACTACTATATATATACGTACGTACCAATAATATTGTTTGCTATATATTAAATGTCACTTTTGTAGAACTACTTTAATGGCTTTTTGCAGACGTCGTATTGTTCTTGGCCTGTACAACCGCCGGCATCCATTTGTTTATATTTGTAGTCTAGTCCTAGTATGCATGCTTCCTCTTGTCTCTTGTCAAGTATATATACGACTCCTGTCACTCCTCTGAAGCATTCTTTAGCGTCGATCATATTTTGCAATAAAAGTTGCTTCGCCTGGATCGAGCTAGCTAGCTGCTTAGCAAATTAAGGCATATGGCTCCAGCTGCTGCAGGGGAGAGGACATTGAAGGAGACAGCTACATGGGCTGTTGCACTTGTTTGTGCGGTTTTCGTGATCATTTCTGTTCTTATTGAACATGGGATCCATTCTCTTGAAAAGGTACGTAAGACCTTTATTAATGAACAAGTCATGATCATCATAATATATATTGGTTCTTATCTTTAATTTCTTTCCTCTTAATATATTATGACAGTGGTTTCAGAAGCACCACAAGAAGGCCATGTCTGAGGCTTTAGTGAAAATCAAAGCTGGTCTCTCTCTAGATCTCTCTCTCTCACACACACACACACACACACGCGACACGACACACATCATGATTGATTTGATTTTTTTTCCTTTTTTTTTAATGTAGAGTTGATGCTGCTGGGGTTCATATCTCTGCTAATTACGGTGGGCCAAAAACCCATCTCGAAGATAAGCATCCCTAAGGGAGCGTCAAACATCATGTTTCCATGCAAGAAGGTGGACTCCCAGGAGGAAGATGACGGTGACAATGACAGGAGAAAGTTATTGTGGTATGTCGGAGATGATGTAACATGGCGCCGAGGCCTTGCCGCCCCAGCTGGTGGTGGAGATGATTACTGTTCCAATCATGTTGGTAAAAGTAAATTAATCATGTGATCTGCTTTGATTTCTTCACTTGATGTCCTGTCTAATGTGTATATTGCTTTGTTTATGGAAATTAGAACAAGGTAGCATTGATCTCACAGTCGGGGGTGCACCAACTGCACATCTTCATATTTGTACTTGCCGTCTTCCACGTTCTCTACAGCATTATAACCATAGTTCTGGCAAAAGCCAAAGTATGCTCCTGCTCTCATTTTTCAACATCAAAATTCAATTCCATGCATGCGCATGACTTTTAAAAAGTTGAGCAATAATCAATTTCAACTACATGATATTAATTCTAATGTTTAAATGACTTGTACGTAAGTACAGATGAAGAAATGGAACGCGTGGGAGCGGGAGACAACATCTCTGGAATATCAATTTACTAACGGTAATGAGCTTATTACATATATTGGACGTATAAAGCTTTCCTGGCCTTTCCAATTGAATGGTAGAAAATTCTTCTAATTAATTTATTAAATTGATATCATGTGTCTATTAAAAATTACACGCTAATTTAGGATGAAGATTTTCATTATTAGGTTGCCCTAATTAAAAATAAAAAAAATAAAAAAGTTGCCCTAATACACAAAAATTCAGACAATCTAAGAAATTAAAAGGATGCCCCGTCATTCGCCCATGCCAAGTAACCTAAAAGATGTGAGCTAGACCCTTGTGTCCAAAGAAGTAGATCTTGCAAGTTGCAACCCCCTCTCATATATATATAGGCAGTAAATTTTTATGTGTTATTGGAGTAGCCTAATAATAGGAGATCCAAATCTAACAATTTAATAAATTGATTTGAGTTGAATAAATTTTCTTTTAAAATCCATAGGAAAACATTTTTCTTTATGGAGTACTTGGAGTTTCACTTTCTTATTCATTTTAAAGTAACATAAAATAAAGGTAAGAGTTATATATATATTAAATGGTGGATTGGGTTAATTTGTTGTAGATCCATCGAGATTTAGGCTTGCTCATCAAACATCATTTGTTCGGCGGCATAGCGGCTTATCAACAACACCTGGCGTCAGATGGATTGTAAGATCAACGTATTAATTCTTCTGAAATTTTCATGATACACATTGAAACAAAGAAATGTTTTTGTGGGTACTCATCACAATAAGCTTGCTGTAAAACCTTAATTGAGATATATGAATTATCACTTTGCTTTCTCAGGTGGCATTTTTCAGGCAATTTTTTCGTTCCATAACCAAGGTTGACTATCTGACTATGCGACACGGATTTATAAATGTACGTAAGCGCATGCATCTCGTTTTCTTTGTCTATATATATGCCTCCCTAGCTCAGATCTCTTCCTTTTTCATATCTTATAATATCATTTTATTAATTAATTGAAGCTTTAAAAAAAATAAAAAAATTGGTAATTTATGTTCTAATTTTGAATCCTAGCTATCTTTCATTTAAAATTAAAAATTTCATTGACTCCGGCTCCACACCTTTACAAATAATGACAATATTTATAAAGGAAAGTACGTGTCCTTCCTCGTATAGGACACGAGGATCGATGATTTATTTTACAGTTGAAATGAATAATATATACATCATTATATATGTAAAAGGAAAAATAATGCCAACCCAATCCAAATTTACATCTCTTAATTCAATCTCAGATATCTAGACTCCAGTAATTTTCCTCCAATCTTTAATTAATCATCGTCTAACACGACAAAATTCCTGTTAACTTGGCAGGCCCATCTTGCACCAAATAGCAAATTCGACTTTCATAAGTACATTAAAAGATCAATGGAAGATGACTTTAAGGTGGTCGTCGGTATCAGGTTGATCTCTCTCTCTCTCTCTCTCTCTCTCACTCTTGCTGTCTGTGTGTGTGTGTATATATATATATATATATATATATATATATGTGTGTGTGTGTGTGTGTGTTTGTGCTACGTACTAATATAAATAATGATGGATGTTGATACTACAGTATACCATTATGGATATGCTGTATCCTTTTTCAGCTTTTAAACGTCTATGGTATGTATGACTTCTCTCTAGCTAGCTCCTCTTACTAATAATTTTTAGCTTTTATATATGACTTCGTTTTCACTGACAAAACCATGATGCTAGCTGCACTTCTTTGAACAGGATGGTACATGTTATCAGCATTGTCATTCATACCATTGGCAGTAAGAAATTCTTACCATTACAAAAATATTGGATTACTAGAACAGCTAGCTAGCAGATCGATCACATGAGTTTGATTGAGTGGACTGTACTAATTAATTTGTGAAACAGATACTTCTACTAGTTGGAACGAAGCTTGAAATTATAATCATGGAAATGGCTCAGCACATCCAAGATCGAACAACCGTAGTGAAAGGAGCCCCTGTGGTGGAGCCTAGTAACAAATATTTCTGGTTCAATCGACCTGATTGGATTCTTTTCTTGATACATTTTACCTTGTTCCAGGTAAAAAATCCTTTAAATTAACCTGTAAATACATCACATAGGTAGATATAGATAATTCATTTCTGATGAGTCAATAACTGCAAAGTAATTAAATATATGTTGCAGCTTAATTGGATAATGCATATTAAGTTCGAGCTAGCTAATTAATTAAATATTTTGCTTAATTTTCAAATTTACAGAACGCGTTCCAAATTGCTTACTTTCTGTGGATATGGGTACGTAATTAAATTTCTATAAAATAAAATAAGTCAAATTATCATTTATAATTAACTAATTAAGATGGTCCATTATTGATTGCATGCAGTATGAGTTCAAGTTGAACTCGTGCTTCCATGAAAATTTGGCAGAAGTATTGGCAAGGGTTTTCCTTGGTGTAGCTCTTCAAGTCATGTGTAGCTATATCACCTTCCCCCTCTATGCCTTGGTGACTCAAGTGAGTACTTGACAACATGTATATAGAAATTTGAAAAAATTAAAAGAGAAAAATTAAGAAAGAGTAATTAATATTAATATATATATACATAAATAAATAAAGTTGCACAATCATGCATTAATCTGCAGATGGGATCTCACATGAAGAAGGCAATCTTCGAAGAGCAAACGGCAAAAGCTCTACAGAAATGGCAAAAAGCTGCAAGGGAGAGGAGGAAGCAGATGAGGAAGGCGGCGGGAGGGGCGGGAGATGTTTCAACATCTGGGTTCATGAGTGGAGAGAATACACCAAGCCATGGCTCATCGCCTATACACTTGCTCCACAAGTATAAAACCAACCATCATGACATTGAGAGTGTTGTCAGCTCTCCGAGGGCTTACCACTCTGAAACCGAACTCTCTGAGACTGAAGGTCCTGCACGCCTCTCTGCTGACGATCTTAATGAACCAACAAGACATAACTATTCCGAAAGGAATAATGGAGATTTCTCTTTTGTTAAGCCTTGAACAAATTAATTAATTAATCATCAGCCTATCTATGATATTCATCATCTTACAAACTGATCAAATAAGAGAACAAAAATCATAATCACTGCTACTAGCTACGTCATATATATGAAAACATTACTTTGACCAATATTTGTGATTGGGATTCCAGAAAGCATATATATTAGTTTTGGTTAAGAAAATCATATATATATATATATATATTAAAAAAAAAAAAAAAAAAAAAAAAAAAAAAACAATCGACATGTTGTACACATGCAGACTGACTGAGTAGGGGTGTCAACCCGGTCCGGTTTCCCGGTTTTTGGCCAAAACCGGAACCGGAACCGGGGTACCCCGGTTCTTGGTTTTGGGAAACCGGGACCCCGGTTAACCGGGGTCCCGGTTTCCGGCCGGTTCCGGTTTTACCCGGTCCGGTACCCGGTTTTTGAAAATAATTAGTGTTTGAGACTTATTTTAGGTATTGGGCCTAAAATAAGCCCATTATTTTTTTCATAAGTTAGCTCATTTAAAAAAAAAACTATTAATCTTTTTGTCTAAATTAAAGAGGCTTGATTGTGATTGTTTCAAATAATTAAAAAATAAACCTAAAAAAGCATAAAAATCCTAAATAATCAATGTTTTTGCCTATATGAGCCTTAGAAATAAAAATTCAAATTTTTTAAAATACCCTAAACATAATTTTAAATTAGATACATAAAGAAAACATTAAAACAATAAAAAGTAAAAACAAATATGTAAACAAACCAACATGCACAAGAAATAAATACCCCTTACTACAACAATTCAAAACCCAAAAAAATAAAAGAATTAAAATAATAAAATATATATATATATATATATATATATAAACACCGAAAGGCGAAAACCTTCAAAAGACGCATTGGCAGTATTGCGTAATACTAAGAGTAAAAGAATTAAAATATATATATATATATATATATATATATATATATATATATATATATTATTTAATAAAATAATACCCGGTTCCGGTTTTCCCGGTTTTGACCGGGTGCCAAAAACCGGGACCGGAACCGGGGTCCCGGTTTTTTTTTTTTTTGGAACCGGAACCGGAACCGGGTCCCGGTTTTCCGGTTTCCCGGTTTCCCGGTTTTCTGGTCCCGGTTCCGGTTTCCCGGTTTTTTTTTTTGACACCCCTAAGACTGAGATTGGTAATCAAGTACTCATAGACTTGGGTAGTGGGTAGCTTGGACCAATCAGATGTGGCCCATGCACGTAAGTCCACAGATGTGCACGTTTATGGTGGAAAAAGCAGGGCTTGGTGGCCTTGGGATGCGCACTTTGTCACATCTCAATTTTTGTCCTCCTCCTATGACTTATGAGGCCCAAATATTGCACTGAATTAATATTTATCCCAAAAAAAGCAAAACATTTATCATTTGAAGTGTTGGTGAATGATATTATATAGGACAAAGTTTGGTTATTGGTTTTAATTACTCTTATTTTCAAATTCACAAAATAGAATTTATTGGAAAGTCATTTGCTTTTAAGAGAATTTATTATTGTTGAAAACGACCTGGTTTTTGGAAACATCAAACTCAGAGGATTATCATCGAAAACAATCCCACAATATGTTGAACTTTCTGAGAATATCGAAATCCAAACGATATTAATTTGGACAATAATAATTTTAAAAAGAAAAATGCTAGAAGGCGTACGTTATTCCTGTTTTTTTTTTTTTAGTGTTGTTTTAATTTTAATTATCACATTACCATAATTATATAACATAAAAGTTGATGAAAGTTGCTTCTTGCTATGCTCTAATTAAGAATATTTCTCCCCGCTAATTAAGAAAGGCGGTATCATTCTTCAGCGCCCTTCCAGGCTGCCATGACGGAGATGGACACGCCTGATGTCGACGTTTCTGCAATACTATTTGTTTTTTCTGTATTATTTTGACCACAAGAAATATCTATTGCGCGATTGAAGGTCACAAAAGCGTTACAAGTCCTATCATTACACGTGGTTTTTTTTTTTTTTTTTTTTTTTTTTAAGTTTGACAATGTGAATAGACGTGGTTGAACGTACAATTGTTGCCAAAATTGTATATAATTAAATTTTTAATGATTTTTCCGGTGAAATAACATGAAATTATAAAGTGTGTAGTTGCAAACAAGATTATTTCCATTCAAATTAATTCGTGAATATTTAGTTAGTTATAGTGAAAGGTATTTTTATCTTTTTACATTTTTAAAAGATAAAAATAATTTTTTATTATAACTAATTAAATATTATTCGATTCATTTAAGCCAAAAAATCCTAATTTCGTGAATTTTTTTTTTTATTTTGTCCACTTGAAATTTAGGACGGTGAAGGGATCCACGGATCAATTGGCACATAATGGCCCTGTTTGTCAATAGCCCTAGAACGGTAATGTTCTAGGGCCGGTACTGTAGCCTTTTTTTAGGAATAAGTGTTTAATTAGTTTTAGTAAAAATATTTTTTGGAAAAAAGTGAAAAAAATATATATATATTTTATATGAAAAAATGTAAAAAATTTGTTTTATAGTAATTTTTTAATTTAAATAATAATAATAAAAATAATTGATGTGGTATAAAAAGTAGAAATATTAAAATTAATTTTGAGGTGAAATTTTTTTTTTTTTTTTTTTTGATTGAGAGAGGCCAATAATACCATTTCAGGGCTATCGGCAACACACCCAATATGATAATATTCCCAACTTTGAACCGACATGACTGGCCCCCCAGGATTTCGAGCTTCAAACGTCATTAATAAGCTCCGATGCAGTTTCCAAGAGTTTCTATTCATTTAATAAATGAGTTGACTGGAAATATAAAATTAGACTCTATTATTATATCAACCAAATTCATAAATACGTATAGCTTTAATTCTTATTGTTGTTAACTTTGTAATAAAAACAGGTTTAAGTATTTAAAAAGATTAAAAAAAAAATTATCTTTATAATATAATATATATAACTTAAATTTATTTAATTATTAAAAAATATTAATTAACTAGTAATTAGTATAAATTTATAAAATGACATTTACATTTAGAATGAATAAATTAATTGAATAGTTTATGAACAAAATCAAGATTGTTCGAAAATAAATGAACTAGCTTCGACCATATTATCTAGCTCGGTAATAAATTTGAGTTCCACTTGTGTTAAAAAAAAATTAAAAGGAATTGAGTTTGAACATTAAGACTATGTACAATAAAGTTGTCCAATCCATTGCATAGAATAATGGGTATATATAATAAGAAATTCATGTGAGATAACGCTTGGGGGTCTGAACGCATGACTAAGCTCTTGTCCAAACAGAGTAAAATTAAAATGCCCTTTCACATAAAGAGTAATGTGTACTCATTACACGTCATCGCATTCAATCCCCATGTTTGTTTTGTTCCAATATGATTCCACTGGGTCAAATAAAACTCTAATAATTAAATGACGTTCCTAATTATATAAAGTAATTTAAAAAGAAAAAAAAAAAAAAAAAAAGCCTCGAGTTTGTTAAAGTAGGTGACCTAAGGAACCACTTCATTAGACTCAGCATATAGGGTAGTAATTTTTAGCACATCCACGTGCTTGAATAATAAGCATATCAGTATTAAATATGTTTTTATATTTTTTAACTGTTCAAATATTATTTTTATAATATTTTATAATATTTTAACATTGTCGTGCTTAATGTTCAAGCATGCCGGTATACTAAAAATCATTACTCCAGCACACAACCTTCCACTCCATATCTATTATCTCTTCATTTACTCTTAGGTAATAGCCAATAAATAGGGAACAGATCTTCTCTCGTCTATTTTGAACTAGAGAATATTCAGTTAATGGTCAGGATCTCTTTAAAGAGATCATAATGTCATAAATAGGACATTTGTCTTATATATATAAGAAAAAAAATTATAAAAAATTAAGGGGTGGCTGGAGGTGGTCCGGCCACTCCCAAGGGCCAGATCTTAAAAAAAAAAAAAAAAAAATCCTTCTGAAAGTGGCTGAAGCCACCCCATGTTAGGGTGGTCCAGCCACCCTCAAGTGCTAGATCTAAAAAAAAAAAAAAAAAATTTGTTTGGCCCTTAGGGTGGTCTAGCCACCCTCAAGGGCAGACCACCCTCAAGGGCCAAACGATATATATATATATATATATATATATATATTAGTTTGGGTTTAGGGGGTGGTCGGACCATCCCCAAGTGCCATGGGGTGGTTCACCCACCCTAGGCTAGCCATTGGGGTGGCTAGAGCCACCCTTAGCTAAAATGGGGTGGTTCGGCCACACCCTCTGGCCAAGATGGGATGACTAACCACTCATTTTTTTTTTTATTAATTTATTTATTATTTTTTTAATCTAAAATATATATTTTTTTTTTGTAGTGGGATATGTATCATATTTATGGCAGTAGAATTTTTAAAAAGAAATTACAGCCATGAACTTGATATTCTCCAGTCTATTATGGGCTAGAGAAGATTCTATTCCAATATATAGGCTCTTAACATAATGGGGTAGATTAATTAAAGTAGTAATATTTGTTTATTGGGATTAGGATTAGGATTACATAATATGAAGTTGGGATTAACGGATCCTGGAGGGGCCGGGTTTGGAATCACGCGAGATATCAAAGTTGAAAGTATTAATCCAAACAACCGCTGCTTTCCCTTTACAACATCCACGCAATCAGATTTTTTTTTTGTCTTTTATCTAAAAAATTCATAAACTAAACGTAAAATAAACTAATAAAACTCCACTGACATTTAAGAAAATATTTTTAGTTAAAATAGGGACAATAATGGTGATGAGAAAGACAAGGTAGACGAATAAAGATTATTATTATTATTATTTTATTTAATTTTATAGTTAAAATAGAGACAAGTCAATCCATGACGAGTTTATATCATAGCTTAAATACGGTAGAGTGCATTACAATTACAAATTTACAAGCAACACGAGTCATATTTGAATGAGAGATTAATGGGTTGTGTTTTATGTTTTTAGTTTTTTGATATGACGCAAAAATTATTTTTATGTTTTTTTATTTTATTTTTTTAATAATATTTGGTGTCTCAGTTGTTTAGATCGAAAAGAGAAAATAAAAATTGTTGTAATTTAAAAAATTTCCTTTTAGTGAGAATATTGTAGGTAGGCTCATATGTTATGTAAATCAATATTGCTAGTATCTTCACTTGCAAGTTAATTTCCATATTAAGACTAATTATAAGAGCAAATAATATATATTACTATAATCAATCAATATATATATATATATATATATATATATATATAAGCGTTTAAGTGTTTAAGGTAAGAGATATTTTTTAACACGTTAAATTTAAAGCATCGACAAGAAGACTTCCCTACCAACTAGTCCTAGTCGTAAGAGCATTTTCATGTAATTAAAGTTGGAGTTTGCTAAAATATTATTGTTCTCTTTGTTAAAATATTTAATTTTTCTTCTCAAAATAAAAATATTAACAAAAACAAATTAAACATAAAAGCATAGAAATAATTGTCAACTTCATATGAGAGCACTTTCGTTCTTAAAAAAGAAAGGAAAGAAACAAATTCAAAACACATACAGTATTAATCAGTAATCACAGTGTCTAACAGATTCAATTCATGTCCGACAAAAACTTTTTGACCCTTATCCCACGCACACAACCACACAAGTTCCGTCTTTCCTTTGATCAATGGCAGCTCGTAGACGCGTGGTTTCAGGATGAGCCGTAGCCGTACAGTAGTGCAAACTATTTCCTTTTTGATTTTCTTTTCTTTTCTCACTGCTCGTACGTTACCACCACAAACCGCGTACTGTCGGGTTTGAGCTGCTTACCATTCACCTAACCAGAAACGCTTCAAAAACCGACGACAATGGAATGATGGATGTCGTCTGTTTCTTTCTCGTACGTTCAACTGGGTGTGGGTGCGACTACTTCACAGCAGTCACCAACCAGGGGCTACTGCCTATTACACGCTCTTTCTGAGTCCAAAGGCAAAGCCAATAAATGCATGGTCTTTAATCTTTATTCAAGACGAGCATCGGTTTTTATTTAGTTTTGTTAATCTCTCTCTCTCTCTCTCTCTCTCTTTTATCTCTCCGCCGTGTGTATGAAGCTCCTCGAGAAATAAAGCAAGAAGAAAGATGGTGGCTTTGGCTTGGGCTTGGTACTATGCGTGTTTGTGTGTGTGGGTTCTGGTAGGAGGTAGAGCTATGGCAGCAACAGAGAGCTCTGGCGCGCAGACGAGAGAGCTGGACAAGACGCCCACATGGGCTGTTGCTGGTGTCTCTGCTGTGATCATCATCATTTCCATCGCATTGGAAAAGGTCCTTCACAAACTTGGAGCGGTAAGTGGTTTAATATCAGCTTTAATTGCTTCTGAGTTGTGAGTAACTTCTTCCTTTTTTTATTTTTTATTTTATTTTTTATTTTCCCCTGCCTTATGCTCTTTAACTGTTTTGCTGCAAATTAAAGAGGCTTCTCAAAATTTTATCTTTTAAACTCCAATTTCTACAATTTTTTTTGTTGGTTGATTTTAGATTATCCCACTAATTCTGGTGGGTGGCCAAATGATATTTTCTCTGTTTCGATGAGGGTGTCTTCAATTCTTTTACTGTAGCAGCTATAGACAATTCCTAGCTAGTTACTATCTCTGCCTAACCAAAGAAACCAAGTGAAATTTGCCAACCCGCCCTCAGATCTCAACTCTGCAACTTTCCTCTGCTTCGATTCATATCCCCGTTAATGGCAACTGAGATGACCACAACGAAAAAGGAGATTACGGGGGATGCTCTCCCCTGTAATCAGCTTGAACTACCATGTCAAGTGCTCCATCTTTTCCAAAATTTGTTTAAGTCGAGTAATATACAAGAACTGAAAATCCAGAAATTTGGCATTTTTTTTTTAAATAATAATAAAATAAAATAAAAAAAAGAAAAAGCAGAGAAAAGTTTTTGGGCAATTTCCTGTCTGTAGGTGTAGCTGTGTAGGTGGCTTCTAGGAAACTGAAACCCGTGATTTCGACGACAAGACAAGAACAAAAAAGGCCATTAAGAAAAACAGCCAAACACCACTAAAAGAAAGGGAAGTTTTGAGGTGTTAGTGTAATGGCCCGCACTAAGTTTTGAGAATTTGAGGTGTCATCTTCCCAAAATGGGATTGTGATGGCACAGCTAGTCAATTTGAAACTTTTGTAAAGCTTAATTTCACCTATTAAGTAAGTACTCTATATGAACTACTTGTATTCTCAATATAAAACCGTGGTATTAGAGTTAGTCTACTTAGTTTAGACTTAAGAATAATAGCTTGTACATAAAATAAAATTACAAAAAAAAAAAAAAGAATAGTTTGTTGAGTTTATGATGTTGCTCTATTTTGGTTCTTCGGATTAACCCTGTTCTTAATGCTTTCAAAATCTCAATTCAGTGGCTGACAGAAAGGCAGAAGAAAGCTTTATTTGAAGCTCTAGAGAAGGTTAAAGCGGGTAAGCACATAGTTCATGATTACTCGTTGTAAATTTTGATCTCATGGAACTTTGGTTGGATTTTTTTCTTTAATTCTTGTTGTTTTCTGTTTTGAGGTGTTTTTGTGGGAACCACATATTGTTAATGATATATATATATATATATATATATATATATATATATATATAACCTCCATTGCAATTACTGCAGAGCTGATGGTTCTAGGTTTCATCTCACTACTCCTGACCTTTGGGCAGAGTTACATTTCCAGAATATGTCTTCCTGTAAAGGTTGTAAACACTATGTTGCCATGTTCTTCTAGTGGTGATGACTCAACTACAGAAAGTCGTCGCAGACTATTATGGTATGACCGTAGATTTTTAGCGGCCGGTAGCTATGCTCCCAGTTGTAAGGAGGCAAGTGTATCTATCTATTGCCCATCTTATTCTTGCATTTTGAATTTCAGCTATTTTTAAAGCCGAACATAGAAAAAGAATACTGTTTATTGTCTCGAGGAGAATTATGGATAAAAATTCACACCTATCCTTGTATCAAATATGTTGGAATTGTGCATGCTGATTCTTTCAAAGGAAATTTCTAAAATTTGTGTTACTTTATTAGTAATCCTGAAGCCACTGAGTTTGTGATGCTATTACTCTTGTATGCATCCTTGCTAACCCAACTCCCCTCATTCATAAATTCATACATACATGCACATATACTTTTATCTTCTCCTAAAAAAATGCCTTTAGTCACCACATGAGCGAACAGCATTCAATCTAGTCCAACTCCCTAATTATATTTTTGTCAACAGGGTTATGCACCACTTATATCTGTCAATGGATTGCATCAGTTGCACATCCTCATATTTTTCCTAGCCGTCTTTCATGTGCTCTATAGTTTTATCACAATGATGCTTGGCAGACTAAAGGTAAGGGAGCTTTTTATTTTTTATTTTTGTTTTTGTTTTTGTTTTTGTTTTTTATACTTCCAATGTTATACCGTCTGTATACTGATACTCGAAAGCTTTGGGGATAGTGTTAGTTCTCACCTTCTGATGCCTCTCAATTCATTGGAAATCAATCTGTGACAGGAAAATCATTTGTTTTCTGTTGTTGCATTAGCTTTTGGATGGAAGATTAATCTAAGGCTTCTCAAGAATGCTATAATCTCTAGCTAATTGATTTTTATCTCTGGGCAGTTACTAATGAAATACGCCCAAAGACCCAAAAGAACTCCTACAGGGGTGAATAGGTGTTCTCAACCAATCACAACAAACATCAACAATTTAAAAATTAATTACCATACATAACGTCACTAAAATTAATCAAAGCCCAAAATAAATCTAACACACAAATTTTGGTGATGAAGTGGAAACTTCTTCCAAAATAAAACCTATGAAAAGAATGCCACTAACAAGATCAATTAGTATAGCTATGGTCTCATTCATCTATAATTATTTTAAACTAAAACCAACAATGTCTGATATAGTGGCTTGGAATTACGTGAAGTGGATCACCTTCTGATTATTGGATATATGGTTTCTGGCTCCACTAATAGTAAATCGTGAGAGCAAGACTTAAATGCACAAATTTACCCAAAAGAGTTCTTTATGCCATCTGAAGATATAATATACCTTTTACACGCTTGGGCCTCCATAATGAACTTATAGTGGACATGACCCATATTGAATACTGGATTAACCACACTTTCAATTATATGTAATGCATTTTTCAAATTTTCTTCGCACAGATTCGAGGCTGGAAGGAGTGGGAGCAGGAGACCACATCCCATGACTATGAGTTTTCCAATGGTATGCCAACCAATGATGTAGAGAAAGCTTGTCTTTTTATGTTATAGCTTGAAAGTTGCAGTTCCTTGCTCTTGAACATGACACTCCCCATTTCAACTCTCAATAGTTGATGTATGTGCCTTTTGGAAGTTAAACTTTAATGTCTTTTTATGTGCAGATCCTTCAAGATTCAGGCTCACTCATGAGACATCATTTGTTAGAGCACACACCAGTTTCTGGACAAGGATCCCATTATTCTTCTATGTTGTAAGAATTATGTCTTCACTAATTTGCACATCTTGATTTTTGTTTTGTTATTTGCATTATTATGCTATAAGCTGGAAGTATAAATGACGTGATAACGAGGAATGAAACTTTTCAATTGCGACTGCAATAGTTGTAGTTACACTAGAATCGCAAAGAAGCTTGTAACTGCTTAGATTACACTGTAGGATGCTTAAAATTTTATAGTTATT
This sequence comes from Corylus avellana, assembly GCF_965113065.1. Taxonomy (NCBI): domain Eukaryota; kingdom Viridiplantae; phylum Streptophyta; class Magnoliopsida; order Fagales; family Betulaceae; genus Corylus; species Corylus avellana. The sequence goes on along the minus strand of NC_142490.1, from coordinate 227,868 downwards.
GTCATGTTTTATCTATTTAGATTGACACTGAACTTAAAGTATTTATCTTTTGCAGGGATGCTTCTTTCGACAATTTTTTAGGTCTGTTAGTAAGTCTGACTACTTAACCGTGCGCAATGGGTTCATCACTGTGAGTCTCTGTTTCATAATTTTGTAGTCCTACTCAAACATGTCACCATTTTATGACATTACTACATGTATAGGTCCACCTAGCTCCTGGAAGTAAATTTAACTTCCAAAAGTATATCAAAAGATCATTAGAGGATGACTTCAAGATAGTCGTTGGAGTAAGGTAACGGTCACTCGATTTAATATCTTTTTTCATTTCATTACAACTGCAGCTTCAGTAGCCAATCCCCTATAATCGATTTGGAGTATATGAGTTTACTGATTTTTTTTTCTTGATGTTGTTGGCAGTCCTGTGTTATGGGCATCATTCGTGGTTTTTCTGCTATTGAATGTTAATGGTAAGGAACTTGTTTTCTTGGAAATTCCTTTTGGAGTAAATTCTGTATGTTCAAGTAAAGGTTTATTAACTTTGTCAAAAAATGTCATTTTCAGGATGGCAGGCATTGTTTTGGGCGTCCTTAATTCCTGTGATTGTGAGAAATCTTTTTCTGTGGCAGCAAGATTTCCAAATTGTTGGAAAATGAACAATTCTGACCTTGTAATTGATTGCAGATAATCTTGGCTGTTGGAACAGAACTTCAAGCCATTTTGACGAAGATGGCTCTTGAAATCTCAGAAAGGCATGCAGTGGTCCAAGGGATTCCACTTGTGCAAGGCTCAGACAAATACTTTTGGTTTGGTTGGCCTCAATTAGTTCTTCATCTTATCCATTTTGCTCTGTTTCAGGTACTCAATAGCCACCTTTATTGCAGATTCTAGATGTAAAAGTGTGTACCACTTAGATAAAATGGGTACCCTACATTTGTTGGAGTAGAACATTGTTTTTTGTACACTTGTTGAAAGTAGAGGAAATTCTGGTTTGCTGCACATGAGGTTTCGGTTATAGTATAGAAGTTTTACTGTAAAGATATCTTAGTTGTTCTTGTGGTTAGAGTGACCCGATTAGTGTCAATGTTACTCAACCGGATCTCATAATAAATGTTAAGACCGTTAAAGAGGAAATATTCGGTCATTAAATTTATCTAGTTGAGAGATCAATCAATTGAGATTGTAATGACTAAAAATAAAATTGCCTGTAGCTGGATTTGATGATTTTTAAGATGGATATATTAGATCTTATGCTTTCTAAACACAAACTATGTCTTTTGGTGAAGAGACAGCAAATTATCATCTTAATCTTTATCAAATTTTGATCCATGATTTTAGTGCTTTATAGTAATGACTGTTTAACAAAGGTTCTAATGCTAGTACCTTTTTCTCATATCAAATTCTCAATCAAACCCCGTACAATTAGCAATTTTTATGGTTTTATGTTTTTGTGGTTTTGTCTTCTAAATTGTCTTTCGTGCATGTAACTATTCTGATAAGCTTTTCCGTTACATGCAGAATGCATTTCAAATAACATATTTCTTGTGGATATGGGTAATGAAGCGTTCTTCACTTAACTTTGCTAACTGCTATTGATTGTTCTTTCTTTTTCTTTTTCTTTTATTCATTTATTTCTCTTTTCTATTATCTATGTACTCCATTGCTAATATTATAGTTTGGAATTGCAAATTTCTTTCTGTGCAGTACTCGTTTGGGCTGACTTCTTGCTTCCATAACAATTTGAAGCTTGCTATTATAAAACTTTGTATAGGGTAGGCCTTTAAATAATCTTTTTCCCTTGCAATGGAAATAGCCACATGAGAAATGGATCTTCTTGCTTTGCTATAGAAGTGTATTTGCTTAGCTGAAAGAAGCATTAGGTTGTAAACACATTTCACATAAAGCCTGATCAAATGGCTGCACGTCAAGAAAGTAAATAACTAAACACATCAACATTATAAATCAATAAGATTGAAGCCAAGAGCATTACCTTGAATTGATGTGGTGAATCTTTACTTTACCTTGGATTGATGGGTTGAACTTTTCGTACATTTCACAGGGTTGCCGTCCTATGCGTCTGCAGCTATGTCACACTTCCGCTATATGCCCTTGTTACTCAGGTATCTTCACTAATTCTGTGAGACTAATGTAATCTGTAGAACGCTTAGACAACATTAACGACAATGTTGGGGGAATGGTTATAAATTCTCAAGCAGTTTATATTATCCCACTCATGCTTTCAGCTGCATCAACCTTCTAAGTATTTACTGGTACTTAGATTTGTAACAATGTAAAAGCACTTGCATCTAACAAGAGAGCTCCATTCTAACACGAGACACATAAGCCTCACAGTCAACGTGATATTTTAAAGAGAGCTCCATTCTGTAAGATATGATTGAACTGCTTGATAATTTTCTTGGTGGTGACTGCAGATGGGTTCATCCATGAAGAAATCCATTTTTGACGAACAAACATCCAAGGCCCTTAAGAAGTGGCACATGGCTGTTAAAAAGAAACGTGGGGGCCGGGGAGGAAAATCCCCTGCTATAACACTTGGTGGAAGCCCTGCCCTATCAACGGTGCACTCCTCCGGACACACATTGCACCGCTTCAAAACTACTGGTCACTCAACCCGCGCGTTCGCCTATGAAGACAATGAGACCTCTGATTTTGAAGGTGATTCTGTGTCTCCCAGCTCATCTACAACCAACTTGATTATAAGAGTAGATGATGATGAGCAACAAACTGAGATCAATGAACCCCACTATGAAGAAGAAACCAGAAATGAAGATGACTTCTCATTCGTTAAGCCTGCACCACTAAAAGAACCGTGATGCCTGCATTGACAGTTACTATCCAAAATTAATATCAATATTTTGTTACATGTATTGTGAAAAAAAAAAATTATAGTTATTGGAATCCAGCCAGCTAAATAGAGGAAGCATTTTTGTACATTTACAGGCTTGTTCATAAATTTAGTAGCAATTAAAACACAGTTGACTTTGTTCTAATTTGTTTTAATAGTTAAAGAATGCCAAATCTTCTCCTTCCTCCTTACATCACTTGTTTGGCTTGTTCAGTTTTGCTGTGTCGAGCATTTTCTCTTGGTATTGTTCACTAGGAAAGGTTGACGAGATTGGACGGAAGGCTAGGTCAAGACATTTTCTATTTACCCAGTAAATAGGTCTGGCACTCAAAAGTCAAAACCAAAACCCAGCGAAAGGTGTTTGGTATTATGCAATTGACTTGGACACACAATTGAAAGAGGCTTTTGATGGGATGGGAGTCACGTTTCCAAACAAATTTCGGGCTGCAGGTGAATTGCAATCGGGTAGACTTAAATCTAGGTCGGGGATTGCAGTTAATCCTGATCAGATAGACAATTGAGAGAGGCTCCCAATAGGTTTCACGTCTCTGTTCAATTGTCTAAACAATGAACTTCATTAGGAGGGAAGCTCACAATTACTACAATCCAATCCACTCCAATCCAGGTGGTTCATTGCTATTCGAAGTTGGATATAAAGGTAGTGATTGACAGGTGCCCAAAAGGAGTAAGGGCCCCAACTCCTAAGCTACCTGCCAGACAGTTGCACATGTTGAATAAGGCTCACTCACTCACTCACTGCCACTGGGTGAGTGGAAAAAAGCTTCGGAAAGACGTAACCTGCCAATCCAGGTTGGAGTCTGGAGATGATGTACTTGGGACATTTTCATGATATTTTGCCTCAAATATCATCATGGTGTCGAAAAATAAGATGGCCTGAATTTAGCCAAGGGGAACGGCTAAATTCATATCTCTTTTCTTTATTTATTTATCAAACTTTTCTCAAACCTCCTCATTGACTCTTTGTTGATGTTCTTGTTGTGTTTTTTTTTTAAAAAAAAAAAAAAAAGAAAAAAGAAAAAAAAGGAAGACAATAGAGAATTTTTTTGAGTTAATAAATTAAATGGATAAGGATTGAATGTAGAGATCGAGGAGAGAAGAAAGAAAGGAAGGGGGAATGGGGGATCCCTTCCCCCAAAGACAAAACAAAACATCATCAATGACAACTAACAACTGGGCCACCTCATTGCCCGCTCTCAGATGTAACCACATGAACCTCATTAACTCCCCCATCAGACCTGTCCTGCTTTAAGATAAGAAACTGTCGTTTTAAACAATGACAATTGCTCACAATTTCTTTATATTTATCTTCATTCTACACTAAACAGTACGCACCATGCCTTTTTCAAATTTCTGAACTTCAATCAAAACTACACAATGCCATGAGAAGATGGTGTAATTAATCAGCGGTGCAAGAGGGACCTCCTATAATAATTAAGTACAGAAAGAAAAAAAAAAAAAAAAAAAAACCAGAAACATCAGATACAAGTAAGTAAACAGTATTATACCAAAAATATGAATCTATACTCTGTATTTGTATGGCGGATGAAGAAAGTAATTAACAAAAAAAAAAAAAAAAAAACATAGCAGCAGGTTCAGGCAGGGTGTAGGCAAATTTGTTGTGTTATTTGTCCTCTTCTATAAAGAGCGCGTCGCTCTCTACCCAGACCCAGCGAGTACGAATTGGCCTACCTCTTCTCTCTCTTTCAGCGTGTGTATGCTGATCGAGTATCTTCTTATCTCTTGTGAGAGATTTTTTTCACTTTGAGTTCTTACATGAGGCGAACTGAAACCACCTAACTCACCCACTCACCCACCCACAGCAGGACACAGTACCATCACCCACATCCTGATCCACCCTCTTTCTACGTATATATTCATTTACTCTTTTCTTCCAAACCCACAATCCTCACCCCACACTCAAACACTTGACACACAGACACGCTCAAACCGTATGAGCCACCATGACTCCCTCTCTAACTCAAACTACTCCCGCAACCACCAACACATCTACGCTCGAGGCGTCCGCGGCGGCTCCTCCTCCTGAGGCGGTCACAGTGGAGTCCGATTTTGTTGTCATACTGGCCGCCCTGCTATGCGCCCTCATATGCGTCGTGGGGTTAATCGCGGTGGCCCGCTGCGCCTGGCTCCGCCGCGGCTCCGGAAGCGCCGCGACCCGCTCTCCGGCGCGGGCTCTAGCCAACAAGGGCCTCAAGAAGAAGGTGCTCCAGTCTCTCCCAAAGTTCACCTACGACTCGTCCGAGTCGGACAACGCCAAGAACCCAAAGTTGGGGGCAGCCGCCGAGTGCGCCATATGTTTGGGAGAGTTCGCGGATGGGGACGAGCTCAGGGTGTTGCCGCAGTGCGGTCACGCCTTCCATGTCTCTTGCATCGACACGTGGCTCGGTTCCCACTCCTCGTGCCCCTCTTGTCGGCAGATCCTGGCGGTGTCTAGGTGCCAGAAGTGCGGTCAGTTTCCCCCTGCTCAAACTCCGCCGCAGGCCGAGTCGAGGGCCAGACAAGATTTCACCGCCATTACCATCAATTCTAACGCTGATAATACTCCTACTTTCTTGCCTTAGAACACACTACACTAGTTGGTCATCGCCATCATGTATATAGAGACCAATAATTCTTCAACCATGTTTAGAATTTTTCTTTCTTTTTTCTTTTTTCTTTTTTCATTTCCTCGAGTTAATTGCGAGAAATATGAGAAGGATAATTCCGCAGTATTTGTTGCTGCCCAAAATCTGTGTGCTCACTTTTTTTATTTTCCTTTGGCTTTGAGCAACTGGGTATTATTAGGGTGTCTCATGTCAGGACCATGCCAATCTAAAATGTGCTCCTTTTTGTTTTGTTCTGCGGAGGTTTTTGTATTGGTAATCCTGGTATTTGAATGGGTTTTAAACGGACAAAAAGAGAGGAAATTTATTAAACAAAAATCTGCATCATTTAAAAAAGCAATCTTATCTAATCTAATCTAATCTAATCTAATCTATCCTTGACATCCTGTAACCGTAAAATGCAATCTGGATTCATGAAATGATATTCTCCCTATTTTGAGAATCTTGGACCCGCTAATTGGATTTGTAATGTATTCAAGGCCTCCAATCTCCATGTTCAGCGGACAGCGAAGAAGTAGTACAGGCTGGGTGATGGATTGGATTTTTTTTTCGGCCTCCACAGGCAGCTCAAATAAAACAGAAGTCACTAGTTTGAATTTCTTACCCCCTCTTATGGAACAAGTAAAAAAAAAAAACAAAACAGAGGCATTACTCTTATTAGGAAAGCAGAGACAGCTCTGGTATTTTTAACAAAAGAAGAAAGCATCTATCTTTTTTTTTTGTCGCCTTTTTGATAAAGTTGAATTAGTATGAGCTTCTTAGTGAAGGGGTCCCTCATTTGTAACTTTTATCATCAGGAATCCCACCAAGCAATCAGCCAATACAACTCTGCCAACATGACTTGATTGTCACTAAGAATCCAATTAAACGCAATTATAATTAAGCCTTTAAAGATTATTCTTAAACCTAATACAATCATGAATATACCCCAGAAACAAAAACAAAATAAATAATATAATCATGAATAAGGGCGAATTATTAAGTCAGAAAAGAAAAGGTGCCAATGGCCTACGAGTCCCATCACATTGTTTGTAAAGGAAACAAATTTAGGAATCCTAATTCCTAACCTATATCTATATGGAGGAGATGGGTGATGGGGATGAGTTCACACACAATTTGTGTAGCTAATTACACCGGAGATGAAAAAGGCAACCAAAGCCTATTCTATTTGCTAGAAATCAATAAATAATGTATTGTTTTCTTTTTTTTTCCCTAAGCATCAATCTTTATGTTTCTTGAAACTCAAGCTTCTTAGAGTTATTATAAAGAGTACATGGGAACTTTTTCAAACAAAGAAAAACAAGCAGAACTTTTGTCCAAAAATAAAATCATGATAAAGACAGATAAAGTAAAGGGAGATGGTGAAGAACAGAAAAAGAAAAAGGAAGAGATGCGGTAGACTTGCGAATACCTTCCGCATTTATCCGATCTAATAAAGTCGCCCTCCTAAATGATGAATTTGGAGACCGCTGGAGCTGGATTTGCTTTATCCTCGAGAGGGCAATATTATCTCCTACTTTTTGTTAGTTCAGGTGAGGGTCCACCCACCATTAAATCCGAGGTTATCTTTCCAGGAAGTAGCAACTAGCGAGAGATAAGCTGAGATTGTCTAAATATCTCAAACAGGTCAGGAGGAAAAGTAGAGAGCCGATGTGGGTTCTTCCATGATTCCATCTTCCTGCTAGAAATGATTAAAAAGGGCACTACATATTACCTCCATACTCCAACTTACTTGTTTCTCATGTCGCTCTCTCTCTGCAACCACGTCAACAGCCTCAGACTCATTCAAGACCTATTTTTCGTGCTTCTTTGCCCACTTTCCCCTACCATTTACCCGATGTCTTCGCCTGCATACTACCTTTCTGCTTGACTGGAAGGGAAAAAGTGAGTCAACTTTTAGCTACTCAACCCTTTCTTTTATACAAAATAAAGAGAACATCAAAATATAGCATCGCACCTACTCTCTCCGCGTGATGTGCATATCAGAGAGTACAAGAAAGATAACACAGGCAAGAATTTTAAATAAACAAGTCCTTCTATCCCACCTTAAATGCTTTATTGTCTTTTTATAGGGCACAATTTTTTTACATTTTTTTTTTTTTTTTCAAGCAATCCATGCACAAAAATTCAGCAAATGCAGAGGCAATACAGGCAATCTACTTAACGTGTAAAACTAGGCAAAGTTTACTGTCATTCGGAGGCATTACAGACAATCTAAATTAACATTTAAAACTTGGCAAATATTTCTTATCACTGTCAGTATATATATATATGATAGCATTTAACCATCATTACATAACCCTCCATCAGGACTCTCATATAAATGCCTCTAAAAGACATCTAGTTAATCTTCCCAAGTCCCACTCATGTAGTTTATTACAATAAGCATGTTTAACATTTTCAATGTTGGGGTCTAACTGATTAAGCACATCACATGCATATCAGATCCTGACTAACCATCTTAGAGCAAAAAGCAACCCAGAAGATGAGCTTTGTATATAAAAAAAGACTGCTCATGGCCTTCCCAATATCAGCTCATGGATGACACCAAGAAAGATATTCTGGGACGATCATGTTTCAAGGTGATTACACAGTCCAGCAGAGCGGTAATCCCATAAATGGATCAAATTTCTTCATCATCATCACTGCCACCCCCAAACATAGCAGCCATTTTCATAGCTAGCTTTGCTGCCATTTCCCTCCTCTGAAAATCAGGCATCAATCTCAAGCTTTCACGCATGTTCCCAATCTCAGACATCAACTGCTCCAAATCCTCAACGTCAAAAGGTGTATCCTCATCCAGCTCCGCAGCTTGCTCAGATGCATCAGGTATCACACTCTGGTCGTTCTCATCAGGTATCACACCCTGGTCATTCTCATCCTGCAATGGGGCCACCGATGTCGAAGGCTGCAACTTTTCTTCATCAGGTCTGGTTAAGTTCTCTAGATCACATTCCTTGACAGAGCTATTCTGAGCAGCAAGCCCTGCCATATCTGAGCTTGAAGTACTACCACTTGCAGAAACCCATCCGTTATCTGTGTCCTCCCATGGTTCAGCTGAGCCCGCAGAGAGGATTTCATACTCCAATTCAAAATCAGATTCTCCTGAAGACAACTCTGGACAGAGAGGATGGGATGAAAAAGTTTAGCCATGTAACTAGCGAGTAACAGTTCAACCTGAACATAATTTTTTTCGAGTACGTAAACTCTACTATTATTCTGAAAAAAAAAAAAAAAAAAAGAACCTTCTTTTTCAGGTAACGACGATTCATTTATCTTATCCCCAGATTTGAGGATCATTCCAGGCCACATATGAGCAGAAAGAGCCCCAAAGAGACGTTCAACTCCTTGTGAATCACCATCAACCGATAAACCTGTCAAAAACAGCTTCTTTATTCAGAGCGAACGGATTCTTATATAGACATATATATACACATAGAAATATATAGTTGTGAGAGTATCTTTGTACATTATTTGTAGCTTACAAATATTATTTAAGCCAATTACATCCCTTTATATTGTGAAAAATCATCACGTTATCTAGAAAAAGACTTCATCGTGTTCTCTCTTACTCTAATTAAAAAATATACATGAAATGAAAGTCTATCCAGTTCTCCTTAAACCTCTCAATCAGTAAAATATCTTAACAAAAGATGATGTCCATGTAACATCACAATAATGGTCCTCTTTCACACAACAGGTTCTATGAAATTAACGGCCTTAAGTATAACAAAGTAATACAAAAACAACAATACAAGGTAGTAGTTTGTCACAACGGTTGTGACTCTGAAAGAAAAAAGTCATGTTTCCAATTGAGCAGCAAGGTATTTCATATACCTCAGTTATGTATATATATTGTAATTGCAACATGTGAAGGGAAACATCAGAAATCAAAATGATTGCAAACCAGCTAGCCAATTGCAACTCAAGGCAAAGAATGTGCTTACATTTGTCAAAATCAGCATTGGAGGCGCAAGCTTCGATAAATTCAATGTTGTGTTGAGTGCACCATTCCAAACACGACCTCCTAATCTCCCATGATGGTTCTTCATCCCCCAATAAACTACTTCCTTCAGATTCAGATATCCCGTATTCAGTAAACTCGTCATAAGGATCGGCGGAGTCATCCCCAAGCCTGAGAAGGCGTCTTCTGTATTCAGCATGAACTGGATGGCTCGGAAGGAGATCCACCTTGTTCCCAATGCATAACAATATCTCAAAATTTCGGATGTCAGTGCAAGCTACCCAATCCTTAAGTGCAGCCAGAGATGACAACTGCATGTAATGGAAGATAAGAAACATATATTGAATCAAACCCATCACCTATTGAAGCATTTGCAATTTGCAAAAAGAAAACAATTTGCAAGGATGTCAAACGGGAAGAGGCCAACATCACTCATGTCAAAAACCATGACCAAGGCAGCCAAGCGGTTGAACAACGGCAGTGTCCCAATAGAGAATTCATCGTGAAGATGAGCCATCCTTACAGAGACCTCAGCTGTGTAGTACTTTGTGTCGATGGTCCAGCTGAAGATGAGCCAACATCACTCATGTCAAAAAAAAAAAAAAAAGCTGTTTACAGCAACATAATGTGCGTTTTTGGAAATCCCAAAATGAAAAGGCAAAAAAAAAAAAAAAAAAAAAAAAAAAATTGCACAAAGTAATAACTTCAGTAACCCAGAATCGCACCCATGGACGAGCACTTCGGACGATGACTCAGAAACATCCTCAAAATCGACAGAGAGTAATCCTACAATCGACAAAAAGCTCTTAAAATCATCAAAATCAGGCACTTGATTATGCACAAAATTGAACACTTGCGTTGTATAGGGGGGTTTTCTGAGTCGTTTAACAATATGCTTTTTGTAAGAAAACTAAGAAAGGCATCGAAGAGCAATCAAAGATCGAGCAGAAGCAGTAAAATAAAGAGAAAGCAACCAAGTTGGACCGGCTATCCAACATACAGAGCACCCGATCCATTATCTATGAAGGTAATAAAGAGAAAAAGAAACGGAACATTACGGGAGAGGAGGGTCCTTTTGCCGACGTTGGAGGATCCGACCATGAGGATGCCGGGGCGGTTCTGCAAAACCCCATCTTCTTCACCCATTTTGAGCTTTGTCTTTCGCTTTCCTTTTCTCGCTCGGCGGCTTTTCTACCTACGGGAAGCGCTGCGACTCGTGACTGTCACGGCGACTCTCGTCGTCTTAAATCAATATCTTTATTCGACAAGTTTTCTTTCAAGGAAATTCTTTTTTTTTTTTTTTTATTAAATTCATATGCATTTTAAAAATATATGATTTTTACATTTATTTATTTTTTATTTTTATATAAATTTTTAATAGAGCGTGTGATTTTGCATCTCAATATATATTAATATTAAAATATTTACGGTAATAAAAATCAATGCTACATTTTTCACATAATCACTTGATTAATAATTTAATATTGGTGTTTTGTGTGAGAAATGTTATTTTTAATATATATCACTACAATTGAGTCCTACAGATTCAATAAGAATTTATTTGTATTTGAAATCGTTCAAATCATCTAAATATATATATAGAGACCTTTTTTTTTTTTCCTAATCGAATAGAGCCTTGATTGAAAATTTGACAACGTTGGTGCATCTCTGGGCATCCAAACTGAGTTCCATCACCTATCTAGTGACTGATTTTTACTTGTATGTGAAGAAAATGAAATGTAAGCGGTTCACTAATCTCTGTTAGCCTTATGCAACTGGGTTTTCAAAGGTTGTAATCATTACAAATTATCAATATCTACAATGCAAAACATATAAGAAATTAGAATGTTGATTATGTGTGCATTAGAAAGGGCGATCTCAATGCCAGATTCATGATTTGGTTGAAAGTTTTTGCCTATATATTTAATATTTATATACACACCCACAGACAGATAGACAGACAGAACAAATCTTTTAAGAAAAAATTTGGCGGCTGACATTCCAGCCTTCCAGGAGAATCAAAATGAAGCAATAGTTAGAGAAAGTCCTGGACAATCAAGTCAGTTGTCCTTAGCATCAGCAGGCTGCTTCGCACCCACAGCGAAGAACTCACAAATGACTTCTAGAGGCATGCCCTTCGTTTCAGGAACCTTCAAGTAGACAAATATCCATGAAGTGATGCAGCCAATAACGTAGAGACTGAAGACACCCGCTAGGCCAATGGATTTGAGCATAAGAGGAGTAGAGTAGGTGACCATGATGTTTCCAATCCAATACGTCAGAGCACAGATAGCAATGCAAAGGCCTCGAACACGAGTTGGGAAGATCTCTGAGCAAAGGATGTTGGGAATTACACCGAAGGCCATGACGAAGATGGAGGTGTAGAGCACAGCACCAATGGTGGTAATTGTTGCGTTAACGACAGAACCCATGTTGACAATGCTGCTAAACACTATGGCAATGAGTGACACTATTAGGATTGGTATTGTGTACAGCAGCAGCGATCTGCAAGAACAAAATAATGTAGACTAATATAATATATATAGCATGTAATTAGACTTCCATTTCAAAATCACTTGTTCTTGTGATTACCTTCTGCCAGCTATATCCATTAGCCTCATGGCAAGACCTATGCAAGGAAGCATCAAGAATGTTGTTAGAGAACTTATCAGGAGAGATGCAGAGGAGGAACCTATCCCCATATTTGATAGAAGAACTCCAACACCTGCTTGCTCAAGAATCTGAGGACCATAGTAGAGAAGCGCATTTATACCAGAAATCTGCCAAGACAACACAAAAAGAAAAAAAATGTTAGGCATAAACATATGAAGTAAAGAAGAAGCATGGACTCCATTTCAAGATACCTGGCCTGTCTATTAATATACCTTGAAATTGGAACTGGGAACAGAAATTAAATTTCAGGATGCAATGGGAATGAACATTAATGAATTCATGATAAAAAAAAGGAGACAATTTTAGTTACTTTAGATGGATAATTTGGAACCGGACCCAGTCAACCTTGAGCCACATATAGATTTGAATTGAAAAGAGAAGTGGCATCATGGATTATTGGATTACCAGTACTGCTACATATACCAACTTTTTACCTGCTGAAGCATTTGGAGTCCTACCCCAACAAACAATGCACGCTTAACTCCTGTTTCTAGAAGATAACTCCAATTACTTGGCCCTTTAACAACAGTTTTCGGTGCTTGATCCATTGCTGGTCCAATTGAATGTCGGCTGATTAAAGCTTTGGAAGAAAGAGCTGGCTGACTAACCAAAGCAGCAGCCTGAAAAAATTCACCTTCTTCAGGCATTGCAGCACTAGGAACTGACAATAGGGACCCATGCCGAGACCCAATGGCAGCCTCCTGGTGCAAATAAATTCTTTGAAATCCTCCTTCCTTTTTCCCATCTTCACCCACTTTCTCAGACCATTTCCACACCAGTTGCCAATCCCCACCAATATCTGCATGACTGACTGCTTCACCAGCATTGGCGCTTAAATGGCTACCATGAGATATCATGTCCTTATCCATATCGGTGGTGGTTTGACGTGAGAGCAACGGGCTATTTAAATTGGCATCAGATGTGTAGCCCTGATAATCATCATCCCTTTGTCTATCAACATCCCACTGTTCTTCATTTTTAGCATCATGCTCTCCTAAGTTGGGAGTGCTGCCCATGTTTGAAAAAATCAGGCTGCGCATACTTCCAGCTGTCTCAGGGAGTCTCTCATGGACACTACCAAAGAGAGACACAAGAGGATCCACAAGAGCAATGCTTCCATTACCAAGAGGACTCTGTCCATTCACAGGTTTGGCAACCCACGAGAGACCCTCTCCAGAAGGGCCAGAACCATACAACTTTATCTCATCCTCCCCTGCAGCTGTGTCGTGGTTACCAGTTAGCTCATTAGCGGGGTTAATTATGTAGTCTTGTATAGATGCTTCAGCCCCAACGCCAAGGCCTTCAACCAGCAGAGCTAACTCACCTGTCACGTCTTCCCTGCCGAGTAGTCTTTGCAACACCTGCTCAGCCTCAATCATCCGCCCTTTACTAGCAAGCCACCGTGGAGATTCAGGCAGGTAAAATATCGTTGAAGCGAAAAAAAGCAGGGAGGGAATACAAAGAATACCAAGCATCAATCTCCAGCTTGGTGAGTCCAAGAGCGACATTCCAAACAGCATGCAGTAAGACAAGAACATTCCAGCAGAACCAGTGAGCTGAGGAATGGTATTCAATTGTCCCCGAATTTCAGGTGGAGCTGTCTCAGATATGTAAAGTGGAACAAGAGTAACCGCAAGACCGACTGCGAAGCCATCTAATAGCCTCGCGAAAAGAAGAACAGGGACACTGGGAGACCACAGCATTATGAGACCACTGATAAAATACATAACTGAAGAGATTATCAGCATAGGACGCCGTCCAAGCCGATCAGACACCGGCCCAGAAAATGTTGTAATTACAGTGCCTCCGATAACAGACATGGCTAAAATTAGGCCTTCAGTTGTAGGTTCGGTTTCCAAATTATACTCCTCCTTGATGTAAAGAATAGCTCCTGCAGAAGATGAGAGATGACCAACATTTTTTTTTTTTTTTTTTTTTACAACTCATCCATTAAATGCTTTTCTTGCATCCTAATAAGACATGCAATGTATAACAAAGAATATCCATAATTCAGAAGCCAATCAGCGCGCAGTTGATCCTCTGAAATTCTCTGTTCGAATTCCAGGTTCTGATCAGTCAATCTCAATCATGATGAGATTGAGAACAAATTTAAGATTCAGAAATTTGAAACCAGATCGAGGGCATCTCATCTGAGACAGATATCAAACTTACGTACGTAAATGATGACAGATACCTGCAATGGTTGAATTGTCCCATCCTTGCAACAGGTTCCCTATTGCAGCAGCAATCGCTACAAGCACAACTTGGCTCATTTTCATATATTAATGTGTATATGATATATGGAGATAAAACTTTGTGAAAGCTCAATTATCAATATGACAGGATAGAGATAGAAGTCATCGTACGTATGAGTCGTATGACCATTTACCAGCAGTTCCAAAGGAAGACCAAATGCAGTGGCATACAGCCGATCGAGGAACGTTAACGCGCATGCTTTGTTTTTGTTGCTTTTTTTAGCAATATATGTAACTATAAAATGTAGAGAAAATAAAATCTAAAATATATAGGAGGGAGGGCAACATGCATTAATGCAAACACCCCAATCCATCCAGTTCATTACAATTTACAATGCACGTAAAAAAGAAGAGAAATATAAATATAAAAACTTCAATTAAAATATATAGGAAATCGATCCATATATAAAGATTTGGTCCGGCCTATAATTTATTTCAATTAAGGACTAAAGAATTCAAATTCTAAAAGAGAGAGAAAGAAATACATGAAAATTAATTAATATGATCGATGCAGTTTCTTAATCACTCTTATGTTTTTCCTCATCTCTTGCTTAATTTGTCTTTTTGATCGAATCCAATTAGTACTTGTTGATCATTCATTTTCTTCTATTGCTTAATTACAAGGGTGTAATACGTGAATTGAATACACGAATTTTCTAAATTAATTACAACCTCTAAAGATTTATATGCCCCATCTATAAGGTGACGTACACAAGAAATGTACATGATCGATGTCACAAAAAACTCCAACGACCAAAACTGGTACGTACGGTACATATGGTTTTTCGCTTTATATTTTTATCCGCGTTGACATGCTTTCTTACCATTTTCTGTGTGGACCTTATAAATATAGTTGACTTGAGGATATATTTAATTAATTAGTAATTTAACAACAATTATTAATACTCAGGATTTAAGCCTCGTCGATCTGGTAATAGTAGTATTGAAAACAATTTTTTTTTTCCTTTTTAAAAAAAAAAACAACAACAACAACAGAAAACAGTACATTTTTCTCAAAATTATTAATAAACAATTCAAAACACAATTTTTTTAAATATAGAAATCATATCAATGAAGAAATTCATAATCAAATGAAAAAATAAAATAATAGCGGAATTAAAATAAAAGAGACACAAAAGATTTTATCGATCAATGACGTCCTACGTCTAGATAAAGCCCTAAGGACTATATTATGCTTTTATTGAATGAATAGTTTACAATACATAATGATCTATTTATAGAGTTTGCATATAAATGTAATTTTATAATCAAATTCCTTAATTTAGGATCATCAAATCATAATTAAATTCCTAAATTAAGCTAATCTAATTTTATTCGAATCTCTAACTTTAGAGTCATTTAAATATATTCCAACAAAACATTTTTTTCAAACCAAAGCTAAAAAAAAAAAAAAAAAAAAAAAAATCGTGAACCTTATCAAACCCTCTCTCGCTCAACTGTTCAAAATTTAAAGTAATTCAATAATTGATAATCCAAATCTGATATTATTGTTATTATTGGGTCCAAGGGTTAAGGTTGCCACCTCATTTATATATATATATATATATATATATATATATATATAGAGAGAGAGAGAGAGAGAGAGAGAGAGCGGTAGCAAGAGAGAGAGAGCGAGAGTTGAGATGAATTAATGTGGGTATTGTTGATAGATCTGTTTTGAAGAATGGAAGCAGCTCCATTTTTGCGAAATATACAGCAAGCAGCAGCAGATACGGAGACGGAGTGGAGTTTTGAGGAGATAAAGATATTCGAGAGAGCGATAATACCGGAGGAGTTGGGTTTTGATTGTGACAACCCTTTTGAAAGAATAGCGGCAAGGCTCCCTCGGAAAACTGAAGCCCAAGTGAGGATTCAGTGGCAAATGTTGGTTAGAGATATTGAGATGATTGAAGCTGGTTCCATTCCACTACCCCACTACAACACTAGTACTAAACCCAAACGAAGAAGAGGGGTGCCTTGGACCAAGGAAGAAAATGAGTATGTATCTTTTTTTAATTTCTTTCTTCTTCTTCTTCTTTTAATTAATTTGCATCGATCGGAATCATCGGATAACAAAACTTTCAAAAACAATAAATAGCTAAACATTTGTACAACTATATATATATATATATATATATATATATGTTTGCGGCAGATTGATGAGGAGAATTTAAAAATGTGAATCTGTTATATATTAATGTTGCTTCTGTTGCACATGCAGGAGAATTAATTAATGTTGTGATTAATTAATTAAGATGATGATGCATGAAATTAATTAGTGGTGGTCAAATAATTTTTATTTTTTATTTTAAAAAAAAATGGTTGTTAATTATTTTATTTCCCTCCATTTAGTGATATATATATATATATATGATTATGACCCACTTATTCTTATTACAACTCTAATATCTATAATCTTTGTTAATTAATAAATAGTGTCTTATAATTTTAATTTATTTTATTTGGTAATTAAAAAAGAAATTAATCT
The DNA here is from genome assembly GCF_965113065.1 of Corylus avellana. NCBI lineage: Eukaryota > Viridiplantae > Streptophyta > Magnoliopsida > Fagales > Betulaceae > Corylus > Corylus avellana. The sequence continues at coordinate 210,983 of NC_142490.1, read as the reverse complement.
AATGAATTTATAAGTGGCATGACTTGAATAGGTTGTTTGAAAGAGGTTTAAAGAGGTTCGGTAAGGGAGATTGGAAGAGCATTTCAAGGCATTTTGTGGAGTCAAAGCGCCCATCACAAGTTGCAAGTCACGCCCAGAAATACTTTCTTCGCCTTGAAAAGTCCAGAGCCAAACAAAATCTACATTCAGCTTCCACGTCCAACCACTTCCGCTCAACCTCATCTTCTGCACCCCCTTCTTACCAATAAAGCTTTTTACTTACTTTCACTCTCCTCCCTCATCTACTCATATATTATTATGCATCTATTCTATATATATGTCTTCACTCACTTTTTATTGCCAATCTCTCTCTCTCTCTCTCTCTTTTTAAAAGACCTTCAGTTGAATTTTTTTTTTTTTTTTATTTGAATAAAAGCCTAAAACTACACACATATATATATATATATATATATATAGGGGGCCATAATCCCTTGGCTTATATGTGGTTTCTTGTCTCTACTGTTCATATTGTTTGCAATTTAGGCACATAATTGTGAGAGGGTCTTGTAAGGCTCACTTATCTTAAAGGGTGTTCTTGCAACTCAATACTTAGGGGTAATTATCTTTTGTCTCCATGAACTACAGCGTTTTAGTACTTTCCTCACATGAACTACCCCATCAAACTACCATCTTATGACAAAAAGCTTTATTCCGTCAGTCAAATGGGTTAAAATTGACAGTCAATGGTCATATGCAAGTCATGTGCCATTTTAAATTTTTTTTCTTCCACTTTTGCCCTCATTTTAAATTGCTTTCATGTGTTGGATTAGGGTTTAGGAGGGTATAAGCATCATTTTCTCGGTCTGAAGTGAGGGCAAAAGTGGAAGAAAAAAATTACCCCCAATACTTATTTGGGCAAATGATAAATTATCTTCTTTAGTTTGATCAATATTTTGTTTATTCTTGCTTTGTTTCATCTATAATATTGTAATTACAAAATATATATTCAAAAAATATTTTACGCCAAAACAAGTGGAAGTAAGCAACGTTGTTGTTGTTTTTTTTTTTGAGGGAAAATCAATCTGATTTCGTTAATAGTGCTCAAGAGCATAAAATTTCTTACAATCACAGAATATACAGTTTTGCAAGATCATAGCCAAAGTTAAAAGATTACACGTCAAAAATTCGAAAACATAACAGATCTTCCAATGAACATGTCTATGTCGTCAAACATCCACTATTTCAGCTCGATCTTCAGATAAAAGAACAGATTTGCTAAAGTAGACTCCTTTCGGGAGTACGGGAAGCCATTTCCTAGGTATGAGCAAAATACTCACACCTAAACCATTCCTCTCTCGACCCGAAAACCAGAAGCATTATTCACTTCCTCAGCCCAACGGCTAGGACCATAAAATAAAAACAACAACAACAAACAAACAACAACAAAAAACAAAAACAAAAACCCCCTCAAGCAGCAGTAGAGAAGCACAACATCGTAAACATTCTTTCGAAAGATACGCCTTCGTTGAAGAAAATAATCAGATCTAAGGTTGAAAAGACTAAATCTAGATTTACAAATTAGATCTAAAGCAACCCGCCAGAAACGGAGACCGGTGGAGTCTACAGAGAAGATGCTGAGCACTACTACCATGAAAGGGGAGAAGGGAAGATCGAGATCTAAATCTTCCCTCCTCTTGAAGTTCTTTTTAATATTGTTTAGATGAAGAGAGAGAGAGAAAAATTCTAGAGAGAAGGCAGTTAGGATTTAAGCAACGTTGATTAGGAATATTAGTTAATATAAGATTGTCTTTGGAAGACTTGCTTATGGTTAATATCCACGATTAATGTTCCTACATCCAACGAATCTAACCTAAACCCATATAATAAACTGTACTAATAATAAATATGGCAGAATCAAATATGGGTCAAGCTCATATGGGCTCTTGTCAGATCCAAGCTCAACAAGCAAAAAGCTGAAACCCAGTGGAGCAAGAAATGGTACATGCACTCTTCCGTTTATATTTTCAAGTTTACATTTTTTTTGACATGGTAGGTAGTGAATTAAATTATTAGATTTGAATGAATCACCCTTAGATTTTAAATTCAATTGTGATTTTTACTGTCATGCCATAGAATATACAATTGGAAGCATGAACTTGAAAGTGCATATAACATTTCTCAAATCTAAATTCCACAAACCCATGGGGTTGCAGACTTCTTTTTTTTTAAAAAAAAATATATATGTACACGTTCGCACTCCCAAGTACTTGCTCTCTAACATGACATCTAAGATCAGTATTGAATTCAAACAATCCAAATTTAATCATAACTCCTTTTTTGTCATGGAAAACAGATTCAAACAAATCAATTTATTCGAAGAATTGATCAAAGCACAAAGATCACTTATTTCTGATTTTTTTTTTTTTTTTAATTGCAAAAATCCTTGTCGGAAAACAACTTTACCCTAATCCAACATTATTTAATATCTATTCCTTTTATTTTTCTGTATGCCCTCCTTATGCGTTGAAGGTAAAGATATAGAAGAGGAAAGATTCATACCTTCAATTGGTTTTTCACGAGAAAGAGAGATCATGATTAAATTTGGACCGTTGATTTTTTTTTTCTTCTTTTTTTCTTTTTTTTAACAGAAGATCTTCTTCTACCGCACCTAAATCAGATCCTTCAGTAGTTTCTTGTTAACTAAGTCAAGGGGGAAGAAAAAAAAAATAATAATAATAATAATAATGAGGCCTAGGTTTAAGTCCAAGTTCATGCCAAAAATTAATTTGATCATGATTCATGCTTTATAACACGACGCCGTGTTTTGTTTTCTTGACCTTGATAGCTAATGCCAAACGTGGCCTCCTGCGTTTTTGGAACTGCGATCTCCCAAGTGATCTGTCTGTCATAACAAACATAGTATCCTATTAGCAGAGGAAGGGAGGGGGAGATCTATCATAGGACTGAACAAAATATAGCTTTTGTGTGTGCAAAAAGACACGGATGCAGGAATTTTCTCTTAACGCAGTGAGCCAGTGAAATACTAAAAAATGGGGGCTTTGTGTTTCTCAGGGTCAGGGAGAAAGAGAGTGAGAGGGGTCTGCAGTCGCTAAGAGTAGTAGCAGAAGAAATATATAGACATTGAGAGAGAGAGAGAGAGAAAGAGAGAAACTTAAACAGGATGGGAGGGGTTGAAGGAAGAAGAGTAAGCGAGGAACTAAAACCATATGGGTATTTCGGGCTTTGCGCCGTCGGAGGAATGCTCAGTGCCGGCACTACCCATCTCGCTATCACTCCTCTCGATGTCTTGAAAGTCAACATGCAGGTTTCTCTCTCTCCCTCACCTTTTTTTTTTTTTTTTTAATGATAGTTTTATCTTGATTTCTCTAGGAGGGGGAGGAATGTGTGTGCTTTTGCTCTTTCCCCTTCCCTTTATGACATTTTATTCTTGTTTGCTGATGCTTCAACAATATATGCGTTCTTAAGAGTCCATCTCTGCTAATAAAAATTGAATGTTTATTTGTTTGTGCAAATAAATTTTACTTCTTATGTATTATGTCAGCGACAACACCCACCTAGTGATTATTCGTATTGATGCTTTAACCGTGTAATATAAATAGTCTCTGTTGCCTGTTGATGTGATTTTCTCTTGTCTAAAAATGGGGATGTCTTACTTAAAAAAAAATTAAAAATGGGGATGTCCCATGAGCTCTGTTGGTGACTCTCTCTAGGAAAAATATTATTTATACATTGCTTGGACGCTTAATGGATTTAGAGGTATTTATAGGTGCACCCAGTCAAGTATAACAGCATTTACTCATGCTTCACTACCCTATTGAGGGAACAAGGCCCTTCTGCCCTGTGGAGAGGTTGGGCTGGCAAGTTCTTTGGATATGGTGTTCAAGGAGGCTGTAGATTTGGTTTATATGAATACTTCAAGAGTCTCTACTCCAATATCTTGGTAGACCACAACAGAAGTGTCATTTTCTTTGTTAGCAGTGCATCTGCTGAAGTATTTGCCAATATAGCTCTCTGCCCATTTGAAGCGGTTAAAGTACGGGTTCAAGCGCAGCCCCTTTTTGCTAAGGGTTTGCTTGATGGCTTTCCCAAGTTATTTGCATCAGAAGGCCTCCTTGGGTAAGCTTTTTTGTAACATAAATTTCCATTTTGTATTTTAGCTTCTGCCATGTTTCTATTCTATTGATAGATATCCTATTGCAGATTTTACAGGGGACTTGTGCCACTTTGGGGTCGAAATCTTCCATGTGATTCCCTGATTTCCTGTAGATTTGTTTTCCTATTCTGCTAAATGTTTGCACTACTAATTTAAATGAATCATCTTTTGATTGGAACTGTGAAATTTTCTGCTAGACGTAGGTTTTGAGAGTAACTTGCAAATCTTCATTTCCTTTTAGTTGGACCACAGGCCATGAGATTGCTCAATGGAACAACATAGGTAAATCTTGTATGAGCTGCGAGACATTTGAATAAATAATGCTTGATATTGAGAAGTACAAATCTCGTATTAAAGTCACTCTGATATAAACGCCACCATTATATTAGTTTAAAAGTTGTTTGAAAGTATAAGTTAGTAACTTATTAATTTGTTCATGTTCCTTTTACATGCTCATCCTTTGAAATTTTTCTTGGGCAGTCTCCATAGTAATGTTCTCGACCTTCGAGCATTCTGTTGATTTTCTTTATCGAAAGGTTGTTCAGAAAAGAAAGCAGGATTGCTCAAAAATTCAACAGCTTGGAGTAACATGTTTGGCTGGCTATGCTGCCGGATCCATTGGTAGCTTCATTTCCAATCCTGCTGACAACATTGTTGCTTCTCTTTATAACAAAAAAGCTGATAGCCTCATGCTGGTATTGTCACTTGCTTACACTATTGGTTGGTGATACTTTTTTGACATAATTAGGGAACCGAATTAGGTCTAATTTGCAATTTCACATGAGCAGGTGGTGAAGAAAATTGGGCTTTTCAATTTGTTTACAAGAAGTCTTCCTATTAGGATAATGTTGGTCGGACCTGCAATCACTTTGCAATGGTTATTCTATGATGCCATCAAAGTTCTAAGTGGACTGTAAGTACATGTTATGCACCCCTCCCCTCCTCCCTCTCTTTGGCCCCAATTATAACTATCTTCCTTTTTATGTGCTTGGAATGATGTGTTGTATAATTTAGGCCCAAGTTTCTGATAGTTCTTTAGGTCTGTCAATCATGACTTGAGTGCCTTTGAGGCACGAGTTTATATGTTTGATTGGGGATTGAGGCATTGGCATCAAGCATTGCACTTTTTAAGCCAGCAATCATGATTATCTCTGGTGTGAACTTCCCGCAATGATAAAAATTTGAAGTATATATTCCCAGTATTTTACATTTCAGGTTCTTATCAAAGAAAGTGCCTGATGCACAGACATGGTGGCATGCATCGGCCATATTCTTTGGTTTGGGGGAAGAAAAAAGCATGGATGCAGTTAGAAGAAGGGAATTATGGTGTGTTGGATGCAGTTGATGGTTGGAAATATCTCTTGTTAGAGGCATAGGTGTGTCCAGGGGTGGACCTACCTTATAAGTTGGGGTGGGGAGGTCTTTGGCAACCCCAAAATGTTTTAAAATTTTTATACCATAGCTCCATCAATGATGACTTTTTCACTCCTAGATGACTAGATGATTTAGCTTTCTACTCTTTCTATCTATGTGTTTATTTATTTACTTAGGTTCAGAGTCCCCACTCAAAAAATACTGGTTCTACCCTAGTGTGTGTCCAACAGTGTTGTAAAAAAGGGTGCTGGCATATTTGGCCATAATATGTTAGAAAAGAGTAGCATAGGAGGTCAGCTCCTGACCAGCTATAGTTTCATGACTTATAAGGTAGTTCTGGATTTGTGCATCTCAGGGTTGAACTGGCACGCTAAGGGTTGTAGATGGTAGTCATGAGGTATTTTGTACAGACACGAGTCGTTTTGCCATGTAGATTGTCAAAATTCGAAGTTTTTAACCAATCTTTCTTCTTTGTTTACTGCTGTTTAATGACATGGTTTTTGCGATGAAATTATACAGGCCAACTAGTGGAGAAGTTACAACTGACATCAGAGTAGATGGAGCAGCAGCCTAAGATCATGTAATCTTCACATCCAACACACAGTGACAGTACCATAGGACTTTTGTGATGGCAACTTTTGATTCTTTGCCATCAGTTTTCTTTTGGATGCAACAATTTTATTTTTATAGACAAATCACCTACTTGGAAGCTAAAAGCTATCATGTAGTTCAACTTAGAAGGATGGTGGGAACTCGTAGTTCAACTTATGAGTTCCAAATTCTACATCGGCAATCTGGCCGGATACCTAGAGCTTTTTCTGCAATGTAAAATTTATATACAAGGCTGCTTCTTCATATTTGGTATATTATTGCTAATACTGCTCGGTTACAGTTTAGGAGGCTGTTGAAATGGGTTGGACTGGCACCCTTTCATTTATGCCGATCTACATTTCATAAATTTGGTGAATGATTGACATTCCTGTTTATGCTTCAAGCCATAGATGGTCTTCTTTCTTCTCCTGCAAAATCACTTATCTGAAGCCACCAAACCACCATTTCATCATACGATTGTGTTGGCATTTGGTTTCTTAGAGCACGTTTGATTTGCAGAATAGACCTCAAAAATGAAATGGAATGGGTATTCCTATAGAAGGACCATTCTTTTGTTTGGTTTGGTTGCACCACCATTCGTGGAAATAGCTATTCTCTTAAATGGATGAATGGTAATTCTTAGAAAATGGAGTTTTCAAAAAATGAAAATATATATATATATATAGAGAGAGAGAGAGAGAGAGAGAGGTGGCCAACCACCCTAACAAAACATTGGGGGTGGTCACGCCATCCATGGTGTTTTTGTTAGGGTATCCGGGCACCCATAGAATATTAATTATATATATATATTTGGGTATTTAAGGATTTTGATTTAATTTTAGTGAGAACATCATGTGTTATCACAAAAAATAATAATAATAATAATAATAATAATAATAATAATATTCCAAATAATTGTATTGTTAGTAATACTTATTCTTAATCCTAAAGGAATGATCATTCCATGTACCAAATGTGTTGCATCAGGAACCAAAAACTTTGATTTAAATGCAATTATCATAATCATACGATTTTCATACTTTTCCACATTTCCTTACTCAACTCACTTTTGATATATGATTCTTTCCATTTCAATTGTAATAAAGAAGAACTATTTCATAGATTTAATAGTATATATGTTGCTACAAGGTGAATATATTAACATAACATTTAAAAAATTTAAATAACGTATTCTCTGAATTATCATCAAGCTATATATTAATTGTACCCAAGCAGCTCTCCCTAAATATTCTTTAAAGCCAAAAACTCTCTCGCTCAACCTTTTTTTTTTATTCATGAAAGTGTTTTCTCTCTCCCTCTCCCTTTCTCTTTCACGACATTCCCACAAGAATTTCAAGAAGATCACTGCGTTGCATACCAATGAGAAGAAGCTCATCAACGGTCACAACAATTTTACGAACAAAATTATGATAACATATACACAACCCAAAGCACACACCAAGTAATAACTAATAATAAAAAATAATTAAAAATATATATATACATGAAATTCTTCAAAACCTTTTATCATCAATTCATAAAGCCAAGAAATTCCAAAATTCAAATTACCATCAAGATTGGATCTACCAGTATTTTCAACCCATTAACATCCTCCAACTAACTATTCCCCTGGCCCTAAAGAGAGAGAAAAAAATCTACACGTATAGTTAACATAAAAAATAAAAATACTGTTTCGATTGAATAAAATATATATATATATATATATATATATATATATATATATATAAGAATAAATAAATAAAAAATAAAGAAACTGTGTGCGTTGTAATAGGCAGTACTGTTTGACTTGATAGAAGAGGTTGCTTGAAGAAGCTTATAAGGGACTTTTAGGTTTAGGTTCGATCTAACTATTATCCAATTCATTAAGTTTTATAGCTTTTAACCAATGATTTTAATTTTAAGAATAGCTAGCCAGCTGTATTGAAAAATATATGATATCTTTTGGAAACAGATAATTAACTTTTCAAATGAAGAAAAGCCAACTTAATACAATATTATGTAGTAATTATTATTATTATTAGTACTTAATGTGTTTAGGCCACTACCTCTCTATCGTCTGCGGGAACCTTCATTAATTTAGAGATGCTACATGTACAAATAAATAAGCATCTTTATATATAGGAGAATGATATAAAAGACACCTGAATATGCAATTATTTAAATTCATATACGCCTTTTGTTTTCGAACCAATCAGTTACATGGTTCCAATTCAGATATTTGTAACTCTTCCAATGATGTGACAAGTGATCGGCGAGGTTGGTTGCAAGATTCCCATTTTAGATAATTGGCATTTGGCAATACCTCTTCAAGCAGTTAGACAAATGCCAACCACCTGAATTTATTGAGGATTCCTAGTTTTTCACTGCCGCAAATAAGTATTTGCTTTTATACGTCCCTTCCAGAAAACTCATAATAGGTTTTCAACCCCTTCGGCCTTTGGCCCAGCTGTAAAGAAGGGGATGGTGAGAGATTGCCCACTGAATTACCTTCTCATTGTTTATTGGCAGTGCTGACGATTTGTGTTTATGTGTCAAGTTCGGTTTGTGCTGAAGCAATGGTATCAAATTATATAGGTCAACTCTAATTCGGTCTATCTAATTAAACGAGTCAGACTCCTCAACCCTAACTTGTTAATTTCGTGTCGGGTTTGGAGGTAGTGTAAAAAAGTTTGTTAACCTTTATGTCACGTGTCGAATTTAGGTAGGGTCAAAACACGAGTATAATAACATTATATAACTCAACCCTAATCCAACTCTTTTTTTTTTTTTAATTAAGCAAACCCCTCAACCCTAACGCATTAATTTTGCTTAAGGAATTGCATAAAAAATTGACAGCTCTATGATGCATATGGAAAATGTTATCCGGCAAATTAGGATTTACGAAATCAAGTCCTACGATTTAATCGGTCAAAACTAGACTACTGTATGCAGATTATAAATATCACTCGAACCTTGTATAAGGATTTGCATACCATAAACATAACACACTCTAGTGTTTTGCATATTTTAAACATGCACGGTTTGCCTTTGCTTTTCAAGTTGCAAATATTCAAAGTCTTACGATGAAACTGTAATGGTATACACTTGATCGCACCTTAAAGAAGATGATAATGTCTAGCGAAGTACTAAGAGTAAGCCAACAATACAGAACTTTTATGACTTCTAGCCTTCTAGGCGTTGGGGAAGAGAGAGAGAGAGAAAAAAAAAAATAGAAATTGAAAACTTGACTTGCACATAGATCCTTTTCCAATCACACACGTGCTTCGGCTTTGCAAATGACTATGGTTTTGGCGAGAAGTGGGTCAAACTTGCTGGTGTAGTAGCATAGCTGATTACAAAAATTTTGTCAATTTTGACAGGCCAGGCTCTAAGACATCATTGAGGATTTTGTGCTGCCGCTGTAGATATCCTGACTGTGAAAGTCACAAGCAGATTGGGACAACTTCCTTCACTGTAAGGATAGACGAAGGCCTTGACCAGAGGCCCAGTAAAATACAATGTTCGACAACATTAGCATCATATGCTAATGAATGAAATACACAAAGAAATATATTCTGACGAGTTCTGCTGGAAGTGCTAGAAATGTTAAAACTCAAATTTCATCAACAATGGAAGAGAAAAACAGATTACAACATTATCTCCCCCATCTTCCCAAGCTTTTTTCCGCCTAAATTGTACATGCTCGATGGTAACAGAAATAGTAACAGTACAATAGAGAAGAACAGACTAGAGAATAAAATGATGGAAAAAAAAAAAAAAAAAGGTGGGAAGGGTGGGAGATGAAAAGAAATCTACATTTTGAGATATAAAAGTCAAAGCCACCCACACCAGATGCATAGTCATTGCAGCGAGATCTCCGCTCTCGTCGACCCACCAATGGCAAATATCCCTGCAATTAAAATAATGATGAAAACATTCAGCAGCAAGGAATGTCACATATTTGAGAGCATCAACCCTAGCAGTTACCATCTATTTTGATTACTTATGCTCTACTCCTGTCCTGAGTGCATATGGTAACACTAGCTCGGTAGGGTAAAAGAGCCTAAACCATGGTCTTAATCTACTGTAAATGATAAATATATCCTCTCAACTCTATTTATAAGGTCAAAACACAGAAATTGGTCAGAAAGTAAGTCAACAGCTAGCTTACCAACAGAAAGATGATGTCACATTTCTAGTCAGCAATGCTGTAATCAATCAGGCTTTCACATAATCTGCACCATTGCGCTTCCTTTTGTTAGACCTGGAAAAGAAGCAGATCTGAGCCCAGCTTTTTTTCTGCTTAACCGATGGTGGTCTAACATCCACTTTTTTCCTTTTCTCAAAAAGGTCAGCCATGTATTGAACAACAGCCTGATGCAGTAATAACCCATTAATGAGCTTTCGGGTAGAAGCAAGAGCTACTCTCTAACCCTAATAACGTAAGCAATAGACACAACTTACCTGTGCACCCATTTCAACTACGTCTCTTGGTGGAACTTCCAGAGGATTTCCTTCCACGCGTAGTACACGTAAATTTGTGAGCATCCTAAAGGAATCTGGAAGCATCTGTATCTGGTTATTGCTAATATCCAACTCTTGAAGCATCTCAAGGTTCCCAATAGACCTTGGTAGAGATTTCAGGTCCGCAAAATTGTTTCCTATATTCATCTTCACAAGTGTGGTTGCAAAACACAGGCTCTCAGGCACTGATTCGAGCTCGTTAAAATTGACATCAAGCTCCCTCAGGCTTGATAGAGATGACATTGTCGTTGGTAATTGTTTGATATTATTGTAACGGACTGACAAAACCTCAAGGGTCTCAATCTTCCCTACAGCTTCTGGAAGAGCTTTAAGTCGGTTATAATCTGCATGAAGTTCTTTTAGTGAAGTACACCGGCCAACGGTATGCGGAATTTCTTCAATATCATTCGTGTCAACACTCAATTTCTTCAGGCTAACAAGTGATCCTATCGACTCAGGAAGCAAAGAGAGCCCATTTGAGCTCAAATCAAGCTCCTGAAGACGGACCAATCTGCCAAAGGTAGCAGGCAGAGATGATAACTGGTTTCCACTAAGGTCCAAATGGATCAGGCTAAGGAGGTCTCCTACAGAATCTGGGAGTTCAGAGATCTTGTTCGAATGCAAATCCAACTTTGTCAAGGATGAAAGGCCTCCTATGGTGTCCGGTAGGGCCACAATCCGATTCTCAGATAAATCTAGGGTGATCAAACCCGACAACTTTCCTATTGAGTCAGGCAGCCATTCAATTTGATCCATCAACTTGTTCTGAAGATTGAGATCTCGAGTGCCTTTCTTTGCAGACACTTCAATTAAACTAGCAAGCTTTATCAAACTCAATTTTTCTCCATCTTGACCTACAAAAACCACAATTATATTTTGTAAATAGATAATCTTATAAAACTCTTGCTTCAATCTTATTAGTTATTACACTCCTCAGAACAATTTAATCCGAATCTCAGCCAAACCTTAAGATACTCAGTTATATACCTAAACCAGTTACAAAAAAGAGTAACAGTTGTTTTAGGGTAGCAGGTTAAAAAAGAAAACCCGAAAATGAAAAAGAAGAGGAACAAGATCAAAATGCAGAGAAGACTTGCCTGAAGAAGTGGTAGGAGGTTTTAGAGAAGGATCCAATATCTGGGCTGTGGACGAAACACTGTGGCCAATCCCAATCCCAATCCCAAGGCCATCCGCGTAGAGCGTTGACTTGGCCTTGGTGACATAGCTGTCATCTCTGGTGAACAATTCAGAAGTCTTTACGGGTTCTTTCTCGGAGTAGTACGAGGTCGACGTCGAAGTAGAAGTAGAAGTAGAAGTAGGCGCAGGAAATTTGGGCTCATTAGAGAAACGGCGTCCTGAGCCTGAAGTCGTGGAAGGCAGACATTTGGAAGCTCTCTGAATAAATTCATCGAACAGGGAGTGGAGGTTGTCGAGGTCGAGCAGTCTCAAAGCTTCCCGCTTCTGCTCTTTGCTTTGGAAAAACACCAAGTTCTTGCGCATCTCTTGCAACACCATGAAGAGCTCCTCCGGTACATCAGGGCTCTTGGTATGCCTCGCAATGGCATCGAGTCTCGCTTGGTCCTCTTTCTCCACGTTCTTGATCAAGGCCTTAGCCGCCTCCACCTCGTCAATTCCGGGTCTGGCCGGCAACGATCTATGAATTCCCATAATCTCCTCCACCACCACGTCCACTGGCGATTCCATTTCTCCTCCTCCGTTCAAATCCCGGATTTCTTTTTTCTTCAAATTCCAATACTCCTTATGCTCCTTGTCTGCAATCAAAAAAATCAAAATCGAAGAAGCATCCACCGGTAACTACTCTAAGCTAATAAACAAATAATTACTCCGCTTAATCAATGAAACAACCATTCCAACTTCAAAGCCAAGTAAAGCATTCAAAATTCCTTATATTACAGGAGTAACACTTTCTGTGAAAGAAAGAGAGAGAGGGGAAAACAAATTGTTACCTCCGTACGACGAACGGAGAGGGGGAGGCTATGTAATTTGGAGAAAGAGAGGCAATTGGGTAGGGGCTTCTTCACCTGAACGGAAATCCAGAGCCTTCATCCGTCGTCTGAGCAATCCAGCTATTTCCATTAATTCTCTCAATCTTCCTTGTACTCGCTCGATTCCCTTTGGCGGATTCTTGTTTCTTTTTATAAGTATACAAATTTGAAATTTTTTGGAAAAATTCCAATAATAATGTGCTGAAAAATGCGATCAGTTGATCGAAATACCGTGAAATCGATAATGACTGATCGGTTATCAGCGAGTCAGCGAGATCTGCTCTTACACCCCCCCACCCCCCAACTTTTGTCTTGCACCGGGTTTTCTGCGCTTGGTCATACATACCCTTACTCTACCCCCTGAATTACCATCAACTGCCCCTACCTCCCTTTACCCTTTTGTCCAAAAACTGAAAAAAGCAGCAGCGAGCAATGCAATTTATACAGACACCGTTTATTGTTTTCGCTTGGATGCACGCAGATGGTCCACATCCTGAAACGCACTGGATTATTATTCTATTCCAAAGGTGGGACCCATTCCCACAGGCAGAGGGTTGTGCTTGTGCGTCCGGCGCCGTGGTAAAAGTGTAAATAAAAGGAAGAGCCGTCATTTTCTCAAAATCGGTTGCGAAGGGACTGATTGGAGGGGTGGGTTATGTTATGCTACTCCTCTTGCCACTCCCAACTGACAAAAGAAACGAGTGGGTGACAGGAGGAGTAATTGCAGTGTCCAGGTGTCCACGTTCAGATGGGGTACACGTGTTGCTTCACGTCCAGCTTCTAGCCAACCGTTTCCAGCTGGCACTGCTCCTCACGCCATAACCGTTTTCCTCTCTCTTTCGGAGACACAGGCGCACAGCGACTTCTTTTGAGCTATGGGCCATTTGATGATTCGAGAAGTGATATTATGAGGACGCCCTCACGTGCTCTGCTATCTGAGACCGATGAGGACTGCTACATTGCGGACACACTCACATGTTAACCCCGTGCCTTTGCTTTCTTTTTTTTTCTTTTTTTTTTTTTTTTTTTTCTCTCTTTTTTGTTTCTTTCTACCTTTCACTCATCGTGTAAATTGATAATATATATATATATATATATAAATCACGACTTACTTAATAGCTTGACATTGATAAAAAGAAAACTAAATTTAACCTTTTAATTAATGCTTTTTATATATATACTCTTTTTCTTCTCTTTATCTTTCTTATATAATCTATACTTAGCACGACCCTACTATTGTATTTTACTCTTCATCAGTAAGAAACTCATAGCAAGCTTTTTTTAACCCAAAAAAAAACTCGTCTTACTCATATTATTCATAGATATTTTCTTCTCTTATGAAACATCTAAAAAACAACACCTTAAACGAAGGTTCATGGAATTAATGGAAAGCTCATTCAACCATAAAACACCACCTAATTTTTTCTATCATACATGGCCCATGATTTATTAAAGGCTCAACTATTATCGATTTAAGTTTATGCCACTCAATGTCAATGATGCAATATCATACAGTCATATCATCTCTTCCTTAATCACTCAATTTTTCTCCATTTCATGTGACTATTTAGATTAATGTTGCAGTTATTTTCTCATTGTTAACACTATAGTTATATATATATATTTTGAAGAAATATCATAAATTCTCATTAATCATGAAAAAATCAGACGGAAACATTTACCAATATCAATAAAGAAAAAAATTTGATCGATAACTATAGTTATATTGATATGTTATCGATCAAATTTTTTTCTTTATTGATATTGGTAAAAGTTACTATTTATTGTTGTTGATGAAATTGTTACTATCATTACTCTAAGTTGTTATCATTGCTATAAAGTTATGATTATCCTTGCTAATAAAATCACAACTATTATTATTATTATTATTATTACTATTATTGGACTTGTCATTACTTCTGAATGTGCAACACGCATTCACTATTACTAATGGACATTCAGTTACTATTATTGTTGGACTAGTAATACACATCCATTAAATGCACATCATGCATCTCTGATTTGTATTGAATATACAACTGTTATTACTGTTGAATGTGACATTAGTTCACTGATGAACTCATTAATATTATTATTGTTGATACTATAAATATTATCTTAATTGGAACAACCATTATTATTACAATTTGATTTATATTTATTCTCAAGAGGTAGTTCAATCAGTTGGGACCACGCCTAATGAAGCGAATGTCATTAGTTCGAATTCCCCTCTCCCTCTTGTGTGGACATGTAAAAAAAAAAAAAAAAAAAAAAAAAAAAATTGATTTATATTTATTATTACTAATAATATTACAATTATTGTTGCTAATGAACCTATTATTAACACTAGTCTTTCAACTAAATGTAATGACCATTGATTGCATTCAAGTGAGCTTATTGATCTTACGTGATTTTGAGTTTAAAGTCTTTACAAGCCTATAGTGCCTAGTAATTGCTAACTGTCTTAACTGGCACAAGTTTCAGACTTGACTCATTCTCTAATGAGCTCGGACTCAAAAAAATAATTGTCCACCCAATTTCTTACACCTTAAAAAAAAAAAAAAAAAACCAACACTCTTCTCTTCTGTATACAAATTGTATACAAGAGGCACTAATGATCTTGGCAAAAAGTCTTGCACAACTCCTGATCCAAGATTCTTCAACACCAAGAGCAGCCCATCTACTTCCTTGAGTTATGTGCCATTATGCAATCATTTAACTATAGATGGCCAGAGATGCTATCACCCTTTGGTGATAATGCCTCAAAAACTTTAATAGTCCACATTTCGGCTTTTGGTCAACCCTTTAAGGATTTAGTCATCCTAAGTTACTAATGCCTCAAAACTCATTTATGGTTTCAAAAATAAAACCTAGGGATAGAAGGTTAACCATTTGGAGATGATATCACCCTTTGGTGCTAATGCCTCAAAACCCTATATAGTCCACCTTCCTACTTTTGGTGACCGATTCCTTATGTAGTCCAGCTTCCTCCTTTTGGTGGACTGTAAGAAACAGCAAACTCTTGATAAGAAGAATTAAACATCGATCCATAGTTCTTCACTGTAATTCTATCATGGTTTTTGAAAATTCTCTCAAAATAATTCTTGCTTTTGGTTACCGATTCTCTATATAAGCAAGTTTCCTGCTTTTTTACCCATTCCATATAGTCTGCCTTCTGGTTTTTTTTTTTTTTTTTTTTTTTTTTTTTTTTTTTTTTTTTTTTCAAGGGGTTTTGGTGGTTTTAGGGTTTAAACCCTAATGTTAGGGTTTAGTGTTTTGTTTTTAGTGTTTTTACGTTATTATTATTATTATTTTTAGGTTTTTTGTGTTTTTGGAGGGTTTTTGTGTTTTTAGAGGTTTTTTGTGTTTCTTTCGTGTTTTTTTTTTGAGGTTTTGCATGTATTCAAACTCAATCAAACCTGCCCTTGTATCCTCAAACACGCCTTCTTGGGTAGCATTGCCATCAAATACATGATCATGTATATGCTGCTTGGCTTTATCATCTTTCCATGGATGTTCAACTGTAAACTCATCAAGACTTGTGAATACATCTCTTTATTTTTCAATAGTCTCTTTCTCATTAAAAGGTCTTAATCGACAAAAAACGATGATCTGGCCTTTCATATTTGAAATGTATGAGAGGGACAATATTTTGCTCTTGTCATTTATAAAGATTCTTCAAGACTAACAAAAATAAAGACCAACACATCTTATGCTGTTGAAAATGCCCTTAATTTTGAAGGTTTTAGAAAATGCCAACCTTCAATAGTATTAAAATAACGCTTTCTTAAAACTTGTTCCTCCTTATAAAGCACTTCCAACTCAACAAGTTGAGCCCCTTGCATCTTCAAAATGGCAGTAGTTTGCTCATTCTTTCTATCGATGTCCTAAATACAAGTAGAAAGTAATAAGCAAAATGCACTCCGTTGAAAATACATCCATATCAAGGCTTGAAATATTGTGATGCAATTAAGGTAGAAAATGAGACATAAAGAATTAGGAATGAGATGAAAAGTGTCAAACCTCTTTCATTTCTCTCAATTCCTCTAATTCCCTTAGATTATTTTGTAATGAAGCCAAATCAGAGTTCCTGACAGCAAGAGTTGACTCAACAACAGCCAACTCTTGTGTGACCCCTTCAAGCTTCTTTTCAAGTTCAAGTACCTAAAAAATAAAACCCGAAAACACTAAAAAGAACGAAAAACCTCCAATAGCACTCAAAAAATACGAAAAACACTAAAATGACAAGTAAAACATTAGCACAAAAACATGAAAACCCTCCAAAAGCACTAAAAACATTATAAAAAAAAAAAAACACGAAAACTCTACAAACCTATATACAAAAAGAAGAAGCTGAAAACCCTAAAAAAAAAAACATGAATAGCCTCCAAAAACACGAAAAACACTAAAAAAAAAAAAAAAAACCACATGAATAACCTCCAAAAACACAAAAACACGAAAAAAACACGAAAAAAGAAAAATGAAAAAAAAAAAAAAAAAAACGAAAAACACGAATAACCTCCAAAAACACTAAAAAAAACACGAAAACCCTCCAAAAACACGAAAGACCTTAAAAAAAAAAAAAAAAAAAACACGATTAATCAGTGTAAACATGCCAATTTTTATTTATTTATGGATACCAATTACTAACTAGCTTAATTTGAGCTCAATTGGGCTTTATAATAGCCCGTCTGTAGTTGGGCCACACGTCAATTTGTTGACGACGAGGGTAACCGAAACCGAATCTGCAGGAGTTAGAAATAAGGGCCATGGGAGAAATACAAAAGATACTGAGGGGTCTTTTTACAAATACGAAAATGTGTGTGATAAAGAGGGTTTCGCTTCCTTCGAAACCCTCCTAAGCTTGCTTTCCCACCGCTGCAGCCGCTCCTCATAACTTAGAAGAAGGGGGCCGCGCCTCAAAGAATAATTTGAGAGGATCTGAAACGACTTTTAGGGACACGCAGAAAATAACGAAGAAGACAGCTGTTGCGGCGTATGGAGTTCATCGGTGGAGGTGCTACCAGCTGAAACCTGAATTAGGACTCTTCAACCAGGTACAACTTAGCCTATCGGTTTGGTTTTAGTAAAAATTAGGGCTGGGCAAATCCACCGTGTGCCGCGTACCGATTAGACACTGATTGGCTTCGAGTTTCTATGCCTTTTTTGGTTCAATTTGTGTTCTCTGATTGAGTATTTTTAATCTGATTTCGAATTCTTTTTCTTGCTGCTGTTTGGTTGCCAAGAAAGTGGAGGAATTTTTTTTTTTCTTGCAGTTTGGGCTTGATTTTCCAATCTAGCCCATCACTGATTGCTGGGAGCTAAGGCTGTTGCTGGGGCTCCCTTTATCCATGCATTACGATGAATGTTGATGCTAATCTCTCTGTTTTTGCAGGCTTAATTAAGTTATCCCTCCCAGGCCACGTCTGGAAAGACGGGATCAGTTGGGTCTGGGTCGGAGACCATGGGAGCTGAGGAATTAGTTAACGGCAAGGCAGAGTTTCATGAAATGGAGGAGGACGATAATTTCAGTGACTCCGAGTTAGTTTATCATGTCAGGGATGCTCTTAGTTCAGTCTCATCGGTAAGCATTCTGCCACGTGCAACATGCTGTCTTCGAATTTGTCTTGTTAACATTAATGAATCAGGAAACTGTTGGAGCATCTCTCTTTATCTTGCTACTTAGCTTATGATCGTCATCTGTATGAAATTGTTATGTTAATGTTGATGAGCATGCTTTAAATATAAATTCTACTCGTTCAGGGTGATAGTGACAGTTATAACCAGCTTGTTGGGGTTTTGCATCATACGGAGCGGCTCGCTCCTGAGGATGTTGCGCTACTTGTGGTAGGCTCTTTACCAACATTCCTGTTTTTTTTTTTTTTTTGGCAAAACTATACTCCTATTCACATCTTCAATGATTTTTCTGAGTCATTAATTCTTATCTATATATGCTTGGCAGACGAGTTTAAAGGCACTATCTGGAGCAGTTTCTTATATAGATATTGTTCTTCATGAGACTCTTCTTTCTTCAGTGAGTAGATGATATTTGGATCTGTGTGTTTATTGATGCTGTTTTGTTTTCTTAAATTTCATTAATTTTTTATGACAAATGTTTTTCAGATTTTTCGAATGAACATGTGGAACTACGGACCTGATGTGATGGATGCTTTGCTTGAACTAATCATATCCTTGGTATGTGGTTCTTAGGCAGCATTTTATTGTGATGCATGAGGAATAGATTTTCCCCACCTTACTTGGGAGGACAATTTGATGAACCTTTTATGGTTGATTATTGCTGAATATATTGCAGGCTGCTTCAAATGGAAAACATGTCAATTCATGTTTGGAAATGCTTGTTAGCAACTTCACCCCACCAAACTCTTTTGTTAATATGCTGAAGCAGCCACGTGGTCTTGCAAGAAAGGACCAAGTTCTGTCTCGTGTGCATTCAGCTCTGAAACATATAGCTGATTTGGTGCCTCTTGCTCCCTCAATACTATGTCCAATAATTTCTCAAAGAATGCCAATCTATGACAAGGAACCTGTGAGTTCAATAAGCTTTTCACTATCTGCAATCCAATTATGAACATGATACAGTTTTGTGCGATGCATTTGTTGTAATTTTGTTAGGTCTTAATGCCTTTGCATGTCGCTTTGAGTCGCATGTGGCACATATCTCTGGTCAAGTTGGCGGGGGCAATGTGTTGTGCCTCTTGAGAGCCCCCATGTCAATCTGCTTGGCATTAGTATGCTTTCTGTCTCTCTTGCTCATCATTGTTGATTGTGGCATCTAGGGGGGAGGCAGTGCATATTCTTCATTTTATCACTTCCTTAGTTTTAACCTTCTCTTTGTCAGTGTCATTTCAGTCTTGTGGTTTTGCATTTATCTGGGGCTATGAAGGGTTAATGTGGAAATTTAAGCAACTGCTTGAAACAGACTCTCTTCCAGTTTCAGAATCTCAGTGCTGTACCCATTGGATAGTTTTAAGAACACTGAGGATTGTATTTTTTTTGGATCTGGTTTTGGCATATACTGTTTGTATCTCTGTAGTTCACGTGTACCTTGCTAAATTTTGATTGTTTCTTCTCATAAATTTCATTATTTTGTTATTCCTGATTGCAAATTCCTATTATGCTTGCGACTGTTTTGCTGCCTTAAATTGTCTGCTGTTACAGATCTGAATATTGTTACAGTGTCGGTCATTAGATCTGAAATTATACCAACCTCTTCTTGTAGTTGGCGGTTATATATGTGGAGAACATGTTAAAGCTGGAGAGTGGTGCAATTGGAGAATTTGTTATGAGCACAATGCTTATGGGGCTGATGGACATGCTTATAGAGTTTGATGTAAGTAGTTTGAATTTCCCAAACAAATTAATGGCTAAAAAAATTTATCTGCATTTATATGTAATCATGTATTGAGCTTCTTTTAGGTGGAGATTGGATGGGAGGACATTTTACAAGATGACTCTAGTAAAGGCATATTTCAGATGGAGCTTGAAAATGTGGACGAAATTGCAGATTACGATGAGGAGGATGGTACTGAGGTATTATCCATACTCAACAATAAATTGGCTGATATCTAGTTTCATCTATTAATCTTTTTAAATAAAAAATGATAGCAGATTGTTGGAAATGCCTCACTGGTTGAATGTGAGGAAATGCCTCACTGTATTAGTTCCTGCTAACTTTTGAACCTATGGTATACTGTATTGTTTGAAGAGGGATTTTGTTTTCTGATATGATCTTATTTATTCCTATTCTTCTTGAATTCTTATGATTATTTTACTCTGATATTTAAAGTAATTTCGAGATGTTTATGCAGCTTTCAAGAGAATTAACTCGGAAGAGTTTAGGAGGAAGCTTAATTGCTGAAAAATTAGATAGCTTGATGGCGCTAACTTTTGAGCATCTGGAATCATGTAAAGACAGTGGCCGTTTGGTTGAGGTACTCTTGGATGTTCAAATTTTCAATGGCTTTGATATGCCATCTTCTGTGATGTCCAATCGTATTATATTATTGATATGTGTCATTAGGTCTTTGAACATCTTTTAGACTCATTCCGGATTACAGTTCTGACCGCATACAAGTCAAAATTTGCTCAGGTAACGTATACAATGTTTCTCACCAAATTGCCCTGCTTTCTCTCATATTTGTCTCTATTGAATACCGAAAAGTTTTGTTGGTAAAGCCAGCATTAAAATGCATTGCTTTTGCTTTTTCTGTATTGCAGTTTGTGATGTTCTATGCCTGTGCTCTAGATCCTGAAAACTGTGGTGTGAGATTTGCCATGTTACTTGCTGATATTTTTGTTCGTGAAGACTACCCTTTGCCTTTCAGGTAATGTGACCATGCTTTGATTAAAGAAAACAAAATTGCTTGTTGGTGTGTAACTTCTTGTTTTGGGAAAGGAAACATTCATTTGTTGTGTTGATTGTTAGGGTTTTTTGCCATTAAAACACTTGAAGTTAATCTATACTTAACTTCTTGAAATGATTCTTTTCTGCACTTATAAATTAGATATTTAATACTTATTTTGGTTGTGTTTTCTGTCATGCATTTGTATGGGTACAACTCTAGCACTTTGTTAAGGAATCCTTCCACTGATTGTTTGAAGTAGCTGTTATGGTTGTTATTTTGAAAATTGATATCGGGCATGTCAGTCTTGCCTACTGTTTGGTATTGAGCTTGCCAGACACGTCAGCAAAATCATGTGCAGTTTAAATTATCTTGTTTTATATTCTTGATTTTCTATCTCACACTAGTATCAGATTAGACATTTTCTTTGGGTAATTATCTTGGAGTGATTAACCACCTGATTTGAAATCATTTTCTCTTTGTACCGCTGACATGGATGCAATTCTCAATCCCCTTTAATTAAGTTCTCACATCTTCCCTTCCCCTACATTTAGCTTTCCCGTTCTTGTCTGATTTATGGTCAAACTCTAGTTACTTGAAAGTTCTGCGGTGTAATTTTACTTGTTATATGAGCTTGATCTGTGATGCTGATTTTTTCTGGTTCTATACAGGATGAGTGCTGTTGCTTATCTTGCTAGTTATTTGTCTCGTGCAAATTTTCTGTCTGCCCCTTTGGTTGCTGGGATGCTGAAAAGGTTGTGAACCATAACATCCCAATGTGATCCGTACTGCTGTTATAACTACTTAAAATTAATGTGATCTTGTGTTTATGTGTTCTCAGGCTGGTAGATTGGTCTTTTGAATATTGCAAAACGAAAGGTGCTGTAATGGACCCAACATCCCATAGACTTTTCTACTCTGCATGCCAGGTATATGTTGCTTTGGCTATAATTAGGAGGACTGGGAGCTTAGATTTTTGCACCTTTCATCATTGATGAGAAAGCCTTTGGAGACAGTAATGTTATCAAGCATATTTGCATCCTGAAATAATGATATCTTCATTATTTATTAATTGGCCGTTATACTGTGCATCTTTTGGGAATTGAGAAAGTGACCCACAATGAGTAGTTAATGTTAGTTGACTGCATAATATGTAGTTGAAAACATTAAATTTCCTGCACTGTTAATTCACAAATCCATTTTTTATTGTCATTTTATGTGTGGTAGATGAAAATGGTTACTCACAACACATTCTAAATTGTTAAAATCATTATTGGAGATGACCTGAGAATGTTGCTGTTTCTTTATGAATAGCATTACATGATCCCTATGTTTTCATTGTTATATTAATATATGTTCGCTAATTTAAATCCAATTCTGTACTGTTTTGGCTAATTTCAAATTAATGGTTATTTGTCTGTTTACAGGCGATCATGTATGTGCTCTGCTTCCGAATGAAATCAATGATGGATGTTGCTTGGTTCAAATCACATCTCTTAATAGAGCCAATATTGAATCATAAATTGAGCCCATTGAAGGTGAGGAGATTTTGGGGCACTGCCGAAGACACATAAAAAAGAGTACTCAGCATGTACTATTGTAAAATTGACGTGTGATAGTTTTTGTTTCCACATTGAGAAAGAATTTATGTATTTACTCTTGTTTAGTCCTTGTCCTTTATCTTTTCAATTTATTTTATTTTTCAATGGTACAGGATAGCGATCAAGCAATCCAAACTTTATCAGAATACACGGCTTATTTCAGTTTTTTTTTTTTTTTGACAGGTATGTCTGCCTTCCATTGTAGATGAATTTTGCCGACAAGCAGAAGCAGCCTGTCTATTCACCTCATCTGAGGAATTTATTTTTAACTACTCGCTGGAGTCAGAACATTCAAGGGCTTTCGGTGGGATAGAAAGACTTGACATGTTCTTCCCATTTGACCCATGTTTGCTGAAAAAAAGTGACAGGTATACATTCTTAGCTTTTGGATTGATTAATGAATGAAATACCTCTATTTGGGAATTCAGACACTAAATAGGGAGCTTGTTTGAATTCCCAAGACACTAAATACCTCTTACCTACGATTTTGCCTGGGGGGTGGGGTCTCTAGTTTCCAGTTTCCTAAATAGTCCAACATCAGATGATAATGTGGTTGTATAAAATGATCACCTCCGCATTCACCAATAAAATTGTTCTGCAGATAGGAAGGGGACTTTTCTTTTCTTTTTCTGTTTCTTTTTTTTTGGTGAGAAATTTGTTACTTTTGTTTTTTGAATGGTCTGCTGACATGACATTAGTTCATTTCTCTATTAATCTGAAGATACATCCGGCCACACTTCGTGTATTGGTCAATGGTCAGACCTCCATATGATGATGATGATGAAGGTAGTATTGATGAAGATGTTGAGCAAGAGCTTGATCTGGATGTGAGCAAAATGTCCATAACACCCAGGAATTCCATGGCTTATTGGATTCAGAATGGATTAGAGGAGCCAAGAGGAATGCCTGCAAGAATTAGACCCTCGACAAGTCCAGAGTCTTTGTGATATCAAACTACATTTTTTTTAGAGTCTCTTTGTGCTGGAAGATCGGAAGACATGAACACGAAGTCTACCTTGTGCCAGAAGGAAGAGTAGGCGGACAAAGGTGTGCTGCACCTACATGAAGAAAGGGTTTTGCCATTACAATTTTGGATCTATAATTGTGACTTATGGAACTCTTATTTTTATTTTATGTAATTTTTTCATCCACAGGCATTGTAAAATTAAATGAAGATGTGCATGTCCCATAGTGAATTTTGATTTAGTCAAATATCTTTTGTGCCTGTCTTGATTGTAACCGAAAAAAACACACTTGATAGAGTGGTAACTTCATTTCAATGAAGCAGTGGACCTCTACGTCCTGTACAATTTTAGCATATATGACGAGATTTCCTCTTTAGGCAGTTGGCGCCTTGTAATCTATTTAGTCTGAAGAGTCATGTGGTTTACATGTGTGCAATAGATTCAACACTTTCACCGGGGCTGACTCAGCCTCTCTTACCAATTCCTTTCTACGCCCTTCGTCTTCCAACATCTGTGCCCAGAATGGAGCAGTCTGGAGAACAACTTGCAATTGCTAACACACACGTGGCCCATTTCTCATTACTTACTCCATTAGGAGGCCATACATAAGAAGGACATGTAGTAAGTGTTATATTACCACCAAAATAGTACCACCAACACTGTTATTTTATAAAGAAATAGCCTCATCGCATAACCTGCCATTCTAGTTTCATAGAGATAAAAGACAAAAAATCATTGATTTAAAATGCCTGTAGACGATGATTCTCTCGCTATAGTATTAATTGTATCTTCAAAATACAATATATATATATATTGTATTTTGAAGATTTCCAGATCCTAGATTTCCAAGAACGTATGCGACATTAGTAATCAACCCTTTACCAAAAATTTCTCATATCAGACAATTTCCTTTGAAGATAAAGACCTTACTGACAACACCAAGATCGCCATGAGACACAAACATTACTTGACAAATTGCAACAATATGACATCCCTGAAAGAGGTCGGTGAATATCAAATGAAGCTCCTGAACTTTGAGCATTTTGAATAGCTTTCCCTTTGAGCCCCGAATAAGAGGGGTTAAGAAACAGGCCTTCGCCCATTCATTCAGCCACAAGGGATTCCGTTCTCCTGTCTCTCACACTAGCCACCTTGAAATGAGGCTTGGATGGAAACACGAATATAGTAGATGCAGCAATTGAGGGTAGAAACCCAGCTGAGTATCTTACACAGGTCACAGAAAATCTGGGCAATTGTTGGACACCTGAGGCAAGTGGTACAAGTTTGTAACTGAGAATATGCTCAGATTTTGGGAGGACAAAAACCGTGTCAATGTGAGACCCAGATAACACAAAACTTTGTGCATCTCCCAATGAGAATTCTACTTCTTGAAGCAATTGTGTTTGGTTCCGAATTTTGATCAAGTATGTGAAGGGATCACCAAGGATGGCATAAGGGGGACAGTCCAAACTCACAACCAAAGGGGGTAATTCCACATTTACATCAGGAAGGATTTGTTCAGTCAAAACTGAAGTCACCGTAGAACCAGATTGCTCTTCAGTACCAGAATCCCTCCTCCATCTTACACACATTGTCCCTAACCTGAGCTTTGAAGAATTCACTTCAGAAATGACAGTAAAAACCTTTTTGAACTCTTCCCCTGGCACAAGAAGGGCAGGATCTAGGTCTTCAACTTCATGCGGCGTGGAATATGACCTTACAACGCTGTCATTGTCTAATTGGAGGGACATGGATAGTAATCGCAATGGGACCTCAGCAGAGTTCTTAGCACTAACTATGAGTATACTTATTTCATTAAGAGGCAGTGATGCTGGCTGATCAGAATCAGAGACTGGCTTGATCCTTGAGAGCAACAATGGGTCCCGCCGAAATGGCAGCATAAACTGATGGTTAATTAAAATAGCAGTTTTTCCTTCAATCTGCAAGCTCTTGTGAACGTTAACCTTTTGTGCAGTTGATTCATTGCTCTGTGGAGAATAACCCAATGATACAAAAAGCATTACCGGTTTGGGTCGATGCCACTTTATTTCTAGTTTGCAAGACCACGATTCTCCACATTTCAGAGATGGAACAGAAACCAATCCAAAAGATTTCTGAATTTTTTTTATTTCATCTGTACCCAATTGACTTTCATCCTCCCCTTCGGGTCCAGAAATGCCGACAAGCTCAACATGATGACTGTCCAGAGAGTATGGTTCTGCTTCCCTTGGACTAAATAAGCCACCTCCTTTTACATCTACCAGGTTAATCTTTAACTCCCCAGAGTAGACTGCATGGCCCATGGAGATCACAGTAACAGGTACCATGAAACTCTCTCCAACAAATGCAGGGCCAGAAGCACCTAAATAAAGATCCACTTGTGGATCTGGTTCTTCGACCTGAGCAGCCTTTTGACCATTGAAAGCTAGAGCAGCATCCTTGGTTGGAGAGGTCTCTACACGGTCTTCAAACTTCCAAAGAGGTAAATCCTCCATTGAAGCTGGACTTTCAGCTCTGCAACAGATTGTGAAGTGCGTTCCAATTTTTGCAATAACAGATATACATTCAAGCTTTCCACTTTGATCTGAATGTGTCGTAAAAAATTATCATAACAGTTAGAACCATACTTTAATTACACGACAGGAGATGGGACATAGGAACAATACTTTAATTTACTTTGAGAAAATCTCACCAGAGGGATGGTGCATATCTAGGAGGAACAAAAAGAGAAAGAAAAGAAAAGGCAAGAATAAAGCAACTCCTTTTAACTGGATAATAGGTCAATTTAACAATAGAATGGGGTCAATCAATTCAATCAAATTGCTGGAAGAACCACTGCAGAACTTGCACAATTCGTGCCATTTGAAAAAACAATATCATAATGCACATATCATAAGCAAGGCCATATCAAAAGAATGCAAGGCCCAAAAAAGTTTGACTGTATCAGTTAAAACAAACATATAGGGTGGATCATCTTCATGGTATTTGTTAATTCAAAAGCCCCCACCCCTCCAAAAAAAAAAATAATAATAATAAAAGAAGTTGGTGGGAGGAACATGCTCAGTGTGCATCCCCAGAAGTATAATATATATATATATATATATATATATATATATATATATATATATATATATATATATATATATTTTCTTTCTTCTCAATTATCCCCCTTTAGAGCATTCACATCCGATTCTTCAAAATTTGAAGAGAACAACCCCTCTTTTTCTATTTTGAAGAATAACTTTTGAAAAACACTCTACATCCCATTCTTTATTTTTATTTTTCTCTACTTCATTCTTTATTCCATTCAAATATTCAACCTCAAGCTCAAATTTTGAAGCTTTTGGAGAGAGATGAGCATAGGAAGAGTTTTTTATTAGGCTTAAAGAGGGAAATGAATAAAATAAAAGATGACATTTTCTTTAAAATGAAGGATGAGAAACAACCGAATATAGGGTGATTTTAAGGTGGGTTTCTTCAAAATTTGAAGAAAAAGAGTGTTTGAAGGACCGGATGTGGATACTCTTAGAGATTGAACAAAACAAACAGCCAAAACCCTAAAGAAAGCAGAGGAGGTAACTGATTTACCAGATTTGATGTCATAAGTGAAACGTAGCCATTTGTTTGTAGCAAGTGCCAGAGAAGAAGAAGTCTCTACTCGGTGCCCTTGTTTATCATCAGATGTAGCAGCTGAAGAAGGTCTTTGGGCATTCATGATGATAAAGTTACAATCAGATTGATTGAATTGCAATTCTAATTGATCAATTTCAACACTAACAGGTAACTGTGACAGAAGTGATATTGTAATCAAGGTGGATACACTGGGCTTGATTATCTGTTCATGAAAAGCAACTGAAGCAAGAAGTACCAATCTAAGTGGACTGACAAGATCAATCTCAAGGTGAAGTGGATTATCTCCAGTTATTTGAAGATTATTACGGCTCTCAACTTGTGGCAGCTCTGATTCTCCACAGACAAGCCCAAAAACCTCCTTGTGTATTACTTCTCTCTCTGCCAGACTTGCAGGACCAGCTGGGCCACATTCTTTAAATCTTAAAGACTGGGTATCAATACCAGATGATACTGGCAGCGCAGCCATTTCAAGTGAGTACTCTACAAATTCTTTCACTGTACCACGTTTCCTTGCACACTCCCGCAGGTAACCCAAGACCTCCCAAAGCAAAATGACCCACCCCTCTCGTCTGTACAGACTTGCAATATCATCAAAAAGCTGTTTTGCATTAGTAAAGTCACCAGCAGCATAATATTCTCTGGCCATCTGGAATCCACAAAAAGAGCCCATCCTCTGGACTTTGAGATCACCGTATGATTCGTAAGATTTTTTTAGCAGAGCAATTATTTCAAAGGAATCTTGAAACCTTTTTCCTTCCGCAACAGCAAATCGAATATACTCTTCATCTGTGATACTGCAAAGCCAGATGAAAAGAAATGTAAAGCTTTAGTGAGAAAAGAGAAGTTAGTATCAAACTGAACATTTGGAGTATTATTTGTCAAGACTTACGGCAGCATAGAAAATGCATCCCCTTGCTCAAGTAATCGAGCAAACTGACCCACATAAGCTGAAGGTACCACAGATTCGGCACTATTATCCATTTCATTAGCGGTTTCTAGCATTGACAGTGCAAGTTCCAAAGAGGATCTCTTCTCCTTTAAGTAGTGAGCAGCTAACTGTTTCAAGATGAATCGTGGAGATTCAAGTCAGTAAAATGTATAATTAGATTCAACTAAAACATGTCTGTGTGTGTATGTACATACTTAAAGAAAAGGAAGCATGGTGTTTCATACTGTAAACAAATCCAACGATTGGAGAATTTCAATAGAGGAAACAAAAGAAAGGATGGAGACTGATCATAATAGGTCCATGGATTGACATGATAAAAAAATCATTGCAATTCGAATGAAGTCCTTGAATGATCTAATATATTTTCTGTTGACTTAGAAGAAGAGTAGGCCATAAGAAAGGGCAACACAAGAACGAGTATGCATATTCATGTGACATCTCATCTGATTCCAGTGATTGCTTTTCCTCAAGATAGGAGGAAGGCAAAGAACACTGCTCCCACCTGATAGTAATAGGCTGGACGAGATTCCCACTCTGTCAAAGGCGTGTCTTTTGTAGCTAAAACTAGAGATGAAATATTTTGAATGGCTGCTGAACTTTTATCCAGCAATTCTGCAAATACCAAAAATTGCCTACTCATCCACTCCCAGTGAAGAAATATAGTCTCTGGCGCCCCAACCAGCCTTCTATACGAAGCATTGTGCCGGCGGAACCACAAAACTGCTTCCCCAACCTTCCCACCATGCAATAGCAAAGTTGATATCTTGAAGTGCAATTGCTCTGCAACAGTTTTTATCTCAACTAGGCGTTGGAGTGCTGGCAACCTTTTCGATGTCCCAATCATCTGCATCATCGAGTTCATGCAAGTTTCCTGAAGAGTTTTCTACAATTTGGGAAACTGAAAGTGAACAAAGCGTGAATGTGGATGGTACCTCTCGCAGTGTCTGATAGGCATCTTCATAAAACCTTAAAGCTTCAACCCAATCCCTTCGGAACTCTGCATATACAGCAACCTACCAATTCATCAAAACAGCAACATTTAGATCATATATAAACAAACAAGTTGAGAAGATGTAATGCATCCGATTACATCTCCAGCTATCATTCTTGGGCCAGATACTTGAATCAATGGACAGAATTAGTTAGCTGTTAGAATGGTTAGAAGTAAATTGTAGTTAAATATTTTGACTGTAATCATTTGAAGGCATCGATCAGTTTGTGAGAAATACTTGTAAGGAGGTTTTTGCTGCCTCGAATAGCCATAGTAATTCCAATTCTTTCTTCCCTAATTTCCTATTCTTTTCCATATAAATGCTTACAATTTCATGAAAATCATACAAAAACATTGCAAAGAAAAGGTAGTAGAAGCGGAAAGTATTTTGAGAGCAAAAAGGCGCTTACTTTGAAGCAATAGCGAACGTGCAACTCAATGCTAGAAGAGTTGAAGGTCTTCTTTTCAAGACGCAATTTGATCCTTCTCCCCTCGTCTCTATAATAGGCACTGGCCAATTCAGCGAAGGCGGATCCCAGCCTTTGTAGAGACTGTTTGAGCTCGGAGGGTTCGTCCGGCTTAAACAGGAGAATGTATTTGGGATCCAATTCGGCACGCTTGCGGAGCGCAAGCATTCGATCTTCGCCGATATCATCTACAAAATGGGAAATTAAATTGGTTAGGAGTAAGAGCAGCGCATCCAATTCCAATTCCAACTCATAACACTACCAACCATTGAGAGGGTTACTGGATTGGTGTGGCACCACCACAAGAAGAAGGAATTTGACGTTCCTGGGACGAAGCAGGGCTTTGAGTTGATCGAGGAGGGAGCAGACCTGGAGCCACTGGGCGGGATCACCGGAGAGCTGATCGTAGGAGAAGAGAGCGGCGAGTACGGAGGGAACCTTAGTGCGGTGCTTGAGCAGCCAATCCCTCTTCAAGATGCCACCGACAGCAGTCTCATGATCATCGTTGTCTTTGCTCTCTTTGGTGGTGGAGAAAAGAAGAGAGGCCTTAGAGAAGTCAGGGAGAGCGAGGGTGTTGATTGGTGGCTGCTCCGAGTGGAGGTGCCTCGACAAGGTTGCGTGAAGCTCCGGACATCCCACCACCGCTATCAGACTCACCGGTGGTGTCCTCAGCTCTTCCGGGTATTCCTCCATTTCCGATTCAGATTGGGATTGGGATTGGGGATTGGGATTCAGATCTTTCCCTCTATCTATCTCTGGATTCGGCCCACTAGGCCCGTTAAGCTCTTGAATTTGTATACGGCCCTCTATTAGGTGCGGATGGGCTTGAGTATCATTGGGTCCAGAAACCCAACCTAACGGTGGCCTGGTTGAAGCTCCAAGCCTAGAAGCAAATCCCATTTAACAGGTTGGTTGAAAATGCCGCAACTGCGGTGTGGTCATTATGTTCCTACTAGTACTATTACATATATAGGGTCTGGTCATTCTAGTAAATTTATTCTTTACGCTTATTTATTATATTCATTTCACATTTACTCATTTCATTCATTTAGATATTATTACTACTAGAATTTTATTTTATTTTCTTTTTCTTTTTTAAAAATATAATTAAGTAGCATTGCTTTGCTCTCTCACTTATCAACGGGGCGTTAAGTATCCACAAATATTGACAAAAAGAGAAGAGTTGGTAGGTTAGGTAGGGCGATGCATATTTACACTTGAGAGCGCAATACGTACTAGTGTCGCCTTCAACCTTAATTGCCCAATTTGAAAGGAAAAATAGTGTTTTAGCCACATGTTTGTTAATGGGCCATACAAGCCCAGTCATCATGTTTTAGATAGCTTTAGCCAACCCTTGATTATAATTACTATACTCTCCTTGATTTAAAACAAGAAACACTAGAAAAATAAACATTTAATAGCCATTCATACATCCTAATCATATTGAATTGATGGCACTTCAAAAGTCAGCATTTTATTTATTAATTCAAATTACTTATTTTACTAATTATTTCAACGTCGGGGTTGGTAAGCTATGATCAAGATGGTTAGTTGGCCAAACAAAATTGGTATCAAAACACCGATCGAAATACAACTTTTTTCCATGCATGGGAAAGTCACAGGTGAAAAATTAATCAGTTTTGCACGATAAAAGATGAAGAAAGCATTGAGTGGAAAAGGCCAGTTGAGATCAGCCAAGCTTTCATCCAATTTTATGAGGAACTTTTTAGCACAGATGGGTCGACAAGGATGGAGGAATGTATGGAAGCTATCGATACCCATGTGACTATGGCCATGAACAAAAAATTGTTAAGATCATTTGAGGCAGCTAAGTGTTGACTTAGCACTATCACAAATGCATCCTCTCAAGTCACTTGGCCCTGATGGTTTTGCAGCTGTGTTTTATTAGAAGTCGTGGGCAACCATCCGTAATAAGGTATGTTTAGTAGTCCTTAATTTTTTGAATGGAGGTAGTTTTGATGAGAAGATAAATGAAACATATATATGCCTTATTCCAAAAATCAAAAATCCTACAAGAATAACTGAGTATCGACCCATCAGTTTGTGCAATGTCTTTTACAAGCTAATTTCCAAAGTATTAGCTAATAGAATGAAGAAAATTCTAGCCACCATAATTTTGCCTAATCAAAGTGCCTTCATTCCTAGGAGGCTTATCACGGATAACATCCTAAATGCTTTTGAAGCGTTACACACTATGGATACAAGAATGAAAGCAAAAGAGAGACACATGGCCCTAAAGTTGGATACGAGCAAGGCTTATGACAGGGTCGAGTGAGATTTTTTGGAAGCAATTATGAGAAAGCTTGGCTTTGCAGACCGATGGGTTAAACTGGTTATGACTTTTGTTTGAACGGTGACATACTCGGTGCTTGTCAATGGGCACCCATATGGGAGAATTGTTTCATCAAGGGGTTTGAGGAAAGGTGACCCTTTATCACCATATTTCTTCATTCTGTGTGCGGAAAGGTCTAACAGCTGCCCTTAATAAGGCGGCAAGTGAGAAGGGCATCATAGGGTTGCCAATTACAAGAAGACGCACAAGGATAAATCATTTGTTCTTTGCAGATGATAGCCTTCTTTTTTGCAAAGCCAATATCTTTGAATGGATTCGGATTCAAGAAGTTTTGGCTATGTATGAAAAGGCATCGGGGCAAAAGTTGAACAAGGAAAGGACTTCCATTTTTTTTAGCCAAAATACCAAGCAAGAAGCCCGAGCTCTCAGTTGCAGGAATTAGTTCGACACAAAGGTATGAGAATTATTTGGGGCTGCCTGCGCTCATAGAAAGATAAAAAATCAGCACCTTTTCAAGGATAAAGGGGCAGATTTGGGATCAGATGCATGGATGGAAGGAGAAATTTCTATTTCAAGCAGGTAAGGAGCTCCTATTGAAAGCAGTTGTGCAGACCATCCCTACTTACACCATGAACGTGTTCCAACTTCCCAAGACTTTATGTAAGGAGATTAACGCAATGATGGCAAAATTTTGGTGAGAGCATTAGGGTGAATCGAAAGTAGCTTGGATGAGCTGAGAAAAAATGGGAAGGGCCAAGGAGAAGGGTGGATTGGGCTTCCGTGACTTGGAAAGTTTTAATATGGCGCTACTTGCAAAACAAGGGTGGAGGCTGATTCAATATCCGGATTCTTATGTGGCAAAAAAATTTAGGGATAAATATTTTCCCAATTGAACATTTTTGGATGAATCATTGGGGAAAATAGCTTCCTATGCTTGGCGTAGTATTTGGATTGCAAAAAAATGTCTACAAGTAGGGTTGACATGGGGGGTGAGAGATGGGAGGAGGATAAATATATGGCATGACCGATGGTTGCATTCACCCGCGACATATGCGGTACAAACCCTTGTACAGGTTTTAGAAGGAAATGCTACGGTAAGCACTTTAATAGATGAGGCAACTAAGTGGTGGAATATCCCTTTGGTTGAGGAGGTTTTTCAATAGGGCTGATGCAGAGAAGATATGTGAGCTAGCCATCTGTCCAACACCGCAAGTAGACAAGGTGGTATGGGCAGGTAACAAGAGCGGTGAATTCTCAGTACGCAATGCTTACCACATGGCCCAGGAAGAGAAACAAATGGAAGCAGACTCTAGTTCTACTGTACAACCTCTTTACAATTTCTGGAAGGGGGTATGAAGGCTTAGAGTACCACGGGTGGTGAAGACTTTCACTGGCAGGCTTGTAATAATATCCTCCCTACTAAGGAGAACCTCCATCGATGACATATTAACAATGACCCATTATGTCCAATATGTGAATCTGCTATAGAGATGGTGGGGCGTGCTATTTGGAGTTGCCTGGCGACACGGGATGTATGGTTAGAGTGTTGCAAAAAGCTCCAAAAGAACTCCAGTAGTGAGGAAGCTTTTATAAATATACTTGACAAGCTGTTCAACAGATTGGAGGAGGAGGAGATTGAGCTTGGAACAAGTGTGGCTAGACAAATATAGCTTAGGAGGAACAAAGTAGTCTTTGGAGAGTGTTTTTTCCCCTCCCAAAGTGGTGCTACAATGGGCCTGTGACCAATTGGAAGTGATGGCCAAGGCAGTGCAGATAGAGCAAGAAGGTCCCCAAGCCAGAAGCGATACGTGCAAAGAAAAATGGAAAAAGCCATGCGAGGGAATGGTGAAACTCAACATGGACATAGCTCTTGATAAACAACTAAGGATAATGGGAGTTGGTATTATTGCAAGGGACCATGAAGGGCGTGTTTTAGAGTCAAAATTCATGCAACGGCCTCGGATATCAGATCCAGCCGTTGCTGAGGCTTTTGCAGCATGGGCGGCGGTGGACTTTGGCTTGCAGATGGGGTCCACCGGCATAAACCTTGAGGGCAATTCACTGGAGGTGGTAAAAGCCTTTCATAGAGAAGAATAGTTGCTAGAATGATTATGGTCATTTGGCAGACAATGCCAAGAGTACTCTTCTCCAATGAATATTCCAGCTTTGGCGCATCAATCATGTGAAAAGGAAAGTAATTGAAGCTGCACACTGAGTTGCGAAAATGGCTTTGCACACCACTGAAGACATTAGCTGGAGGGAATACATACCCCATGCATTAGGGATATTGTAATCACGGATCAAGGCATTTTGGATTAATGAAATTTTGGAATCCCTTTAAAAAAAAAAAAATGGTTAGTTGGCTTTAAAGACTTGATCCCTATTTCTTTACTCTATTATGCCTTTTGTCACCACTCATACATACAAGTTTGCGACCAAAATATTAAGATTCTATTGCAAATATACACTAATAAATATTAGAACCTCTATATATAACTAGCTTATAACCCACGCAATACGCGGGATTCTTCATTACAATTTAATTATAAAATTTAAAAATATTATAATCGTACTTTTCATAAGTATTATGAAATTTACTTTTCATAATTGCAAGAGGAAAACATGAATTTTGCTTAATCAAAACATTAATATAAAATTAGAAAGAATCTTTAATATTGTTGGTGTAATACTTATTAGATTTCAACACAAATAAAACTCAAAATTATGAACATTCAAAAAAGTACTTTGGTTGTAGAAAAAAATATCTGCGAGATTCTTTCTTATAGTTTAATTTCAAAATTTAAACACATCTCTATCGAACTTTTCATTATAGGTTGTAAAAAAAAAAAAGGAAAAATATAAAAAAACCCCCCAAACTACCAGTCGTTTTCGATTTAGCCTCCTAATGTTCCAAAAGTGATAAAGTAGCCCCCCAAACTACCAAACTATTTCATTTTGGCCATTCCGTTAATCAAAACCGTCAGTTTGGACGAAAACTGCAAAACTACGTCGTTTTGTTATGGGTAAGTTACTACAATGCCCTTTTATGAAAAAAAAAATTTTTGGGAAAAATATAAAAAGGCCCCTAAACTACCAGCCATTTTCATTTTAGCCCCCTAATTTTCAGAAAGTGATAAAGTAGCCCCCAACAAAACGACGTCGTTTTGCAATTTTCGTCCAAACTAACGGTTTTGACTAACAGAATTGCCAAAATGTAATAGTTTGGTAGTTTGAAGGGCTACTTTATCACTTTTGAAACATTAGGGGGCTAAATCGAAAACGGCTGGTAGTTTGGGTGACTTTTTTATATTTTTTCCAAAAAAAAACTATCACGCCCTTTTAAATCAAAAGATATACTAAAGGTTATACATCAATATATTATTCACCATAATGACACACAATCATACACAGAACATTGCATAAATGTATAAGTCGCATAAAAAAATCTTTCAGTCAACAATGCAATCAAATAAAAATAATCATCCTACATTATATTCAATCTTAATTATCTAGGGGGAAAAATATAAAAAAGCCCCCCAAACTAACAACCGTTTTAAATTTAGCCCCTTAATGTTTCAAAAGTGATATAGTAGCCCCCCAAACTACCAAACTATTGCATTTTGGCTACTCCGTTAGTCAAAACCGTCAGTTTGGACGGAAACTGCAAAACGGCGTCGTTTTGTTGGGGGGCTACTTTATCACTTTCTGAACATTATGGGGCTAAAATGAAAACGGCTAGTAGTTTGGAGAGCTTTTTTATATTTTTTCCAATTTTTTTTTTTTTTTTTTTTTTTCATAAAAGGGCATTGTAGTAACTTACCTATAACAAAACAACGTTGTTTTGCAGTTTCCGTCCAAACTGATGGTTTTGCCTAACGGAGTGGCCAAAATGCAATAGTTTGGTAGTTTGGGGGACTACTTTATCACTTTTAAAACATTAAGGGTTAAATCGAAAACGGCTAGTAGTTTGGAGGGTTTTTTTTTATATTTTTCCCATTATCTAGGTGTTTCAAAGTTCATTTTTTGTATAATAATCAAATAAATTTTTGTCTTCTTTTGCTTTCAAAAGCATAAAAAGTACTTTAAAAAAAATATATGAAAATCCGGGTAAATTATACAAATAAATAAAAAAATCTAATAGGCGAAAAAGCCTTAGGAAAACATCATATAAGAAGCATGTTATATTGAACAATTAACGATTTTATAAACTAATGGATACTAAGCAAAAATAAGGCTCAAGATGACCATTGTGATTTTATACTTTGGTTTTGACATCGAATATATAATTGCTCGTAAGATGCTAATCATATATATAAACCATCGAATATATAATTGCTCGTAAGATGCTAATCATATATATATATATATATATATATATATATATAAAGATTATTTTTGCTAATGAAATTAAAAATAAATACCTAATCATTATGTTGAGTAAAAATCTGACAATCTATACAATTAATAATTAATATACAATTATATATTTTTTTAAAAAAAATAATGCAATGAATATTTTTTTTGCTATTTTGTTTCTACATCCTATCATTTAGTTCATCTAATTCAACTATAATAATAATAATAGTAATAACAATAATTCAACTGTAAAATATAATATAATGTTTTTTTGTTGTTGATAAAACAATGCTAGCTTCTTATTAAACAATCAAATAGCAGGAGCAACTTGCTCCAACAAAACAGTTTCACGAATACAAGTTGGGAAATCCTTAGTCCAAGACCTATTTATCAAATTGGCTACAGCATATTTGGCAAGGATGTGAGCGGCAGAGTTCCCTTCCTATCGCACGAACTCCATCTTCCACTGATGAAGACCCTGTAACGCTGTCTTAATATTTTCTATTACATGCCCTTCTCTGCAGAAGGATTTTTCAAGAGATATGACAACGGCTATCACCCCTTGAGCATCACCCTCCAAGTGGACACAATGAAGCCCCATCTCCGAACAAACCTGGATCACTAGCAGGCACGCCATGGCTTCAGCAGCACATGGAGTGAGCCAACCTTTTTGGGACCTGCAGCAAGCCGTTTTCACCAGCCCACTATGGTCCTAAATGATCACCCCAAAGCCCATCATACCAGTCTTAGTCTCCAATGCCGCGTCCCAATTCGCTTTAACCCACCCTTGGACAAGAGCTTTCCATCGTAAACAAGTAGAAGGTATCTCAGCATGACGGTCCCCCTTCACTTCATGAACCTGCGCTTGTTTGAACTCCCTAATAGAGCTGAGTGTCCGATGAAGAATATCTCATGGGTGAGAGAAAGCACCCCCATGCTGAACTTCATTTCTCCGCAACCAAATGCGTCGGGACAGTCCTGCAAACAAGATAATTTCCTCCTGCGTGCATTTGCGAAGATACCTTCCACCACCTGTAGATAATTTGGACCAGGGAAGCAACTTTTCTGCATCTTGATACTACCCATACTCCATACATCTTTGGCCGACGGACACTGCCATAATATATGGAACCCGGATTCAGCCTTCAGTCCACTAAATGGGCAAGAAGGGTCTTCTATAATTTTCTTTTTCCACAAGTTCTCAGGAATTGGAAGTATCTTATGACACGCACACTAGAGAAAATTCTTCTCTACATTAGGAATTGGTAAGGCCCAGAGAATTTTCCACACCTCCCTAGTACTCACTTGATTAGAGCACCCTGCCAAAGCTTGTGCAGCAATTTCCTGTTGAATGTAATAGGAAATTCGGACTGAAAATCTCCCATTGGCCGTCCCCCTCCAAATTAGTACATCTCCTTGGTTGGTTCTACTAAGGGGCAATGAAAGAATCGCCTGGATCTCCTCCTTAGAAAACAATGAGTCCAAAAGTTGAAGATTCCACAATTTGGTATCCGGGTCAATAAGCTCATTAACTTTTGCAGTTGGATCAAGTAAAAGAGGAGGTGATAGAATCTGAAAATTATGGTTGTAAGAGAGCCACCTATCCTTTCAAATTCGTACCGTGGATCAATTTCCCACCCTCCATACCAACCCTTCCTTCACAATATCACGGGAACTAAGAATGCTCATTCATGCAAAAGAGGGGCGTTGTCCCACTTGCGCCTCAAGAATAGAACCACCCAGTAGTATTTTGCTTCCACAATTCTTGCAATTAAACTATCCGGTTGGGACCATAAACGCCAACATTGCTTGGCTAACAAAGCTTTATTAAAACAATGGAAAACCCTAAAACCCATACCTCCCGTAGCTTTCGATCTCCCCATCCGCCCCTAACTCATCCACTGCACTTTTGAATTGATTGTCTAATGTCCCCACCAAAACTTCTGCAAGTGTGAATTAATTTCCGAACAAAGAGTTTTCGGAAGGAGAAAAACACTCATGCTATACGTGGGAAGCGCCTGGATCACAGCTTTTAACAAAATTTCCTTTCCCGCCTGAGAGAGGAATTTTAGCTTCCAATCTTGTAGTCTCTTCCAGACACAATCAATTATGCCTCGAAAAGCTGCCACTCATGATTTCCCTACCAAGGCTGGGAGGCCCAAGTAGGTGTCATATCTATGGGTTATTGGAATACCCGAAGCCTCCACCAAAGCATCCTTATCCACCTGTTTTGTATTCTTGCTAAAAAATATTGAGGTCTTATTGTTGTTAAGGCGCTGTCCTGACGCTGCCTCATACTTTCTTAAAAGTCTCGTCAAATAATCTCATTGGGAGAGAGTCGATCTAGAAAATAATAAGCTATTATCGGCGAAGAAAATGTGACTTATACGAGGGTCCCTCTTAGAGGTAGGGACACCCGTCAAGTGACCTTCCTCTGTAGCTTTGCTTAACAAAGCACTTAACCCCTCCGTGCAAATAAGGAACAAGTATGGCGAAATAGGGTCCCCTTGCTTCAAACCCCTCTTTGGAATGATGCTTCCACAAGGTTGGCCATTCACCAACACTGCATGCTGCACCGTTGTCACACACATCATGATTAGCCGAATCTAATTTGAATCAAACCCCAATCTCCTCATAACTGCCTCAAGATATTTCCATTCCACCCGATCATATGCTATACTCATGTCCAATTTAACCGCCATAAATCCCTTTTTGCCGTTCATCCTAGTGTGCATGGTATGAAGAGTCTCGTAGGCCGCCAATATAATAATAATACATAATTTGATTTGTATTATTTGTTTCCTTATTTGATGTTGACATTAATAATACTTAATTTATTTAATAATTTATATACGAAAAACTATTCAAATATAATTAAACACCATTAATTACGCTAATTTAATGAACCGATTTTTAAAGTAAAACTCGGTTCACTCTTAAAAAGTTGAATAAAAAATTATGTTTTAAAAAACCGATTTAGCATTAAAATAAAAAGGGTTCACATGCCACATGTCACAGCATATATATATATATATATATATATATATATATATATGATGTGTGCTTTATTGTTATTTTTTGAACCTATATATTTCGCGTGCTTTATACGGTAGTTGAAGACAAAAGAGGAATTGGTCTATGGATAGTTGCAAGCTGGTCTTGTCGTGGCCGGCTAGACTTGAAGAAAAGAAGCATGGGCAGATCGTTTGACTTAAGCAATTTGCTAAAAATGTATCTTCATCAAGAAAGAGCCAACGAGTGGGCCACGCTTAGCTAATTATACCCTGAACATGTAAAAGTGGACTGGGCTATCACGTTCGTTAAGGTTTTCAAGCGTGCATTACCATTACGCTAATTTTATTTATTTATTTATTTATAAATAATTTAATTTATTATTATTATTATTATTATTTAATTTATAAATAATATAAAAAATAAATATTATATATATATATATATATATATATATATATGGTTAGATGTATAAATTTTATTTAAATTTGCACACTATTTATTTCATTTAAAATGATAATGATAATGATTTTATTCTGCCTTACTCTGACTTGGTTATTGTATCTATTAGATATAGCAATAAATTGGTTGTTAATTTGCCGATTTTAATTTTCCTTTTTTTTTTTTTTTATTCAATGTGTGGGAAGAGAAAAAAATAGGTTACAAGGGAAGATATTTGCTACTATTGCTCTTTAAGGAACAGAAAAAAGGAGAGAAAAATGAGAAAACTTTCAAACACAAAATAAAAGTGACCCATCTTGCAACTAATTAATTAAGCGTGCACAAGAATTTGCAGTCCAAGTCTAGAAGAAAGAGATCGAGCCAGCAGTGATGATGTATATCTGAGAGAATAGTGGACCTTTGTTGATGGTTATGGATATCTAAGACAGTTAGTAAGGAGTCCCCTTCAATCACAATGGAAGAAGAGTTTTGATTTATTGCCAACTGGGTGGCCAACAAAGTCGCATCGCATGTGCTTCCCCTAAAACAGCTTTCATGGGAGTCAGTTTCTTGGTACACTTGCTTTAACTTCTACATTTATCAATCAGCCAAATCATCTTGGTAATAGTATACTATGATGCAGCACCGACGTATGTGTTGGTGTTTTTTTTTTATTTTTTATTTGAGGATTGAGTTTTTTTCTTTTTTCATTAAGGATTGAATTTTCTTTTTCGAAAAAAAAAAAAAAAAAAAAACACCAAGTTCACCAACACTAGTGTCGGGGCTGCATCATACTACTCCGATCCCTATTCTTTCTCTTTGAAGAGAAATAGATATGAATCATTTTATGATTTAGATTAAATTTTATAGATTTGATAACGTGTATGTTATTATGATATTTAAAATTTTAAATGATATGATGATATATTAAAATGATGTGACGACACTATGTAAACCATTAAATATATTGAATCACAACATCCAACCAATAAGCTCAAGCCATTAATGCAGATGAAACTATTTATTCAAATTAAGTCACTAACTGTCAAACTATCTAAAAGAAGAGCAGCTCACATTGTCCTTAATTAACATTTGTCTCTTTCCCGGCCCCTTCAAAAAAAAAAAAAAAAAATCCCATTTTTTCTCTTTCAATCTATTAAAATATTACATGATCTTATAAAAATAAAAATTAACAATTGATTGTAAAATGAATTCTCAATATTTTTCACTTGTAATAAAAAAAACTACCTTATTCAATTCCTTGGGCGGTAGTGGATCTAATTACTTTGTGTAAATATTGTACGTCCTAATTGGTTCAGAGAATAGAATAATATAAATGATTATTTGCGAAATTTCAACCGTATCTTCACCAAATTAATTTGGATATATATCCCAATTTTAAAGGTATGGACCCATTCATGCTCGATCTTCTTTGGGTAGTTGTTTGAACTGATTGATGCATAGTTGATAGTTTTAGTGATGAACCGTTGAGATAAGCCAAAGATTTTACAGATCACAAAATGGTACAATTTGTAAACCCTAAATAATAATATTATATTAGTAGCAGCACCGAACAATTTTGGACGCAATGATATTTTCAAAGGTGTGATTCGTGAGGAAGAATATGGAGTAGTGAAGCGAAAGGAAATTAGTCCATTTTCAGATTTGTCATTTAACTCACTGTCCATTCTTAACGTACACCGACCGGATTCATATCAAAATAACAAGAATTAACTCAAGTGCGAGAAAGATATAGTTTTCTTAAGAAAGAAAGCAAGCAAGTAATTGACTTGCCCCAACTTCCCTCCCTTTGAATAAATAATAATAAATAAATGAAAAAGAAGACTTATATCAGAGTAATTTTATTATTTACTCTTATTTATCATACAAATTTTATATTGACTAATGTAGCGTATTTTAAGTGGCTTCTCTCTCTCTCTCTCTCCTTTTTTTTTTTTTTTTGAAAGAAAATATTAATCAATTAAAGTGAAATCGTGAGTACAATCCTGACAAAAGTATCCATCCAGCAAACTCTAATTTCTCCCTAATGGCCTTGACGGACAACAGGTAGCGCCACCTCAAAGGCTACACCCCCCTCCCCCCATTGTCCCCATTAGTTTCTGCGAAATTAGAGCAGGACAAGTTTCTCAATGTGAATTATTGAAAATCAAGCATGGAGAGCAGATTGCTCCAGACAAATAGTTTCCTTAATACAATCAGGCGTTTCATCACGCCAAGTCCGATCCAATGCATATAAAGCTGCAAAACGTGAAAGGGTATGAGCTGCTTTATTCCCATTTCTCCTTACAAAAGTGAATTGCCATTGAGAGAGCCCCTGCACTTCAGTTCGAACGTCCTCCACGATATGACCTAGGCTACTTAAGTCACAGTCCAAAGAATTAATAGCGTCAATAACCTCCTTTGCATCCCCTTCGAAGTGGACCCTCACAAGCCCCAAAGTTTTGCATAGTTGGACGGCCATGAGGGCCCTTGTAATCTCTGCCACTGACGGAGTGAGAAGCCCCTGTCTATAGGCACATTTCGCTGCAACCAAAGTCCCAGTATAGTTATGAATGACTACCCCAAAACCTATACATCCTTGTGAGCGATTGAGTCCTACGTCCCAATTTGCCTTCAACCAACGTATTGTAGGAGCCTCCCATCAAACTTGTTGCTCAGCCAAATCAATGGAATGCTTTGCATGCTACACATTTGCCGTCTGGAACTCGATGATAGCACTGTTGGTCATCTGCAAAATCACGGAAGGATGTGGAAAGAGTTCCCCATGCACTACTTCGTTTCTCCTCAACCAAATCCTTCTAGCTAGCCAGCCCTACAAACTCTTGCCCTTCATCCAGAGAGCACTTGTTAAAAACAACTTCAACCACCTGAAGGAAACTAGGCCCCTTAAAGTGGCTTTTTTGGAATTTGATGTTGTCCATGCTCCAAACATCCATGGCAGATGGACATTACCATAGAATGTGAAACCCCGTCTCCGCCTCTCTCCCACATATTGGACACATAAGGTCATTTACAATATTCCTCTTGCATAGGTTTTCACGTGTAGGAAAAATGTCTTGGCAAGCCCTCTACAAAAAAATTGTTTTCAGCATTTGGCACTTGCATTGCCCACAGTTCTTTCCAGAATGTCCTGTTGCTTGAGAAAACAATAAATCCTGCTGTATGCGGTAAGCACTCCGCACAGAAAAAAAGTCCATTCTTTGTACCCCTCCATATTTGTATATCTTCTTGGTTGGTGCAGCTAAGGGGAGTAGTTTTGATCATCTGCACGTCCTCATAGTTAAATAAAGTCCCTAGAAGTTGGGGCTTCCACCATCTCGTGTCTTCATCAATTAAACTGCTTACTGTGGCATCCGCATCCAACAAAATTGGAGGAGAATAAATTCGGCCAAAGTGAGTTGAAGGGACCCATCTATCCTTCCAAATCCGGACTTTTAGCCCATTGCCAACCCGCCGTACCAAACCCTCCTTGAGTAAGTCACACGAGCTAAGGATGCTCCTCCAAGCAAAAGAAGGACGTTTGCCCAGTGTTGCATCAAGAATATTAGTTTCCGGAAAAAGTTTCTAAGTGGCTTCTCATGTATACATGCATGTCAACCACTTAAAAAAGAAAAAAAATGCCACGTGAACTAGTGTGAAATGAATGTGATAATGGGTATGAGGAGTAATAGAATTACTACTTATATTATATATACAATCTAAAATTGATTATGTTTAGTTTCTTTAAGGACTTTTTGCTTAATTTCCACACACACACACACACACATTTGAATTGATATACATTTTAAGTGGATCTCAAGCATATCGCACATATGGAATGGATATATTTGAGGGATTAGCTTCAAATATTGAGAAAGTTTACAAAATAATACGACCTATCCCCTATCCTCGTGTATGTACATGTGGTGTGATATTGATAGTGCATAGTCAATGACTTTTTGGTATGATAGTGTATAAATTTGAGGAAAAATTGTTGAATTGGTTCATAGTACAAAAAGCCTTTTAGAGTTCAAAAAATGATCACAAATACACTTATGTTTGTCAATGTGACAAAGAACTCCTTAACTACAGGTTGATAAAATATATAAATATATAATATAAAGAGAGAGAGAGAGAAAATATGTAATGGACTACGTTGTATTAAGACTGATTAATTAAAGAGTATTATAGAGGCCTCTATTTATAGAGAGGTTATGAGTGATAGGCAAGTAACCTAGTAGACTAAGGAAAGGTAAACCTAGTAGGTTAAGGAAACCCTAGAATCAATAAAGAAGTAAATAACCCTATAATAATAAATAACTCTGACATAATATTCTTAACATTAATATACAATCTCATAAAACATGGAGGAGGAAATCATGGGATTGTTGTCTTGTGATTAGATTTTGTCTTCTAACACTCCCCTGTAAACTGATGGTAGGAACTTCCTTCAGTTTGATAAACAAAAAGTAATTGGCAGTTTGTCAATTGAATCTTGCCATAAACCACCGGGGGCGGACAGATCTTGCCGGGCAGTCGGGTCTCGCCGTAAAACACCATTGGGCAGACGGATCTTGCTGCAAATTACCAAGGGACGATCGGATCATGCTACAAATACCAAGGGCCTGTCAAATCAAGCCGCAGAACCACTAATGGATGTCAGACTTTCATCGCAAACTACCAAAAACCTAAAAACTAGGATGAGTAGTGACCAAGAAGAGAAGAGCCAACATGGCTTGAATGAGTTCGGGTTTTGGTTGTTACCTAGGCTAGAGACA
This sequence comes from Corylus avellana, assembly GCF_965113065.1. Classification (NCBI taxonomy): domain Eukaryota; kingdom Viridiplantae; phylum Streptophyta; class Magnoliopsida; order Fagales; family Betulaceae; genus Corylus; species Corylus avellana. The sequence goes on along the minus strand of NC_142490.1, from coordinate 166,465 downwards.
TGAAAAAGGCTTGGATTTTAGGTATTACCATAAGGTCAAGACATTGGGCCAACAATGGGCCATATTGAAACTGACAAACTATGGGTTGAAGTGAACCTTGGGTTTTAGATATTACCCCAAGGTCAAAAAGATAGTTTTTTTTTGTTTTTTTTTTTTTGGTAATAAACTCTCTCTATGGAGGAAAGGACTCCGGCACAAGGTAGTTTGAGAACATCCGATGGAGGAAAGGACGCCGGCACAAGGTACTCCGAGAACGTTCGATGGAGGATAAAAGAAGTGGGCATCTTTGGCCTCTTTTGTGGGCATTTTTGGCCTCTTTTGATTTTTTTTGATTTTGATTTTGATTTATTTATTTATTTTTTTTTTATGAATATCCTGTTCACAAATTACATAAACTGGGATAAGGAATACCTTAATCCTGTAACCAAACAGAACTCCAAACAACTAAATTAGGATATCATATTCCTAAACTAGAATAGGAATAGCTGCATACTCGAATTAGGGTAAATCAAAACCTGTAGCCAAACATGTGTCTTCTTCTCAATGAACCACAAAAGAAAACTCCTGAAACACAATCTGCTACTGGAGTCAGCGAATCTACGGCTCAGAGCGCCATAGATTGGCGCAGATGCGCGGTCTGGACTGTGGCTGTAGGGAGCAAGTCGGAGGCAGTGCATGGATGGTGCGACGGCTGGCACCGGCGAGATGAGATGGTTCTAGACGGTGTGCTGCTTTCTGAATCTTAGAAAGCGGATTAGGATCGCTGGTGGAGGCGCCAGCTGACCTGGCGGTTCGGGCATGAGCTGAGCGTCGTTCGGTGACGACGTAGAGTCTGGGCATTGTAGAGGTGGGGGAGTTCCGGGGCCAGGGTGCTGAAAGAGAGCGGCGCGGCTGCAGTGACGGTGATGAGGCTTGGTGATTCCGATAGATGTAGGATGGCGGGGCATGGGTTGCGAATGGCTCTGATGAGCAGCGCGTTATGGATGGTGGAGTGCCGTCACTAGAAACTGGAGGGTACGAAGGTGTCAGAGAAGAAGACACTGAGGAATGGTTGTCGTTTTGCTAGTGTTGTGCTACGGCGTGATGCAGAAGTGATGAGTCGACGACAAATCCCTAATTTTTTTTTTTCTTGAAAGGGAGAAATAAAATTAAAAAAAAAAAAAAAGAAACTTCATAGGACCCTTTGGATCAAACACTAGCGTAAGCTGGTGGCTTTGATACCATGATAAAATATATAAATATGTAATATAAAGAGAGAGAGAGAGAGAGAGAGAAAATATGTAATGGACTACATTGTATTAAGACTAATTAATTAAAGAGTATTACAGAGGTCTCTATTTATAGAGAGGTTATGAGTGATAGGCAAGTAACCTAGTAGATTAAGGAAATGTAAGCTAGTAGGCTAAGGAAACCCTAGAATCAATAAGGAAGTAAATAATCCTATAATAATAAATAACCCTAACATAATATTCTTAACATTAATATACAATCCCATAAAACATGGAGGAGGAAATCATGGGGTTGTTGCCTTGTGATTAGATTTTGTCTTCTAACACAGGTTTTCTGTCATTTTTTTTTTTTGTCAGGATCTTTATAAAATTATATATTTACTCCAAAAATATTATAAAAAGTAAAAATAAAACACAAAAAATGGAAAAGAAAATAGAACAGTAGTAGCTAGCTGGTTAATTATATATATATATATATATGGGAGTAGTTCAGCCGCCGGGTGGTCCAATGATGAATTGATGATAGTGTATAAATTTGGAAGAATTAATTCCTTGTGTTGTGTACATAGAGTGTGGACTAGTCTTATAGTGAAAATTAGATACGTACGTACGTAGCTAGGTTTTCACCTTAGAAATTTATTCCATGTAAGAAAACTTCACTCGAGGCTCCGATTTCCTCGTGTTTTTTTATTTGATCTCATCTAGCTTCACAGTAGTTGTTACTGTTAGGTACTCTGTAAAGTGTAGGGGTGGATCCATGGCGCTTTCAGTGTAGCTCCAATATTTGTCGTTTGTCATATATATGATGATCTGTTTAATTATGTTTCAGTTTAACCACACAAATCACCTACCCTGGCCGCCCCCATATATATATATATATATATATATATATATGGTCCAATCACTCTTTTTTTTTTTTTTTTTTTTAAGAGCATTAAAACTCTTATAATCAGAGAATATAACGTTATGAAAGATCCTAGCCGAAGCTAAAAGATCAAAGTCGTAACTAAAAGATTACACATCAAAAACGCCAACCATCCACTAATCTATAACTAATCTTCAGTTGGAATAACAGATCTGACTCTTCTACTACTATAGGCTTATAGCTAATTAGCTATGCTATGCCTACCATGGTTAATTTGCCATAAAACGCGTAAATAGGGGAGTTTAATTATAAATGATATCAATTTCAATACTTACATGGATTTAAAATTTAAAAATAATATAAACAATTATATAAGTAGATATTATCGATCCAGACTTTTGCACGATTAGACTACGTGACGGGCACTTGCAAAAATAAGAGAAGTTTTTTTCTACACATTTCATCCATGGGCTGGGATTGGCAGTTTGTTGAAAAAAGTCAATTGGTTTTTTGGTTATGGTAATTTCAAGTGTAAAACTTATTGTTGTACCCATTTATAGACCACTTGGAAGAGCGGGGTAAAAGTCAAAAAGTTACCCTATCAGGATGGCAAATGCTTTTATGCATTCTCCCACCCATCTCCCCAACCATCTCCTCTCTCTTTGATTTATTTATTTTTTTGAAAAAATCAAGATGTTAAAGAGAGAAGATGGTGGGGAAATGGGTGGGGGAATGGATTGTAGCAAGCAAACCTCCTATCGTTATCAGGATAGAAGACACATGCGGAAAAAATAAAAGCGCATGCCACATGGCACGTGTGTGGAGACTGGTCCAGCCCACCAACCTCGTTGCCACTCTCGTGGTCTCCCTCCTCCCGCTATAAAAAAAGGGAACCACCCCCATTTCCTTTCAAACAATTACCAATAAACAACAATTGCCTCTAGATCTGTACCTACATATATATACTAGAGCAAATAATATATATAGTTCCGTCCTGCGCCGGTGCTGACATGGAGATTCCCCCGCCACCCAGCAAGAGCAAGGCCGGCGAACCTTTCAAATCCTACCAGAACTACATGAGGAACAACCTCAACGCACCATCGGATCATGCAGTACTAATCCCACGCCCACTGCCCCTTTACATCACCAACGGGATCTTTTTCACGCTCTTCTTTTCTGCCGCCTACTTCCTCCTCCACAGATGGCGTGAAAAGATCCGCACCTCCGCTCATCTCCACCTCCTCTCCCTCTCCGAGATTGCCGCCATCGTCTCCCTCATCGTGTCTGTCATCTATCTGCTGGGCTTCTTCGGCATCGGTTTCCTTCTTTCCATCATCCCACGTGCTTCCCACGACCACGACCACGACGACGCTTGGGATGTCGATAACAATGCCAAAGAAGACAGCCGCCCCCCGGGCCCTTGCGCCGCTGCCATTGACTACTCCCTCGTCCCACCGGTGGTGACATGTAGTAATAGCACTGCTAATTATGCTACCCCGTTGACGCCCTTGTCTGAGGACGACGAGGAGATCATAAAGTCGGTGGTGTCCGGGTCCACTCCCTCGTACTCGCTGGAAGCGAAGCTCGGGGACTGCAGGAGAGCAGCGGCGATACGAAGAGAGGCCCTGCAGAGGAGTTCCGGGATATCCCTAGAGGGGCTGCCCTTGGAAGGCTTCGACTACGACTCCATACTGGGGCAGTGCTGCGAGATGCCCGTTGGGTACGTGCAGATCCCAGTGGGGATAGCGGGCCCGCTGTTGCTGGACGGAAAGGAGTACACGGTGCCCATGGCCACGACGGAGGGCTGCCTCGTGGCCAGCACCAACAGGGGATGCAAGGCCATCTACGCCTCCGGTGGGGCCGCAACCGTCTTGCTCAGGGATGGGATGACCAGAGCTCCAGTTGTCAGGTTCGGTTCCGCCAGCAGAGCCTCCCAGCTCAAGTTCTTCTTGGAGGATCCTCTCAATTTTGAATCCCTCTCTCTCGTTTTCAACCGGTAACATGCATCTGCTGGACTAGTACTCGTGTGCTTTAATTAATTAATTGTTGCTTTTCTACTTATTATTTATGGTTTTTTAATTACCTCCTGCTCTTTAATTTGTTTTCCTTTCTTTTTCTTTTGTTTTGTTTTCTTTCTTTGAGATTGATCAGTATTTTTAATCACTAGCAATTATTTTTCTTTAATCTCAAATATTATTTTGTGGGTTCTTCTGCTATATATGTTGCACTTGCATGCTGTTTACTTTTTCGTGATTAATCGAGCAGTGATCAACACGTTCCTGGTGTATATATACTAGAAAAATACTAAGAAATGTTTTTTCTGAAGAAAAGTGGGTGATGATAGCATTTCGGATTTCATTCTTGCTTTTCCGTTTGACTTTGTGCTTTTCATGATCACTTATTTATCTTTTTGATGTTGATATATATAGATATACTTTTATTTGAGGATTTTGTCAAGCTACTAATTAATTACGTATTGAAAAAGTTAATTCGTCAGATCTACCAACTCTGATCCTTTTTTTCTTTTTGCTACTAATTAATATATACTATTACTATGTGTTGGCGTTGATTTTTCTTCTTCTTCTTCTTCTTTTTTTTTGTTTGTTTTTGTAAATATTATTGTGTGTTTTTTTAAGTAACCAACAGGCAATATGGTTACTTAAAAATTTTGTTGTATGGTAAACCGGACGTGCAGATCAAGCAGATTTGGAAGTTTACAATGCATGAAATGCGCGATAGCAGGAAAGAATGTTTACATGCGGTTCAGCTGCAGCACTGGGGATGCCATGGGGATGAACATGGTCTCCAAAGGCGTCCAGAACGTCCTCGATTTTCTTCAAAATGACTTCCCTGACATGGATGTCATTGGCATCTCCGGTAAACACCCCTTCCGGTCCGCTTTTTTTTTTTTTTTTTTTTTTTTTTTTTTTTTTTAAGATATTAATAATACTAAAATAATAAGATAGTTATATAGAGATTTACATAATTCGGTCTACAGGATAAAACCTTAAAACTGCATTAAACTTTTATTTTTCTGAGTATTTTTACAATGTATATACGTAACATGCTCGTATTTATAGAAGACAGTAATACTAGTCTTCAAATGTGACGTACTATTCTTAAATATTCAACTCCATTATATATTCTTTAAAAGTGTTCTCCTTGTCAATTTTCTTAGACATATATCTACTTTTCCATGAGCATGCAGTAAAGCTTGTCAGCCAATTTGGTTCATAATTAGAGGCTGTTATTTGATTCCATGAGTATTTTGAAATGCACAGGAAACTTCTGTTCAGACAAGAAACCGGCAGCCGTAAATTGGATTGAAGGGCGTGGGAAGTCTGTGGTATGCGAGGCAATCATCAAGGAAGAGGTGGTGAGGAAGGTGCTAAAGACGAGCGTAGCCGCCCTAGTGGAGTTAAACATGCTCAAAAACCTTACGGGGTCTGCCGTGGCCGGTGCTCTTGGCGGGTTCAACGCCCATGCCAGCAATATTGTCTCTGCAATCTACATAGCCACTGGCCAGGATCCTGCCCAGAATGTGGAGAGCTCTCACTGCATCACCATGATGGAACCTGTTAACCATGGAAAGGATCTCCATATCTCTGTAACCATGCCTTCCATTGAGGTACATCTTTAATTTAATGGTTTTAATTTCTTTTTGTCCTATAATTATTTTTTAATAAATGGTATATATATAGTTTACCAAAACTTAATAATATTATACGATCAGACTTCATAGAATTGTCATCTGTAACCATCCATATGTGATATGTGGCACGTTACAAAATTCATCAGTTAAAAAATTTTATGGATCGAGAATCGCATCCTGTCCCTTTAAGAAAATATTTTCCACTGCATATATATATGACAGGAGACAGGTGCCACGGTAAGTTGCAGAGGCCATGATCCTTGTGAATATCAGTCAGTCCATTATATATATCTAATAAAAATGGCCACAATCTTGTCATGTTGCATGGGTTAACTGGATCTATATATGCTGTTCTTAAGTGTTTTTAAAATGACAAAAAGTAAATAATTAAATAAATACTATTTTATTGACTTATTTGAAAAGTGTTGTTTTATATAAAGAAAGATTAATATATATATATATATATATATTGTTATCTTTCAGGTGGGCACAGTAGGAGGTGGGACCCAACTTGCATCTCAGTCAGCTTGCCTAAACCTAGTTGGTGTTAAGGGTGCAAACAAAGATTCCCCAGGCTCAAACTCAAGGCTGTTAGCCACCATTGTAGCTGGTTCTGTCTTAGCCGGAGAGCTTTCCCTCATGTCTGCACTTGCAGCTGGGCAGCTTGTTAAGAGCCACTTGAAGTACAATAGATCTTCCAAGGATATGTCCAAAATAATATCCCCCTAGGCCCTAGCTAAGGGAAAATCTGATCATATATATATACTCCCTTCCTTTTAAGTGGAGATAATCAATACAATTAATGCCCAGGCCAATTAACAAAATTAAAGTAATGAAGAAAGAAGAAAGTAAAGGATACCATGCACAGAAGTAATAAATTATCAATGAAGACAATGGAGTAAGGGGAGAGAACATGCTGGTGGGCATATATATGTTGGAGGGAGGGGCAAAAAAAAGCTAAGGCTCATCTCCTTCTATATATAGATTATCAAGATATTGGCCGGCCACGTGAGGCTGCAGGTTTTCTTTCCAAGATATGTATGTAAAGTAGCCTGCAATATTTTGTGAGTGGCAGTAGCTGCATGCAATATGCAGTACCATGCCACCATTTGCGTGTGTGTGTTTGTCTCATAAAATTAATGCAACTTAATTGCTTGGACCAAGAGGTCAGGTACGTAGATGGCTGTAATCTTTCTTTCTTTCTTTTTTCTTTTCTTGTTTGGATTAATATTGATCTCAAAATGGGATTAGAGTAGAGCTGTTTACGATCGAGTACCAAGGACGACACCATGCATATACATAAGCTTCACTGCTTCAGTCTGTAATTGGCACGGAAAATCCATAGACTCTGTCTCTAGCTAGCTGGTGCTTCATCCTAGCTACCTTTTTTTTTGTTAAAAAATAATAATAATAATAATAATTCTCCTAAAAGCCATGTCTAGCTAGTTGATTCCCACTTGATCTGTGAGTGACATGCATACCTCTACGGCTCTACGTACCATCACTGGTTGATCGGTATGTTAGGTTGTTTCTAATTTTGTAGTTACGTTACGTGCTGTTCTTAATTAATTTTTTATTCAACTTGTGGAAGCTAGAAGAGAGATCTATATACAGTACGTTCGAATTGAGACGTGTTTCAAAACATGACACAAGGACACATGTCTCTTGTCCTAAAAAAATGGTCTCATGCAACCCGGCCAAATCTCATTCTATCCTAGTCTATTACTATTCGCATGGATTTTTTCTTTAAAAAAAAAAGTGTTTCTTAACCGGTGGGCATTTCTAGTATCCGGACATCATTATACTTTTTAGGCTATGTTTGTTTTGCCATCAAATAATTTACGAAAATGTTTCACATATTTACAGATGTTTGAGGCGACGTAAAATAATAGTCAACGAAAAATCTTTTCTCTTTGACTGAAAATTATTATTTAATTTTAGGAAAATAATTTACGGTTTTCAAAATTGTAAACCATTTTTCAACTTTAAGTATCTCATTCTAGAATTGGTGGACCTTGCCAAGACCCGCACAGGACCCGCTTGGGACTTGTCCCAAACTTGACCAGAACCAGCACAGGACTCGCTTGGGACCTCACCGGAACTTGACTGAGACCCGCCCGGGACCTGCACGAAACCCGCCTGAGACTTGCCCGGGACCTGATCAGGACCGGCCCGTGACCTTGTCAAGTCTTGCCCGGGACACGTCCAAGACCTGACCGAGACCAGCCCGGGACTAGACCAGGACCCGTCGGGACTCCTCGGGGACTTGACTAGGACCCGCCCAGGACCTGACCGAGACCCACCCGGGACCTGTCCAGGACCCCATCGAGACTTGATCGGGACCCGCTCGGGACCTCGCTGGGACCCTGCCGGGACTTGACCAGGACCTCGCCGGGACCCGCCTGGGGCCCTCCATCCCCAGACTTGGCCGAGACTCACCTAGGACCCGCCCGGGACTTGACCGGGACCCTCTCGGGACTTGACCGAGACCCGCCCTGGACCTCGCTGTAACTTGACCGGAACAGCCCAGGACCTGCACAAGACCTGCCAAGGACCCTCCCGAGACTTTCCCGGGACCCTCCCGGGACTTGACCAGAATTTGCTTGGGACCCGACCGAACCTGCCTGGAACCCGCTTGGGATTTACCCATGACTCGCTTGGGACTTGACTAGGACCTCGCCGGAACTTGCCCGGGACCTGCCTGGGACTTGCTAGGTCGGGTCCTAGTCAGGTCTCGACGGGGTCCTAGTCAAGTCCTTGGCAAGTCCCTGGCAAGTCCGGGGTGGGTCCGAAGCAGGTCCAGTTGGGTCCTAGTTGAGTCCCGGGCGAGGCTCGGTCAAATCCCGAGTAGCTCCAGGCAAGGTCCTGGGCATCTCCTGGTCAAGTCCCGGGCAAGTATTTTTATATTTTATTTTTTAAAAATTATTCTATATTAGTATTTTTATGTTGTGAATATAAAAAATATTTGTGATTTTCCGTGCGCGTGCCAAACGCCGGAAAATGTTTTCATCGTAAAATATTTTCTTGTAAAATGACTTTACTGAAAATATTTTACGACGGGAAATATTTTACGCTGAAACAAACAGAGCCTTAAAGTTCAATGAAAAAAAGTACAGGTACAATATGATATACAATTATACATTTCACTTTAACCTTCTAATTTTGTGTTGAATTTGTATCTATTTCGGAAGGAATCCAAAAATTGACAGCCCTAAATATTGTGTTAAATTCGAATTGTGTCAAAGCATGTAAGTATAAAATTATATAAATTAACCTTACTTCACCCCATTTAATTAATTTGATTAGACCCCTTAGCTCTAATCTATTAATTTTGTGTGAGTTCATGTTAAGTTTTTGGAATGTGTTAAAAATTCTTAAACTTAAAATTACATGTGATTTGTTGAGCGAGAGTTGCGGAACCTACTTATCCTCATTAAGTGGGTGCCATACCCCAAGAAGTAGGATATGCAACTCTCTTCCTTCTATCCTAGTTAAGTGGGTGCCATAACCCAAGGAGTAAGTAGGATATGCAACTCTCTTTCTTGTGAAGATTTTACAAATTGCATGCAATTCAAGTAACAAATCCCCCTTTCTTTTTCCCTATTCTAAATAGGAAAAAAAAAAAAAAACATTGTTCAATTTATCAAGGACTATCTTTGACTCTCTCTTCCCAGCCAAATATAGGCTCGCACATCATAAGTCTAAACTAATAATATTGGGGAAAGTAAGCAACTGAAGTTGAGCAGTCGCATCCAAACCCCTGACGTAAACAGAGTTTTTCTTTTTTTCCACCAAAGAGAGAAAATGTGGTTTTACTTTCAAGAATGTAATACATTAACCTTCCATTCTTAAATAGTAATGGCATCTCATCTCGGTTAAGAAACACCGATGGTGCGAAAGAGAAGCAAATGAGATGATATCTATAATTGCCCTAAAGAATAGAGATAATTCAGAGAATCTGTAATGAAACATGAAAGCAGGCTGTGCCTACTGACTCCAAGCTTTCTGATAGTAATGGCATAGAATTTTCAAGGTAGTAGGATAGTTCGAACAACCATAAGGCAGAGGCTATATAAGGAGCCAATAGCTTTTTCAAAAGGCCAATTGCCAGACTTCAGAACTCCCTGATATGCAATTTCTGTGAAAAAACAGTTCAATACAGATCTCCAATCATGCATTACAAATTAATGCAATTAATGTAGAAAATTGTAATTGGTGTAATTTATCCAGTTATTATCCAAATTCCATGATTTAAAGTCGCTTTCAGTGGCCACCGAAACCATCCAAAATACAAAAGTTAGCAATTAAAATTTTCAGATTATCAAACCAATCAATCAAGAAAAATATATTTGATCATATGTAAAATAAAGATAATAATCTATTAGTGCATTCAACAATAACATGCTAAAATCCCAATGACTGGAAAACAAATTACTTGTGCGATTCTTTGTCCTACACTAAACACAGCTTCTAATTGAGAAGCTTTTAATTCCCATAGGTAGTCAATCACTTTTACCCTCCTGGGATCCAATCTCCTGCAAGTAATGTTCTGCGTCCAAGGCTGCCATGCAACCTGCAACAATAAAAAGAAACTAAGTCAGCTAGAGAGTCAAGACTCTAATACATGTTATACTGCCAGTAAAACACAAACTTAATCGAGACAAATTTTATTTGTTTAAGGGGAAAATACACTTTACCCCTCTGAACTATCCACCCATTTTCACTTTTAACCCTGATGTTTAAAAAGTGACACTTTACCCCTCCAAAGTATCTGATATTGACACTTGACCCCATGAAGTACACTTTACCCCCTGAAGTATTTTGAGTTGACACTTTACCCCCCCCCCCAAAGTAACTAAGTTTTGGGGGAGTAAAGTGTATTTTCCCTTTTGTTTAAAAAATAACTTTTGCTAATCAAAGAAACCCAAATACTGGTAATAACAACATGTTAACTCAACAATGGTAGATGCTATGGCCAATATTACAATGAAATCCATAACAAACATGATCTCTATAGTATGTTCTATGAACCAGAATGAAATAGAAAAGAGCAGCAGCCATTCTGTCCATCTCCGAAATTAAGGAAAAACAAAAATGTGCGTTCCCAGTAGTAGAATCAGAAAGCTTGGAGTCAGCAGGCACAGCCTGCTTTCATGTTTCACTGCAAATTCTCTGAATTATCTCTATTCTTTAGGGCAATTATAGATATCATCAAATATTAACCATACCAGCATAGCCAAAAGAATTAACTCAAAACTTCCCTTCACCAATGTAGCTAAATAATAATAGCAATTTTAAATTTTTTTTTTTTTTTTTTTTTTAAAAAAACAAGCCTAGTCAACTACCTTGCGGTACATTCAGCTTGTGAAACTAACGTTGAGTTCAAGCTTAATTTAAACTTGTGCAGAAATCAGACATTCATGTCCAATCAATTTATAGGTCACCAAGCGCTAAAATAAGTCAGAACCCAGCTCAATCTCGGCCTGACATGCTATTTGAACACAATTCAAGGGGTCAAAAATGGGTGGGACACCAGCAGCTTCTCACCATTCAGATTTATGAATACTCAATGTTCCAAAACCCTTTTTTTTTTTTAAGTAATTGAAATTCATTAAAAAGCGTAAAGTTGCAACCCAAGTACACCTAAAGAATATATGAAAACCACCTAACCAGTAAAGAAAAAAAATCAAGAAAATCAAGAAAGCTAGAAAAATGAAAACAATCCAGGATAGCCGTCCATTGGTATAGTGTATGTTCCAAAAAGTCAAAAACTATGTTAGACAAGCTTAGGTTTGCTCAATTATGGGCTCAGCATCTTAAAAAACTACTGTGCCTTAGATCAGGACTTACCAATCACTGATTTGCATATGAGAGATGGTTATCAAGCCAAGCCCAAATGGGTCATGAATGAATTTGTTTGTGGTCAAATTCATCGACAAAGGGAGACTAATACGACAATGCAACAGGTTAATTAGACTTAACGGACCAATTAAGAAAGGATAAATCGTCTCTGTTCTTGTAAGCAGGCCCATTTTCAAGAAGAAAGCAACAAGAAAAGAAGAGAGTAAGGACTACAGAGAAGAGTGAACCAGAGGGTACGTTGAGAACTATATCAAATGGATATTACATAATTCGCTACGCAAAACGATAATCATAAATAAAACGATTAAGTAAAAATCCAGATTCCAGAAAATCGATATTGGAAAAACAAAGGGGCGAGAGAGATAGTGACAAACCAGTGCCGGCAGCGGTAACAGCTTGCCTATACTTCTTGTCCTGGACGTCCCCGGCAGCAAAAACTCCGCGCACGCTGGTCTGAGTGGTCCCTGGCTTTGTGACAACGTAACCATCCGAATCGAGCTCCAGCTGACCATCCAAGAACTTGGTGGCCGGCTCGTGTCCTATCGCGAAGAACAACCCCGAGACCTTGAGATCCGAAACCTCCCCGCTCACCAAATTCTTCACCTTCAGCCCTCCCAAAACCCTATTATTCTGAGTTTGGTCCCCGTAGGCCTCCACGACGGCCGAGTTCCACAGCACCTGGATCTTAGGGTTCGTCAAGGCCCTCTGTTGCATAATCTTGGAGGCCCTAAACGTATCCCTCCGATGGATGATGTACACCGTGGACCCGTACTTGGTGAGGAAGGTAGCTTCTTCCATGGCCGAATCCCCGCCTCCGATGACCGCCAGGGGCTTATTCCTGAATATAGGGGCCGCACCGTCGCACACCGCACAGGCCGAGATCCCACGGTTCCAGAAGCCATTCGGGCCCTCCCCAGAGCCTGAGAAGTCCAACCGCTTGGCCACGGCACCGGTGGCCACGATGACGGAGTCGGCAGCAACAGTGATGGAATCGGCGAATATCTTGAAAGGGGTGGTGGAGAAATCGACCTTGTTGACGGTCTCGGTCAGAATATGGGTGCCGAAGCGGAGGGACTGGCTGCGGCACCGATCCATGAGCTCGATGCCGTTGATCCCGTCGGGGAAGCCCGGGAAGTTCTCGACCTCGGAGGTGGTCGTAAGCTGTCCGCCGGGGGCGATGCCGTTGGCCATCCAACCCTCGAAGAGGATGGGCTTCAGCTCTGCGCGGGAGGCGTATATAGCTGCGGTGTGGGCGGCTGGGCCGCTGCCGATGATGCACACCTTCGTTTTGAGGGTCTGGAGGTCATCCATGGCGGAGGCGGAGGCGGAGGCGGAGGCAGAGGTCTGAGAAATGGTGGCGGAGGCTACTTTGGGAGAAGCTGTGGCTGCAGTGACAGCGGCGCAGGTGGAAGCCAGTCGAACAAGGCTGCAACCTTTTTTTACCAGACTCAGCAACAGCTTGTGGCCAGGGCTACGGTTCATGTCTCTCGCCTTTTCTACGGCATTTTCAGACTCCTTTATTTATTTAATGAATTATTGCTATTTAGAATTTACTACTTACTAGTACACGTATTTACTAAAACGTGTTCGATCCCCTTTACCTACTTCGAACTCCAAGTATTATTATTATTATTATTATTATTTAAAAAAAAAAATTGGACAATGTAGGAGATATGTTTATGATGGTATTGGTAAAAGTTAATTTGTTGAAATATATAAGGGAGAGGCAGAGGCAGAGGTAGAGGCAGAGGCATAGGCTCATAGGCTCATAGCCTCGCTCCCAAGAAAAGGTTGCATTTCTTCTTGCTTGCCGATTGGGCGGGAAAAAAATGCGTTTCTTGCCTCCCAATCCCAAATGCCTTAATTCAATCTTCAACCTCTATATATATATATATATATATATATATATATATATATATATATACACAAGAAGAGAAGATGCCTTGGTTGCCTTTGATGGGATTACATTCACGGGAATCGGCCTGTACACCCTAATGACTAATGTCTTGGGAAATGGTAACCTATGTCTTAAGAGGACTCTTGGGAACAAAATTCTCTTTACTTTATATGCCTTGAATGAGCAATGACATTCTTCGTAATCATCGTATATATTTGTTAACGACGGGCTTGGGCTTTTTTAGTCTTCACTAGTCTTTTGCTCTTACAAAAACCTCTATTAGTCTTTGGAGAGGGCCGCACTAGAGTTAGGACTCACACCTAACAAACGAATTGAGTGATCAGCCCGGCCCAATTTTGGATGAATTTGTCTTAAGAGGTGATGTAAAAATAAAAACTTGAGAGATCCCTTATAATTTTTTTACTGGTTGAGATTTAATTTGAAATTTGTCATGAGAAAGAGAGATTGGAATCAAATCGATTCTGGACCAAGCATAGCCCATTAGACCATCTGAAAAGTGATTAGCTTAAAAAGAGGAAGCATTAAGCAATTAGTGACTCACCAAATTATTTTTTTTTCGAAAAAAGAAAAAAAGAGAGAGAGAGAGTAAAAAGGCAACAAGAGGGAGGATCTATCTATTATTAGTGATAATGGGAAAATCCGCTTTTCTCAATTATATACCCAAATGGTAGGTTGTAGGCATCATCATTACAACTTAAAAAGTGAGCTTCTTCCGCAAAATATGATGACTGCACTTTTTAATTGTCAATGAATATTTTTATTTTATTTTTTAATTTACTTAAATAATTCTTAACCTTACAATCTCCATAAAATATGGACTAAATTATATGTAATTGTTTAGTGGAAAGGTGTCAAATGTGTTAGGTGGTCATACCTACTGAGAACTTTCTCAGGACCGCCACCACCACCTCATGGAAAATAGTACCTCAACAGCGAGCAGCAAATGAACAACTTTCAAAAGGTCAAAAATGAACAGCTAGAGGGATTAATTACTACAAGTACAAATCCTTTTTTTCTTAATTTTGTACAGATTAGCCATGGCCGGCCCATGGATCATGGATGGTATGATCTCATATTTCAAGCACCGCCTGATGAAGAAGAAGGCAATCAAATGTAACTAACTATATGTAAAAACGCAACAAAATACAATTAGGGAGACGTACAGATATACCGGTACCGGGCGGAGGATATACATATATATATATATATAAACTCCTCGATCGATCCAGAGTCCATCACTCCATCCTATCTTTGGACGGCTGGGTTTTGATCCACAGAAAGAGAGGAGCGCTTGATAAACTCTAAGCAGTCCGCAATAGCTTCGGCATAGAAAGAATTGGACCTCCCAAACGATCTCAACCTACTGTGATGATGATCGGGTCGACCCATGTTGGTGTTGGGTACCAGCTTGGTAACCAAACTCCTGCTGCTGCTGCTGCTGCTGCTATTATTCCTCTTGCTGCTATATTTTGTTCGGCCAAGACCTTTCTTTAATGATTTCAGAGCTTGCCCATAAGAAGACCTCCATCTATTTAAGAGCTTGAACAAATAAATGAACCTCTCACGTAGTCTCTGAACGGAAAATCTTTTGGGGTTTAGCCTGAAGCCTCTGCTTCCACGGCACGATCTCCTGATCATGCCGTTGCCAACCTTGTTGTAGCTCATATTACCCATACGTACGTCTCTATTGCGGGCGGGCGGGCGGGATGCGTTTTTTGGATGTTGAGGCCGGTGAAGATCGATGATGAAGGAGGTTTAATTGGAGGGAAGGAGCTTGGAAATTAATGGCTTAAGTGTTTTTTGGACTTTTAATAAGACGTACAGTGGTGTTTGCAACGTGAAATGTGACCAGGACCAGGTTAATTAATTAATTATAAATTTAAAATAAGTTTTGGAAGAATGGTAGGGGCCCAGCTAGGGGGGACAAGGGAAAAAGACTCTTCCAATTAGGTGACTAAAGCAGGCAGCCCTCCCTATTAATCAGACCAAATTGGAATCCAAGACTAATTTAATTAATTTTTTTTTGGGGGGGGGGGGAGGGGGGCTACTTCTTTTGTATTATTATAATAGCATGCAATGTTTAATCAAGGTGCAAATTTCTGCTAGTCTAACAGTTTTTTGACTTACGAAATGTCTTTTATGCTAGGAGGTGGCTTACTTTTCAATGCGAGTGATGGATGTTTTCTGTATTCCATTACTAAATGATCACGTACGTACACTTGGATTGCTTTATACCGTCATAGATAATTGACATTATAATATTAATAATGCATACTAATGATAAGTGAGATCGAGATGGTTGTATATTTGGATTACAAAAACTAATTTATTTTTCACTTTCGTGATTTTTTTTTTTGGTCTTTTCAACATTTGGAATTGACTACAAAGTGCCTAATTCATGAATGAGAGATGGCCTCCGATATATCTTAATTAGTTGTCTAAGCGCGTGGTCAAACAATTTGAGGTGTGAAATCCACTTGTTTAAACAAGTAAATTCTATCTAAAATAAATAATTCACACGAGATCTATGTTCGAATAAATAGTTAGGCAATCCAAAACTTATTTAAATAAGTTTATATTCTTTGAATATCTCAATTTTGGATTTGGATTCTTGGAATTCTTAAGAGAATTTCAGTTTCTGAAATTTCAGATCTAAGCCATTCATTTTTATCCAAGAGTCATTATCTAGCCACGTGTCTCATTGCTAATAAAATAATGATGATTATTAATATTATTAAAAATTTATTATTATTTTATTAGTAGAAGGACACAGCAAAATAATAACTCTTGAATGGTCCTCAAGGGGTAGCTCAATTGACTGTGGACCACGCCTAATAAAACGAAGGTCACTAGTTCGAATCCCCCATCCCCCTTCCCTTGTGTGGACATGTCAAAAAAATAATAATAAATAAATAAATAACTCTTGAATAAAAATTGATGACCTTAATCTAAAATTCCAAAAACTAAAATTGATGGCCTTTTGATGAATTGATTGTATTTTGAACAGTCAATTGAATGCTATAATGAAGGCAAAAGAGTGATTAAAGACCGATTACAGCTCTTGAGTAAAAGACTAAAAGAGCCTGTTATTCTACGGATAAAAAAATAAAATAAAATTTGATTGGAGAGAGTAGCATCTCTTAGGTCAACAACGTTGGTCATCAACAACTCAATCCAAGATTTTGATTTTAGTGCAAAATTGGTAGCCGAGAAAAGGTTTTCATACTATGCACGAGATTTAACACGTGGAAGGCAGATGATTTTTCATTCTTTTCGAGTGTTGACGTGGGAGGCCAAGAGGTTTTATGCGTGTTTGTGTACACTAATAACCATCATTGACTTTTCATATCTTGACTGGCAACTTCATGTCAGAAACCCTATATTGACTAATTACCGGATATTTCCCTGTCAGAACCATAACGACCACAAAATTCTTGCAAACTTATAGACAAGTGCAATTGAAAATTTGAAATGGCCCTTGAAAATGGGCGAGCCTTTTTTTTTGATTACGTGGCTTGGATTGGAGTGAGGGCAACCCATTACAACATTAGCATCCGATTCTTCAAAAAAAAAAATCTTTATATATTACTGTAGAATTTTATCCAAGATGAAGAATGGTAAAAAACCGAATATAGAGATATTTTAAGGTGTGGTTAACTATAATTTAAAGAGAAAAAAAAAAAAAAAGGTACTTGTCTTCTTATAATCCATTGCAAGCCAATTCTAATATTTGTTACCTTTGCGTAGTGCTATTCTTTACATGAATTACATTTATATATCATACTCATTTTGTGTTGGCTAAGATGATATATTTTTTTTTTTTTTATATGTCCACACAAGAAGGAGAGGGACTACGATAACATGTTTGAATTGACTTACTATGTTAGTTACTTAAAAACACAAGAAAACAAAACAAAAAACAAAAAGACTCACTTAAAATAAAGGGCAGAGGAAAGGGATCGAGAGAGGGGTAATGACATTCTAGCCTCGCCAAAAATTCTTTACCACTATATAAACACAAAAAGTTGTTTTTCCCATCTTTTGACAAACAAATGTCCCATGTGACTTGACTGTTGTGGATAAATCTGTCTTCTTTCATTCCAAAAAATCTAGAGCATAAAAATTAAAAACACTCTAAACAGAAAGAGTCAATTGCTCTAGGATTACAATGTCCCTGAATATCACAGGGGATTTCTTCATCCAGATTTTTTCAATGAAACCTTGCCATTTTGGCCAGACCATGAGCTGCAAGTCACTTGAGTAATTGAAATTACTTTCTTGTAAAAAAGTTCAAAAAAAAAAAAAAGTAAATAATAAATAAAAATGAGAGTCCATTTGGGATTGAATTTGAGAAATCGAGCTTTTAAGTCAAAAAGAGCTTTTGAGCAAAAGCTTCATTTTTAAGCTTTTGCTAAAAGTACGTTTTGGCAATATTTAGGCTTTTTGAACCCTTAAAAGCGCTTTTAATTTTTTTACCAAATGAATACTTTTTTCTTTAAACGGACTTTTTAAGTGTTAAAAGCAATTTTAGACCCCTCAAACGCAATCCCAAATAGGCCCTGAGACCTAACATGAATATAAAAGGTGCTGTGAAATTAAAATTAGGGAAAACATTATAAAGACCCCCTTGAACTTCTGCATTTTGACATAACCCCCACAAAAGTTCAAAAACTCTTAATTTCATCTCTTAAAACTTCTAATTTGATACAATCTCTCCCATCTGGCTTAAAACAAATAGTAAAAACAATAAACTAATCTTTATACCCCTAAAACTTTTATAAAATTCAAATCCTCCACAGGATTTAACGCCAAATCCTAACGGAATAAGTAGATTGCATCAAATTAAAAGTTTTAAGGATGTAATTGCCAATTATTTTAACTTTGTGAGTTTTCTTAAAACACTTGAAAATTCAAGAATCATTTGTGAAGTTTCCTCTTAAAATTACTTTTAACTTGTCAAAAGTAATAATATCCAATTTGATACGCAATGGTGGCATGTGAGGCCTCGATGTCATCTTTTAAAATTTGGAACCATAATTGCAAAATGAGAGAAAGTTCGAGGGGCTAAAGTATACTTTTTCCAAAAAAAAAATATACCCGATTTCCGCTGCTTATTTTACATTCAAGGTATGAGTAGTAATAACAGCATAAGTTAATTATTAGTGAATTAATTTAGAGAGTTACAAACGTAGCCAACAGAAATAAAGAACTATTTTAGTATGTAAAAGCTCGTCATTTATCATGGAAGCGCAACCTACCTAACTGAAAACCACCACCCACCCAACACCCAATGTAATCATCGATTCCAATTTCCATTGTCAAACTGCACTAATACGGTAAAGCTAAAATACACGAGAGTTGAGGCATTAAACTTGACAATACAAAAAACTTGGGTGCTATGGTTGGGTAGAGAGTTTAGACTTCCACTAAATGGCCTCACGTCCATCCTTCCAACTACTTATTAAGTCGGTCACCACTACTCTGACTGCTCAAATGGGACACGAACAAACAACTGTCCATGCAGAGTTACCACAGCTGATGTCTGGTGTGGGTCAATTCTTGACGGTAAGCTCACAATCTTGTCAAACAAAACCAAATTCCACTGAGTGCGCTACCCAATTGAAAATACTAAAGAAACCAAGTAAAATCCCAATAAAAAGACAAACAAACAACTGATGCAGGAAAAACCCAGAGTCAACAATAATCCATTTCAGTGCTTTAATTCCTGGGTTTGTTTTGGATTTTTCAGAGTGCTTTCGAGTCCATTATCCAATCTGAATGTGATTCTATCAATTTTTCAGTTTTAAAAGTTTCTAATCTTGTCTTATCTTATTCTTGAGTTAACCAAATTAGTATTTTGAGATTAAAACAAAAACACACCTTCTCAGTTTCAATTAAAAACAAATAATAATAATAATACACACCTTTTTGAAGGGTGTGACACCCCATGGGTTATCAGCATGCTCTGGTTCACCGCTTATAACGAGGCGTCCCGCTGGGTCTGACTGAACACGCACCTGAGCTTGCCAGAGAACAAGGTAATGAATACTAATTGCAGCACACAGACCTTGGTCATTGTTATATACAGAGAACAAAATATCTAGATTGATTAATGCTACATTTGTATCTGTTGCCACAATTTTCCCTTTGTTTCAACCTATTAACAAGCATTAAAATGATGAATCTACTAAACGTTCAGCTGCAGTGATTAATTCTAACAAGTGTAACTCGGTATTCTATTTTCTAATTTTACTTTTTGTCCAAAGTGAACCAAGACCACACATGTCAAATACCCTTCTCTTGCATAGTAAACCCACAACCCTGACCAAAGACCGCTAGCAGGCTAGTTGGCACCTTCTTTATTCTCGCATCTTATGAAACCAATGCCGAGTCAAGAGTTAGGAAAAAAATGGACTTCATTTTTTTAAGCTAGTTGAGGATACCACAAACTAACTCTTCAGATTATTCACGTTTTGCAGACCCCCATAGGATCAAAAAAACACTTGTTCCACTCACTGTAGTTATACATAGTTGGTAATGTGCGCTGATGCCCTATCTGCCATCATTAAAGAAGAAACGTGGTACAATGAAACAGGTATGCAATATAGCAATTTCTAACACTTGCACACTGATTCCCTGTGCATGTATAGATGTCCCAGGCAACCTTAAGCAGCTGCCACATAATTATGCACCACCAACTCCAATGGTCAAAGGACACATTGTCTAAAGAACTTATTAATTTCCAAAAGGAAATTGAATTGGATTATATAGTAGTAAATGCAAAGGAAGAAAAAAGAATACGGTTACACGTATGCTTATACTAACCTCCTCACGGAGAAGGCCTGGAACCAAAGCATAGACCTCAAAACAATCTTTCTATACACACAAAATTTCACTCTAATTAGTTAAAGAACCTGGAAATGCATATTTCCCTTCAAATAAATAAATAAATGGGTGATACAAATCTTACAGTTTTCTGCACGTTGATCTTCACCCAATCAGCTGGGGGCCCAATATCAACCACCGCTGAGTCGAGTCTAGCCACATACACACAAAAACCAAATCATTAACCCAATGCCACTGTATAGTTTGGAACATGGCATCACTTTGTCACATCAATAAACTGTCAACATATAAGAAGTTTTGCTGCAACAAGAATCTTAACTGTGGTTTAGATACTTTGGTACGGGCAGCTTTGACTGTATGTTCCACGTAAGGTTTCTTCCGTTTAAGTAAACCTAAGGGCAATAGACAAAGATCCAAACTGAGAAGGAAGCTGTCTACCATCTGTCACACTGTTAATGATGAGAATACAGATGGAGGGGTCATACCAATGTTCTTAAGTTGCTTTTCACGCTTTTGCATTGAAATAGGATTCTTATCCTGTATGATACCATTCTATCATATTTCTATATCATTATAAAACCTATGCACAAAGTAATGTATGATAAAGGAAAAATGAATGCACAAACTTCAATATTCACCAGACCTTAATTATTGGGTCACTAACTTCACCATTACCAAGAAGACGTTGCGAGTGCCAACCCTGCATAGCACGTGCGGCAGCATCCCTACGTGCTCTACCTGATCCTGAAGCCTGCTTACCACCATCACACATAGAAAGAAGTTCAGAACAGTATAATTGAGAGACATTACTGCTTAGAAACCTACTGTTGTAGAGGGAAGTCAAAGAAAATCTTTGATAATTGAGTCAATCGGATAACATGTTTAGCTTAACAGCCACTAACACTTCTCGGATTGAAGTTACACAGGCACCCATGGGTTTTAAACTCCTGACCTATTGGGGGAGGATGAGTCATTTAAGCTACAAAACCATGACACAAGATAAAATATTTTCAATGCTTTCTAAAAGGTATATCTAATTGGTGATTGGTCCAGGGTTACAATTGAACAAAGTTTGCCAAACTTGAACCCAACTTTGTGATATATTACATCCATTACTGTTTTAGATTTTAATATAGGGCAGACTAAGTAAATGTTGAGTAAGTATCCGCCCACTGAAAAATGACCCTATTAAGACCCCTTTGAAATTTCCCGAATGTCATTTCTGGTAGATTTTTATGTTGTCAAACTTAGATATGATAAGTATCAGCCAACTAACCTAAAACCTGACTCTGAAAGTCATCAACATCAAGCCTAACTTGCATTATATGAAGTTGATCTAAGACACCAGGGGCAGAAGGCTTTTAGGCTATAATCTTCATGCTTTGGTGGCCACAGGTTAGAAAAGACACGTGGTATTAGGTCCAGAGGTGGAAGACTTAATTTAGGAGAGGGTTTTGATTGCTAGAAACAGTAATTCTGCTTGCAGGATTTTCAAAATAGAAGGAAAGTTTTCTTGAGCTTCTAATGTCCTGTGTCAGAAGTATCTGCTTTCACAACCACTTAGCCTAAGTAGAAAATGATCTACCTAGGAGTTCGAAAATGATCTACCTGGGAGTTCACCGAAGGCACATAGCCCCAACTCAAATCGACCTAAACTTGATCACTTCAAAAACTAAACTCTTAGCAACTCAATTACATTCATTAGTTTACCTCTTGAGCATGACAGGTGACAATACATTGGGTAAATAAATTTCCATATGCCTAGGATGATACATACATACAAGTACATATACATTCATACATGTGTGTGTGTGTGTGTGTGTGTATAAATCATAGCAAGTTCAATGAACGTGGCATAAATCAAGGAATCTAAGAGGAAAATGAAGGACCATCACTTACCTTCAATTCGGCACCAAATCTAAGGAAAAAGTCCAAAATCAAAGTTTGACACCAACCTGATTTTCAATATTCATAGGCTCTGAGTGGGAAGCAGTAGGTACATTAAGCTCACCACCGTGTGTTTTATGCCTTTCATAATCAAGGAGTGCCTGAAGTAACGCAAAACAGTAGTAAACAAGTTACTTAACGATTAAATAAATATAGCATGATATATAATGAAATATTATAAAAGTAAACTAATGAATCAAACTGACACAAATAATAAACAGGCGCACTTGAAAATGAGGGCAACACAACTTGTAGACTAAGAGCAATACCACAAAGAAAGAAAACTCCAAAATAATTCAACCAAGCCCCAATAGCAAGTACTTTCTACACAGACAAGCAACAATTCTCATTAACCATGACTTTTCAGAAAGATGGGAAGACATTGTTTTAGGCCTTCATGAAAAAAATGGTCAAAATCATAGCATGCGAATCAGTCCAGTAATTAAATTAGCATAATTCCATGTTTCTTAATCCAACAAGTATAATAACACATCATATTTCAGAACGAATATAGTAACATCACTTCTTATACATATTAGCCATTGTGTATCCATTTGCATAACACAGTAGAATGCCAACTGTCTGGGAGATATTAGTTAAGACGGACCTATACGAAAGACTATGCATCTGAAAAGGCTGGGGATGCTGCAATAAGCCCAAGCATATACGGCTATCCACCAGCACCCACCACTGCAGAAAGCAATGCAAAACAAAAAGGTGCAGGACCAGTATATAACACGTCAGAGGAGATACCTCCTTCACAATGAACAACTTAAAACTCATGTAATCATTTCATAATTCCATACAATCAACCATGTAATGGTGATATACTAAATCAGATATGCAAGCACGCATAAACATACACATGAATTGAGGAGTGCTAGGATGAGAAATATCTCTCTGGAATAAAAAAAGATGACATGAATTTCCACAAACTCATGATTTTGTCAGAGTTTACAAGTGAAAGAATAAGAGTTCTGTGACCTTAGTTTGAACAGGTTTGCAATACAAAAACAAGTAGATGTCACAACCTACATAAAAATCTATAAAACAATTGCAAAAATTTAAAAATAAATAAATAAAAATATCAATCTGAAATCACCTTCTCATAAAAACCTCGGAATGTCCATGAAACTGTAGTGCATGTTCTGTGAAAGGAATAGAAAACGGAGAGAAATAAATTAGTTAACATATCCAAATAGAGTATACGTCCATTTCCACCCCCACCCCAAGGAAAAAAAAAAAAGGAAGAAAGAAATCCCATATTTACTTATGGGAATAAGGTATCTGTATTTTTCCATCCAAATTTTAATAAAGATTTTAACAAAGACTCTTCTCTTATATTCTTTCTTTTTTTTTTTTTCTTTTTTTTGCTTTCTATAATATTTTTAATAGGAACTTTCTTGCATGACATCATATGTGGCAAGACATATGATGCAAATATCATAGAGTTGATCATCCTAATAGCTGAGGAGAACTAAGTTTTTTTTTTTTGATAAGTACCTGAGGAGAACTAAGTTACCTACAATATATTTCCTAAGGAAAGTATCCTAAATTTTAAAGGAGAATTAAAACTCTTTATGGATACTTTATACAAGGCAAAAATCAGTCCACAGCTCTTATCTCATGTGCTAGATAATAACATATTTTTCCTTACTTTGGGGGTTTGAAAGACTCTCCCACTTGTCGCCACAACTTACAAGAAGTCACCTATCCATAAAGAGAAACCAATAATGTACAACTGTCAGCAACAACCAAACAAAACGCTTCTGAAAATTTCTATTGATGGCACACAATTCAATAGTAGTTTGTAATATTCATTCATAGCACATAATTACACCAAGAAAAAAACCCTATATTAAATTTGTGTATTCCTGGACCCGATTTCATTGTAGCTTCCATGTATTTTTAGACTTTATTAAACTTCAAGGTCCATTTTGTACCTTTTCTTCACTTTCTTCCTTGTTTAGGGGTGCCATTTTGCATCCTCCCTGTGCAGTTGCGTTTTACCCCCTTATGGTGCCTTTTATAATATATTTAGTTGTCCCACAAAAAAAAAAAAAAACCAAGAGACAAAAGCTATACATCATGAAACTTAAAATGAAAGAACTGAAAGAACTGACACAAAAGTTCACAACAGGTGGATGTGCCATTTCCAACTATCCATTACTAGTTTAAAAATTTGACGCAATTAGAGTTTGATCAAACCAAGGAAATTTCTAAATCATGACAACATTTAACTCTTCTCTTATAGGTTAATCTTGGAAGCATCCTACATAGACAAAACAATAACTACACACCGAAAAGGTAAATCCTTACAAAACAACAAAAATAAATACATATTATTAAGATTTTCCCATTTCAGAGCATCATTATATCTCAGTTCTCATATTTCTGAAAATGCATTTTTCATTATGATTTGTATAGAAAACATAATAGTATTTTTAGTTGCAAGGATGCCCAAAGTGCACAGTATGTGTCTACCGCATGTCAGCCAAGTAATCAGGAGTAAACGAATGTAAACATCCTAAACGTTAAAAAAGGATATAGCAAGGAGTGCTTGAGAGGTCTTCCATATGTCCTATGACAAATTGCACCTACTAACTTATGCATGTGAAAATGGTAACTTCATTTGATTAAATATGTACAAGAGAAAACAACGCATACCTTATCATAGCCACCCAATCTAGTCACTGCTCTCCACAACCTTGTCCCAATAAGAAGTTTATATAATTAGTCCAAAGTAGGAATCTTTTTCCAACATATATCATTAGTTAGAAAACAATATGACTATAAATGATCAAGAGAAACTCACTTAAGGCAATTCAGACCCTCCCCATAAAACTTAGGAGGCTTGAATTCCATGCTCCTCTCCCTAAAGAAATTTTCCAGCTCCTTCATGAAAGCTGATTGATCTTCTTCTGTTCCGGATTCAGAACCTTCAGACATATGGTCCTCGTCCAAAAGAAATGAGTGCTTTGAGTTTGAGTTTCCATTATTTACAGGCGTAGTAACATCTTTCTCATTCTGAATTTGAGGTTTTATATCAGAAAGTCGAGCACAAGGCGAATTAGGTTCATTATGACTTGTAGATGAGGTTAGGGTGTCAGTATTGCCAGCAGTCTTGGTATCAGGCACTTGACAAGCTTCAGTTTTGGCAACTGCAACAGCTGGTTCAGCAGTCTCAAGATGACATGTGGTGGTGGTGTTGTGGTCACCATCTGTATTACTCTGTGGCAATTCAATGTCTTCGGTCTTGACATCAGAGGCGGATAGAGTATCGGGTTTGACTAAATCTTGGTCTCCATTTAAAAGGCCCGAGGACGGAGGCGAATCTTGAGTTGGTTGGTCTGGATTGGACTGCGAATCCGTGATATTGTTATTGATAAGGGGAGATGCAGTCCCATTTAGAACCGGAATCAGGGTTTCATCCAGTGACACAGAATGAGGAGGAGGATGAGAGTCATGGGGTTCATGTTCATGTTCATGTTCATTTTCATGCTCATGCTCATGCTCATGCTCATGTTCATGTTCATGTTCATCAACTTGAGCATTGGGATTGGGCAAAGCAACCTCCACGGTGGCGGCCACTTCTTCTTGTCCACTCTCCTCATTCTCCTTTTCCTTCTCCTTGGAATCACTCATCTCGGCTTCTAAGCACGTCGGTAATTAAATTACTTCCCTGCTTACTTGTTAAATAAGATAAATAGTAAACGAACAAGAAAAGTAGGGCTCTTTATCTACATTTTCTGAGTTGAAGAAATAAAATCAGGAGAAGAATGCTGCAAACTATGAATTAACAATTTTCCGAATGTCTTCCGAACCCTAGGTGTTGTTTCTTCATTCCAAATAACATAAGTAAACAAATCAAATATAAAAAAAAACAGCCTTTACAATGGCCAATCTCCTACTCGGCGAAGCAGATTGCAAATGCGTAAATCCCAACACGTCAAATTCTAATAAAATTAGATCATTCCCCAGAATTTTCTTTTATTTCCCCAATGAAAGTATAAATTTGCCAAAAAAAACATAAAACAGGTAAAAGTAGGAATTTTTGTACCTGTTTCGAAATTGGAGGAGGCTTCAAGCTGTGAGGACAACAAGATCAAGAACAAATAATGATAACGAAGAGCTTACAAAAACGATAAACCCTAATCCTCTTCTATTTTACTTCTTATGTTTTCAGTTACGAATTATTTCGTAATATATTTAATTTAATTTAATTTTAACTAAAAGTCTAAAACGCATTTTCTGCCGGGACCGGGAGTGGCAGAGTTTACGACACGCACGCGGACACAACACAACAATTCAACAAACGACGTCGGAGGATTCTGCTTTCTGCTACTAAATTACTAATACTGTGTTGTTATTTGTTTTTTAATGGGATGCGGTCCACTGGACCGGTTGGGTCCAGGACAACAAAAGGCCCATTTTATTGGGGCAATGGGTAATGGGTTTGAGCAGCTGTTAATGGCGTTAGTTACTTGCCCGGGTCTCGTGGAGGCATAAAATGGTTACCACAATTTTAAAGTCGGCCCACACAACAGGAGTCATATCTTTATCATTCGTTGAGATGCTCTCGAAACATCTCCTTTAATGGATTATCCCACAAATTAAGCCAGCCCATGAGGCCAAGATTTCGTT
This sequence comes from Corylus avellana, assembly GCF_965113065.1. Classification (NCBI taxonomy): domain Eukaryota; kingdom Viridiplantae; phylum Streptophyta; class Magnoliopsida; order Fagales; family Betulaceae; genus Corylus; species Corylus avellana. Next base: position 139,502 of record NC_142490.1, on the reverse strand, counting down.
GTACGAAATTGGCTTTTGGAACAACCCATTTATCACGTTGACTTTTTCTTTTTTTTTAATAGTATTGTTATTTTATGTTTTTGTACGTACGTATTGAAATTAAAGACACTGGAAGCTCTCCATTTTCATTTGTCATTAATAATTTATCTTCCATATTTTATATATATGTTCTTAATACTTTTCGGCTATTGAAAAAAAGTTATGACTTAAAAGAAAGTAAAGGGAGTGGAATTTGGAAAGAAAAGCAAAAGGAAAAGGGTGAAGTGATGGAGAGTGAGACCCAACTGCGCAACACGGAATTATGAGAAACAGAAGTGTGGAATAAGCGTGATGATATTGATAAGAAATGGGGTCCGAGTGAGGCTGAGACCCAGCTGCGCAACGCGGAATTAATGATGAGAAACCAAGTGCGGAATAAGTGTGGTAAGAAATATTATATTGGGGTCCCGACGAGCATCTCCAACAACAACTTTTATTTTATTATTATTTAAAATACAACTTTTTCATTTTATTTACTAGTTTCTTTTTTCATTACACAACAATTTTTATTTTATTATTCAAAATATAATGCTGAACGCATTTTCATACTAATGATGGTCTAGTCTAGACTCTAGAGTACCCCACCAGAACAAAACGTATAAAATATCAAGGGACGTACAAGTCAAAATAATGGGAAATTGGAAACTAACTTGACAAATAAATTAAGCAGTAGCAGCTCTCGCATTATTGTACGAATTGACACTTGACAGATATACTGCCGGACCACACTTGTCAAAATGTCACATGCGTCCCCCACCCCACCGGTGGGGAAGAGCTCTACCTTGCAATATTTTTGTATGATTGCATGTAATGGGGCCAAGTAGTTTTCAATTAATTAACACCGACTACTGGAGAACGTAGTGGGACCACGTTTTAATTGCAACTTTGAAGTATTAATTATATATAATGGCCTGGAAACGTGAAACAGGTACGGTGGTGTAGTTGATTATAATTTATAACTAGCTTGAAATGAAATGGTACATATATAAGACGATATAAATTAAGTTGATTACTTAATTGTTTAATAAACATAATTACAAACAGAAACAGTAGTGCCATTTTGGTTGATCAGGACGTACATTAACATTCCATCTATGCGCGCGCATATATATATATACATATATATATCAGTCACCTTAATTAATAATTATAGCAAACTTTCAGAAGTCAGAACAGAAGAAAAATTGCTTAAATAATTTGTTGAACGTCTATATATACGTCAATATCGATCTCTAGCTAGCTATTTTTTGTTTTCGCCAACTGTGGACTGGATATATCTATAATATTAATTATTTGATACAGATAGGTAATTTAATAAGATATATATTGCACTAGCTAGACATTTTTTGGGGCAATTTTTCAGTCTATATATATATATATGCACGTTTCTGCTGGCTACTACAATATTTACTATATCATTCAATTCTTTTTTATTATTTTTTTGAACCAAATGAAGCTGTATCGATCGATCGAGACCATTCATGTTGAAATTGTAGTGGGTGAGACATTTATTTTCGTTCCCACAATATGTTTAATGAGCCCAAAAGAATTACATTTAATTTCTGTAGGCGCGTATAGAAAGGAAGGGTAGATGGAATTCGGGAATTCAGTAAGTGGAAACAACCCCACATGCATGTACGTTTGAGTCATTGACTCTCACTTATATGTACATATTAATGATTTTTTTTTTTTTTTTTTTTTTTTTTAAAGAGAAACTCTCCCCCAAGTGGGATTTCCATCTCTGCCGTGAGGGGAGGAGCCTCCTCTCCTGCACGAGAGTCCGGGGAGCTAGGAGGGAGAGCCTCGCTTAAGAGTTCGAGCCTCCTTCCTCTCATGCATCTTCCTCATCCCCCAATCCTCGCTCCTATAATTATAAAATGATCAGAAGCGTTGTTTGTTTTTTGGTGACAGGCATAAGAACAAGTATGGATGGATAATGGATAGAATATTTGGTGAAGATCGAGTGAACAGTGAATAATGGTAGGTAGAGGTGAGGGGAGACTGGAGAGCAAACCTTTTTTTGTGTGTAATCGATGGAATCATCCATGGCCCCCATGGACGGTTCACGGTTCTCAAATCTCAATCGAATGGGCCCCACGGTGGGATGCCCTTGTCACTCCGGCTGCTGACAGGTAACAAAAACCTGCTTGTCTTCGTCAACTTTCTTTAAATGCATGTGCTAGCTGCAGCCGGCATGCCTGAATTGCTAATGATGTAGAGCAGTATCGATCTCCTCCTAATTGTGTGTTTTTTTATTAAATAAAGAAGGGGAAAAATGAGTTTATCTGTTTATGCATTGGAAATAATATATATATATATATATGGTGTTTACTATTTGCAGAGAGAAACACGAGGGCGACAGAAATTCTTTGGTTCCTTTTATTTTGGTAAAAGTGAAAGGAAGAAACTCATTTTTTTAGTTCCCGGCCACTTCCCAGTCGCGAGGTACGTACGGAGCAATTCATTTTTAATTGAAGTAATTTAGGTGGTTGCTTTAATTTCTTTATTCCAGTTGATGAGAGTCGATCTGGATTTGCTTTGAAAGGCTTACAGTACTACGTGTCAGAGAAACCTGTAATTTTCATCTGGATACAGGTCAGGAAGCTGTACTTTTAATTACTTTAGTTGCAAAATAGCTAGAGAGAAGAAAAGGGCAATCGTCTTGACAATAAGTCGCTGCAATTTGGAATAGAAATCCATTCTAATTAAGGTACGTACTCTGCAGTCTGCACGCACGCAGCTTGCATCATCTTTTATATATATATATTATCTTTGGTTGAGAAATCAGTTGTCCCTCTACAAAAATATATTAGGATTTATCTTGATGCATGATATATCATATATATATATAATATAGATGATTAATTAAGATGAATATATCCATAGATCGAGGTTTTTATGCAATGAAAATCCTGGATCTCTTCATCGTTGCATTGATGCCAGTCCTGAAAACACTCCTCGTTACTGCCGTTGGATTACTGCTTGCAGTAGATCGTATAGGTCTCTTGGGGGCCGACGCAAGGCATCATTTGAACAATGTAAGTGGTAATTTAACAAAATTAAGTGAAAGTGGGTCCCGGCCCCTTTGGTTGTTGGGCTAGCTACGTACAATTTCGACTGATCATCACAAGTTGTTTAATTATGTCGTAACAGATTGTATTTTATGTGTTCACTCCTGCACTCATGGTTAGCAACTTGTCTGAAACTATAACTTTTGACAGCTTGATTACATTGTAAGTCATTTTCTTCCTACCTTTGCTTTAATTTTCAGTACATGAAAATGTATTATATATATTGCTTTCTGGGTAACTCTTCACCAAATGCAAATGTGAAGGTGGTTCATGCCAGTGAATATCCTTCTCACATTTTTTATTGGCTCAATACTTGCATGGTTACTTATCAAAGTCACCAGAACTCCTAAACATCTACATGGCCTTGTAATTGGTTGCTGTTCTGCAGGTACTTTTTATATAATTTTTTTTTTCTTTTTTTCTTTTTTTATTGATATTCAATTACATGTTAATCACGACGCATTAAGGTCTCTTGCAATTATGGGCTTGCAATTCTTTCAATCCAAGATGTTCATATATATATAATGAAGTCAAGATTATGTTGGGTAAGCATTATAAGAAAAAGAGCATAATAATAATAATAATAAAAACACACACACACACAAAAAGAGTTATGTATATGAGGTAACTGGATAATTCCTTTATCTAAAAAATGATATGAAAAAGAGTATTATACCTTTCTCAATGAAATTTTTTTGAGGTGGACTGCGACGACTTCCCCCTTTTTTTTAAAAAAAAAAAAAAAATTGAGTTATTATTATTATTATTATTATTTTATTTTTTATTTTTATATGAGAAAGGTACAATAGTCTTTTTCAAATATTTTTTGTTATTTATTTTAGAAAAAAATAAATAGAGGTTTTACCGTTTTAGATTTAAAATTCTTATAAAATAAAGTATTAAATTGGCCAAATTAAAAACTCAAAGTCTAAAATTCAAAATTTGAGAAAGGACATGGGATTTTCGTGATTCATAAAAAAAATATATATAAAAAGATATGAGCTTTAATTTAGGATACGGAATCCTAATGCCTTTTTCGGTAGAAGTATGAATCTTAGTTTCAAACGTAAAACTGTTTCCAGCTAAAAAACATTTTATTGAAAAATGAGATTTATTTGAAGACATTTTTCAGTGTTTGGCCGTACAAAAAATCATATATATATATATATATATATTCATTCATTCAGTCATATTAAACTTTAAATTACAATAATGTCTCGATCAGGTCTTAGCCGTGGCCTACCTAGGTTTGGGTGAGTCCTAACCAGTCCTTGCTGGGTTTCATTGGTGCCCTGACCAAGTCCTGACGATGGTCTCGTTGGATTCGGATGAGTCCACAAGGGTCCCAATAGTGTCTCAGTCGGGTCTCGGTGGGTCCCAACAGTAGCCGAGTGTAGTCCGGGGGACATCGGATTAAGTCCCTTGATTTGATAATGAAAACTCAAACTCAGAAATGATTTATAATTTTCAAAAATAGAAAATCATAAAATGGCTTATCGTTTAGACAGAGAGAAGCTTATTGCATTTTTCCTCGTAGCGAAGGTGTCATACCGGCGATCTTGCCGAATATGTTAAATAATTGTGTTTTGATTTTACTTTTCTCGTGCATTTTTGCGAATTATAAGAACATTGACTCTTGCTTCGCACAATACTTGTAAATCAGACAAAGCATAAAAAAGTTGATGCACCGGAACAATATGCATGGCTGATGTTTGATGTCTTTCCCAAGCCAGAATAGTCGCAGCCATGATCCATATTCCATGCTAGATTACAAACAAATCTTTAGAATATTGTCGTCTGACTCAGGAGGGTGGGTCAATGTGAACAGGAAATCTGGGAAACTTGCTTCTGATTATTGTCCCAGCAGTCTGTGACGAAACAAATAGCCCATTTGGAGATTCATCCACCTGCTCGACAAATGGAGAAGCTTACGCTTCACTTTCTATGGCGGTATACGATCTATAATTCTCATATTTTTAACAATTCATGCTTGTACAAATTCGTCCACACATGCAAACAAAAGCTTGTCTTCCAAATCTCTCTACAACATGTTCCAGCTATCACTTGATCTGTATTTTGTAACTTATGTCAACGAGAAATCTCAATTCCAACCTTTGCAAGAATGGAACTTCTTTATTATGTCTGACTGCTACCGTCCTTTGTGGCGGCACATGTTCTCTTAGTTGCAGTATGCCGGATTATTTATTTGACCAACTTTTCTTGTTGGTTGTCCTGTGCTTGCATTCCTGTTTTTGGGTCGTTTTTAGAGAGGCTTTTGATAGGGTTGTAATTTCGCCCCTTCCCCCCTCCCATATTGAATAGTTTAATAATAATAATAAAATGGGATTTATGTTACTTTCTTATATCTTATTCTGACGCTTCAGGTTGGAGCAATTTATATATGGTCTTACGTGTATATGATCATGCGGGTATTTGCAAATAAGAGAGCTGAAGATATCGATACACGCGACTCGACAATCACCATAACGTTTTCTGGAGAACCCTCGGAAACATTTCCAGGGACTTGCACAGAGGCACTGCTTCCTTCAAGGGACTGTCCTAGCTCTGATGACCAGTCAGATCAAGTTGAACTGCCTCGCACTAAATGTGTGGGGAAGGTGAAGGTTTTTAAGCTTTCCTATCTAAGAAAACGTTATTTCTTACTTACTATGAAGAATTTTTTCTTTAGAACTCTGTTTTCTTGCTCAATATGCGTATCCTTTTCTTTTTTCTTTTTTTTTTTTTTTAATTTCCTGATAGGAAAATCACCAAATTGTTTACACTTATCCTACTTAGTAGAGATATATGCTTGTCTTAGCTTTGGAGGATCAGAGGGAGGCGTCCTTTATGCCCACTCCATAGGCCTAGCAAGTTAGCCGACATGAAGGAGATGTAGAAGTTCTGATGTAGGAAATATTTCTAGGTGTAATAATGGTTGAATATGTTACACTATATTATTCTGTTTTATTTTCCCAGACAAATGAATGCCAATAATCTTACATAACTGTTACAAGTGCCATTAATCCATTGCGATTGTTCCGTCATTTGATGGCTGCATAAATTGGTTTCATTTGAAAGGTCTCCCTACTGCGTTGTATACTTGTAGAAGTGATTTTCTTTTTGTTTTGCCCCATAATTAAGGTCTTAATTTTACTCATTTGACAGGATGAAATTTTTAACCTAATATTTCCTATAATTGAGATTTAATGTTAAAATGGAGCTCTTTGTCCGTTGGACAGAAATGCATCTTTCATGTCATCTGTCATCTTATTCATCTCCTCGCATAGCAGAAGGCCAATATGTATTACTAATCGTATATAGTAGCTTCTTTGGGTTTTTTTTTGTTTTTTGTTTTTTTCAATTTGCCCCAGTCCCGTATCTGCCTTTAAGGGATCTACCTAAGTGAAGGCTTCTGATCCGACAGTGACCCTTTATTTCTGTATTGTTCGTATTTGTGGTCTCTCCATACCAAATTGATTGTGTGTCATGTTCGAGAAAGCACAAAGCTTGAAGAGGGCACAATCAATGTATTGAAAGATATCATAATAAGATAGTTGCTTTACAAACTTGTCCTTGCCAAAATTTCTCTTTAAGTTGGTGGCTACTACTTTCAATTGCTATATCCTATGCATCAAAATTTATGTGAAGTAATTAAAGGTAATATGAGTGTTAGTAATTGGAATTTAGTATACCCACAGTGGGGTTGGTCCAACCATTTATGATTTTCCAACAATGAGAAACGCAAATTTTATATGGTTTGGCTTTTATCAAGACACTCAATTGGGATGGACAAAATAAGGAAAATGTGACACTAATTTTTGGGTAGAGGGAGTAGCAAAAGAAATAGGGTAGTAATTTTATTGTTGTTTGATAACTTTCAATTGTATAACCTTTTTCACTTCTTTCATAGGTGTCAATTCTGAATCAGATTATAGAGTGCACCAAGAAGCTTGCAGGACATATCAATCTGAAGATGGTTTTCGCACCATCTACAATTGGAGTGGTATGCCCGCATTGCTTACTATATTCTGCAACATTGAAATCTTTAATATGTTCTGTTCATAATTTTTCTAAGATACCTCAAAGAAATACTATTGATTAATTAGGCTAAATTACATTTTATCCTATATACTATTATCACTGAGTCACTTGCCTCATATATTTTTACTCAGTGCAATTCATACTCTAAATTGAAGTTTCAGTAATGAGCTTGTTCTCTTTGTTCAAATTAGCTATTAAGCTGGAAGAAAAATATATGAAATGACTAAATTGCTGCTTTCTAACTTATAAGAAAGAGAGTCTTAAACTTAAAAGTAAAAGTAAAATAATAAAAAATGTAAAAACTCATCATTCCTATTCTCACCCCTTTTGTAGATTTTCATTTTTCAATATAAAAAAAGAGAGAATATTTTTGTATTTCAACAAATGTAAAATTAGCGTGCTTGTCAGTTTGCAATTTGGACATCTAAATAATTTAGTCATTTTACATGTTTTTCGTCCAACTTAACGGCTGATTTTGATGGGAGGGATAAACTGACATTGAAATTTTAAAAGAAGGACCAAGTTGCACTAAGTTAAAGTTTGTGGGAGTAAGTGATACAAATGTGTTGGGGGCAAAAAGTGTCATTTACCCTTATTATTATTATTTCTAACAATAACAAGTTTCGAACTTTGCTTCTCCAAACATATTTCAGTCTTTAGTGAGAAAAGGAATCATATTTAGGAATAGCTTATTGCAAAACCAGATTAATTATTTTACCATGTCAATAACACTGTTAACCTTTTTCTTTTAAAGAAATATAGAACTTGATCTTGCATATAGCCTTGATCTCATACACTCCAATTGATATGAAATCAGTGGAAGCATTATGTTTCCATGTGACATTCAACTGGCTAAAAGGTTATGTTAGTCTATTCAGACTGAACTTTGCTTGAAGTCTGAAAATCTGATATAACACCTATTTGCCATGCCAAGCAGGGGGCATGAAAATGGTGATAACCTGAAGGTGTATTAAAGATAAAGATAAGATGACAAGAAGATACCGATAATAAAAGGTTTTTCAAATGTAGTTGTCTTATCTATTGTTATCCTCTTATCAACTTGGTCTTATTGTTTGACTTAACTGATCTATATAAATATACAAGATCCCTCACAAGGAAAGACAGCGAGCGAGATCCTTGCTTATTCCTCTTTCGTTGTTTAAAGGTGTAGAAATTTCCTCATCATGAAATTGTAAACACTAGATGTAATATTTTAAGAACTATGAATTATCAAATGATGGTTAGTGCAAGAAAAGAGGGGTAGAAAAAACTCTGATTTCTCGGATATCTAGGATGGGGGCCCAATTCACCTGTCTATGTCATGTTAGATTTTCTGTTTACTTATAATTGAATTAAAGCTTGACATTGAGTTATTGCTTAATGTGCAAATGAGCCACTAATTTGCTTCTTGTCTTCTTCTCTAGATTGTTGGGTTCATCATCGGAATAATTTCCCCAATTCAGAAACTAATGATTGGTGATAATGCTCCTCTTCGTGTGATCATTAGTTCTGCATCTCTTCTGGGGTATTAATCTGATACTGGCCCCATACAGCTCCTGATGGTTGAGACTTGGTTTGGTTCTTATGTATCATGTTTTGGCCCTGAGATTTCACACTTTAAGATCCTTAAAATTACTTAGGTGCTTGCAGGCTATATTTTCATACAACAAATATTTCATTTTCTTGCTGCCAACTTCCAAGAGAAATAGTTAATAATGGGTTATTAAATAAATTGATATTAAAACAAAAATTAAATATTAAAAACAATTACAAAATAATACTAACTCTAAACTAATATTCTTTCTTCATTCTCAAAATAGATAGTCTATGCACTAGCTTCTTTTATACACTCGCCTTTTCAATTAGCAGTTCAGCGTCTACTGTCTTTTTCCCACCTTGGCAAAAGATGGCAACAATCTTTCTGATTGTAAAAGTGGTATGTAGCCTACAAACTCCATGTCCAGGAAAAATATGTGATCTTAACGAATGCTTTAAACATTATTAACATCAACCACAAGATTTTTGTTCAACATTGTCAACAACCAAGCGTCAATATATGGCCCTAGTTACTAGAGTATATATATTTTGAGTTTAGCTATCAGTTCTTCCTTAATCACCCATTTGCTTTTCATAATCAGGAAAACCATAAACTAATTTTTAATTGTGGTTTGGTGAGTGCAAACCCTCCTAGTTGTTGTTTATAAAATGTGCGTAATATTCTTTTCTATTCTGAATCTGACTTGCAGGGAGGCATCAATTCCATCTATGACTTTGATAGTGGGAGCAAACCTGCTTAAGGGTAGGAAACTAATTTGATCTCTTCTCATGCTTACACTGATTTTGCCTCATTCTGTTCTTCCTCAAAATGGCAAAAGGAAGTTTCAATTTTCATCTCACTAAGCTTTATATATGTCCTAATCGTTTTATCTTCTATCTTTCAGGCTTAAGAAGATCAGAAGTAGGTCTCTTACTTATTGTAGGTGTTATAGCAGTTCGTTATATTGTTTTGCCGCTATTGGGGGTTGTTATTGTTAAAGCTGCACACAGTTGGGGCATGGTGGGATCAAATTCATTATACCAATTTATTCTTATGCTTCAGTATGCGCTTCCACCTGCAATGAGTGTAGGTATGACTACCTTTTGTTTATGGTTGAAAACATGGATAGTTAATTTCTTCATTATTTTCCTTGTCCTCTGCAATCTGCTGTTGTTACGACTGGCATCCTTGTTTATGTTCTCCTTTACATTTAAACTCTATAAAATTTGGTGCTCACAATCGCGCTTAAGATTATTCATTTGCACTGCACATAACAACATGTACAGTAGCGATAGCATAATGCCATGCCATTAAACTTGGTTCCAAGGGTGCGTATTGTTTTTCTTTAGGTTCAGATGATAATTACCTTGGACTAGTCGCAATTAGAGTTGTTTGAAATCACTGATATAATTCAGATGGGCCTAGTACACATATGATGTAAGACTCCATGTATACCCATGCAACAGCCTCGTAAAATCTAATCCACATAAATGATCCACATTTTCAAATCCGTACAAGTCAATCATTTTGTTACAATTAACCATTAAATCATAATGGAATTCGGCTGGCTCGGGGTTGGTAACCACCCCTATCAAAGACCCAAAAAAAGGCATTATGTAACTTAGCATACATGATGAGCTAAAATATGAAATTGTTTCTATGGAAAGCAGTTTGGCAGATTCTTCCCAGTGAAAGCTAAAAGCCGATCTTGATCGAATGTGAAGATATAATAATATGCTTATTCAAATTCAATGGTTTTTCTTTGATTGAATTGGATGAAAGAAATAGAAAGACTTTGACCTTCCATCCTATTCCCATCATAGGAGCTAGAATACCCCTTTTTTCCTTTCTTTCAACTATCTTCGTTAATTGGCAATAATCTGACCTTTCCTCCCTTTAATCAGACGTCTTGGACTTAAGGACTAAATATGATCTATCTTTAGTATGGAAAAAATGAAGTTTTTATCCTCTCACCTCTTCCATTTGTCACAGTAAAATTAGATCCACCGAAGTCCTTTCATCATTAAATGTTTTTTCATTCATTAATTTTTTTCATATGAATCTTCTTATTTGGTTGTCCTTCTGATGAACTTGGCAGGTACCATTACGCAGTTGTTTGGGGCTGGTGAGAGTGAATGTTCTGTTATCATGCTATGGACATATGTTGTGGCTTCATTCTCTCTTACACTGTGGTCGACCTTCTATATGTGGCTGGTGTCATAATTTATATTCTCTTCTACATTTGTTTTAAATAACCTTGTGTGATTCCTTGGTCACACAAGGCTATACAGCATATATTTATATTGATCAAAGGGTGAGGTGATCAGCATTCTTTACATTGTGGATTCTTTTTTGGTGTACCAGATTTCCCCATTTTGATTGTAATGCCATGAACCACCAAACTGGGTAGGAAGTCGAGTCTTTGTCATTTCTAAATATGTTTTAGTTTGCTTCTGGTTTTTTTATTTTTTTTATGGCTTTTTTGTTTATTTTGCTGGGCGTTTGGCTTGTTTTGTATGTATGTATGTATGTATACATTCACTTATACAATATGGAAAGTAAGCTTTATATATATAAAAGAAAAAGGCACATTTAGAAGAATGTAATTGCAATCTCTATGTGGAATTGTACTTTTGGAAACGATACTGAAAGTAGGGCATTCCAAAATGACTTTACGAAGGCACTAACTGTTTAATGATGAACATTGGCTTGATATTTTGGCAGAGGAAACGTCTAAGGTCAGTTTGGTAAAGTTTTGAGAAGTGTTTTGAATTTTAGGTTTTAGGAAATGTAAAAATTGAGAATTGATTTGTTGAGGACCTATTTGAAAAAAATGTTGTATATGTAAAGTCAACAAGCAAAAATTTGAAAAGTGGTTTTGAAAAATAAAAAGTTGGAAAGTGTTCTCCGTAAATAAAAGAAAAAAAAGAAAAGTATTTCTGTTTATACTATAGGCGGTGGCCGCCCGATGGCAGCCACCTCAGTGTCTGTGCTAGATGGTCTTGGTGACCATCAACGAGCCATTGAAAGTTCATGGCCGCCAATCATCAACCTAATATGAGAAGTTTAGACCTCATCGAGGAGAAAATTGAAAAAACTGTTATTTTAATTATGCATGTGTGTTTTAATTTTTCTTTTAGAATAAGGATTAGGTTTTCTCTTTTCCATTAGGATTATATTTTCTTTTTTTAATAAGGATTAGGTTTTTCTTTTCCTATTAGGATTTGTTTTCCTTTTCGAATTAGGTTAGTTTTTTCTCTATTTGCTTATTTGGGGCACTTAGGAATTTTCTCTTCCCTATTTGTTATTTTCTCTCTTCTTGAGTTCCCTTTTCTATCTTCAATTCTTAGTTTTTGTTGTTATTATACGTTGTCAGAACAATCCTAATTCTGCCCGGCGTCAGTTGGTATTAGAGCTTAGCATCTTCTTGGAATGAATTTTTTCCATTAGTTTTTCATGAATGGTGGTTGTGGTCGACGTAGATAGGTTCCGAATGAAGAAGTCCCCTACCATGCGTGCAATGTACAAAACGTGATGATTGAAGACTTGCAAAGGTAGGTTGCGGAGTTAACCCAACGTCTAGTGGCACAAAACTTGGAGATGTATTGCGATATTGATGGTCGCAATTCATAATTCAATTTCGAGAACCCGTATCATAAGCCTGTTCTGGTTTGGGAATAGTGTGTTCGGGATGAGTGGCATGAAGACTTAGACTTTAGAGTTGAGCTTCCAGAAATTTCTGGTACTCTCACATCCTTGACTATTGTTCGTAAGTCTCAAGCTCATCTACCAAATTCATATTATATGGAGGAGGAAGATGAATTTATTGAGGAAGATTTTTCTATAGATTGGGCCTCTCCACCAATCTATGATATTTATCCTGACAAAGAGGATCTATTGGAGGAGGTAAATTTATTTCTTAATACCATAAAAATTGTTGAAGAGAATGATGTCCACTGTATGTTTGACGAAAGTCCAAAAAATGAAATATTTCAATGGGATCTTAAGAAAATTAATTATGTTGATTTTCTTGGGATTGAAAATTTTCTTTCAACTTTTCCTAAACATAATCTTGACATTGGTTTCAGCATGTTGGAGGAAATTATGAATTTTTGTGGCCAGGAAAGAATTCATCGTTTTCAAAAAAATTTTACGAATGGTGAATTTATGACAATCAATCAAGAACTTCTGAAGATTATTTTATCTCAAGTTGGTGCGAGTAACTTCAAATATAATACTCGAAGTCATGTTATGAAGGCTTGCAAATTGTTTATCTTCCGGTATTAAGTTGCTTTAATGTTGAGAAATATGAGATGAAAGGGATTAATTGGACATCTGAACGATCGAGGAAAAGTTGATTTGAACTCGAAGGCAAGTTCTTTCCAACCTGGAGAGACTGATGCAGGAGAAAATTTAGAAAACTGTTATTTTAATTATGCATGTGTGTTTTAATTTTTCTTTTAGAATAAGGATTAGGTTTTCCCTTTTCCATTAAGATTATATATTTTTTTTTATTAAGTATTAGGTTTTTCCTTTTTTATTAGGATTTGTTTTTCTTTTCGAGTTTGGTTTGCTTTTCCTTTTCCTATTTCTTGTTAATTTATGAGGTGCATAGCCTATATAAAGACATCTAATCTTTGTTATTTTTGGGAATTTAGTTTATACTATTAATTAAATTTAAGTCTTTCAGAATTATTTATCTGTTTGCTTATTTGGGGCACTTAGGAATTTTCTCTTCCCTATTTGTTATTTTCTCTCTTCTTGAATTCTATTTTTCTATCTTCAATTCTTATTTTCTACAGCTATTATACGCGGTTAGAACTTAGAACAATCCTAGTTCTACCCGGCATCACACACACACATATATATATATATATATATATATATATATATATATATAGTCATATATATATATATATGACTCACATGTAAACCTACAAATTCAATAATGAATTTGAATCCATTTGAAAAAAAATTAAAAAAAAAAAAGTCAGAAGAATAAAACGTAGCATTTCTCAATTAATTAAGAAGAAACAAAAAAAGCTAGAAGAAAAGGAGGCAAGTACAGGTAAAGTGGGCGTTAAAATAGGACAAAAGCCGTGGACAAGCAGTAGGAAGGTAACAGGAAGGAAGGAGAGTTTGAAATATGCGAAAGAAGCAAGGCGATGAGCGGTACCGCCCCCACACGCTCTCCACAGTCCTCACTCGGAAAAGAGACAGAAAGAGAGGGCGAATGTGCAGCAGGAAGCAGCCAGCAGTGAGCACCCAACGGGGTTTCCTTATATGTGTAAATGTTACTGTTTATTGTCGATGGTATCGGCAAGGATGGGGCTGTGTCTACTGTCTAGTCTGTCTGTGTCTAGCTTTACGATTACCTTACCTACTAGCTATTAGGTAATAAGATAGATTTTCATATTTTTACATATAAACAACTTCAAATATCAGGATCCGTATCTCCTGCAATTCGGATAGTGATAGAAACTTAGAAAGAGGGGTTGTATGCAATTCTGCATTCAATTTCGGACAGTCAAGAAAGGAGTTGTATGCAATTCGGACGGTCCCAAGTCTACTTGCCTCAAGCAGCCGGAGGTGGCCCCTTATCTGTGGGCCAGGGAATTGTAGGGATCCTTATTCCAAATGTCTTGGTGATTTGACGATCAGTTAAACCGACCTCACTCTCACTCGATGCTTCCGCACTAAGCACTAAGCAGCAACATCTGCGTACATTATACACTGTTGTTTGAATTCCGGTTTCGATTTCAAATTCGGAATCCAAAGACGAGTCGGAAATGCGACAAAACATTTTTTTATCTTAAAAAAAATGGCTTTAGTTCTCATAGCTCACATGACATTAGCACACAGCATCGAGCTTAGCTTCAGCCAACGTACGTCTCTTCTCCAGCCTTTTGTGGTTTCTTTGTTGGCCAGAGTAGCAACTTCCCTCCACCACAATCCAAATGCTCTTTCTTGCTTCGGTCTTTTGTTCACAAAAGGACCAACATTTGGGTCATGTATCTTGTTTCTAACAAGAAAGCGAGCTAGAAACAAGTGGCTTCTTTGAGCAGCCCTAACTCTTTTTCATTGCATGCCCGCTTCCGTAGAAGGACATGATCATCAAATAGTAGCATGGTACATTTTCTCATTTATTATAAGCTAGCCACTCATTATTAATGAATGATCAAACCTTCATTTTGCTCCCTCTGTTCTATTCTGCAGGTCAAGGCTCATTTCTCACTCATCTCAATTTCATTCCTAGCACTCTGAGAAACTATTTGTGAGTTTTTTCATCTAAGAAAGCAGAGGAGCATGGTTTTTTTTTTTTTTTTTCTTCTTGCTTTTTAGAGCAATTCCAGTGACCATCTGTTTCTTAGCATAAGTATGTTTTGACAACTTCTATTCGTTATTATGTTGCTGTACATTTGCAGAAATTGTTGGAGATACCCTTTTAGTGTGCATTGTGTGTGTCTTAGCATACATATCTTTTGACAACTTCTCTTCATTATGATGTTTCTGTACATTTGTAGAAATTGTTGGAGATACCCATTTACTGCGCATTGTGTGTGTTCAACGCTCAATTTTTAGTCTTTGTGAAGTAGATGTCCAAGGGAATAAATTTAAATGAGTTTCCTCCGCAACCTACTCATAGTATCAATGCTGCTGATCTCATACAGACTCTTGAGTGGTATACTTAATGTTTTGATTGTCAAGCTTACTTGTGTGTTATTCCTTAATAAGAACTTGTGGGAATCTTTTCCTTTTTATGTAGGAGTGGTATAGAATTGCAGTTTTGAAAGAATCGTCACAATGGGGCTTCTAGATCTATTTTTTGTTGCATCTAACCCAATTCTGAAAGTGCTACTGTTGACTGCACTTGGCTCTTTTCTTGCATTGGATCGTATAGACATCTTGGGGGAGAACACAAGGAAGCAGTTGAATACTGTATGTTATCATTCTTGCCTTTCAGATCCTCTAATCTGCACTCCTTATATAAAAAACTAAGGGTACATTTGGTACGCGGAATGATTATTTGAGAGGAATAACTATTCCTCAATTTAAGGAACAATCTCCCATGATAAGAATTCTATCCTTATCATATATTCTAACACCAAGGCTATTCTATTCTGCCTTCTTCCATTCTTAATAAAAGCTATTCTTTTTTCCTAATGTAATAGTCATTCCCGTATTAAATGTACCCTAAATGCCTTTGGAAGTATTTATTTATTTCTTTAGACCAGATAGACTAACAATCACACGCTTTGTTCCTTATAAGGTTGTATTTTTTGTGTTCAATCCGGCACTTGTGAGTAGCAACCTGGCTAAAACAGTTACTTTTAAAAGCGTTGTTTTGTTGTGAGTATCATTCTGATTGCTGAGCATATATGTGATAGTTGTGGCATGTGTTATTTCTAATTCCTTTCATCTTATTTTCTGTTCAACCTTTGATTAAATATGTAGGTGGTTCATGCCATTCAATGTTCTCGGTACATTCTTAATTGGCTCTGCACTAGGATGGATACTCATGAAAATCACAAGACCTCCCCAACATCTGAAGGGCCTCATCTTGGGTTGCTGTGCAGCAGGTAGCCACCTATAAAATCCTTCACTATATCTACACCATTTTCAACCTAGGAAGCCAGAATTGCAACGCATCCAGTTTCCATCCCATGCTCTGCCAACTTAATGCATCCCTTGGATGAAATATATGAGATCATGTTTTGGTTTGATGTCAACAGGAAATATGGGAAATTTGCCTATAATTATCATCCCAGCAGTATGTAGAGAGAAAGGCAGTCCATTTGGAGATCCTGATGTCTGCCATGTATATGGAATGGCTTATGCTTCACTTTCTATGGCGGTATATGATTTTGTTAGCTTTGTCTGGTATTGATAACAAAATCGCCGAACTATTTGAATAAAGGAAAACCGTACATAATATTAATCATAAACTTTTGGCGTAGTATATGCTTATACAACCTGACCAATTCTCAATTTTATACTGTTCAAATTATGGACCATCATTTCTATGGGTTGAAACCTATAAATCATTGTTGATGAGAGAACCTAAAACTTCAGCTTAGCAATTTTCTCAAAAAGCTGTCATGTTTCACACATGAAGAATGTGCGCATGTATAGAATCTTCAATCTTCAATGCTCAATATATATATATATATATATATATATATATGTATATATATATATATATATAATTGAGTGACGCCTTCTGCATCATTGAGCATTGAAGATTCTCATGTCCAAAGCCTAAAGGTGCATTCTACTAGTGGACATGATTATGCACACGTGATGCATGAACTAAACTTTTAACTTTGATGAAGACTGACATTCTTTATTTTGGGTCTTCAGATTGGAGCCATTTATTTGTGGTCTTACGTTTACAACATTGTGCGGATTTTCTCAAGTAAGGTCAACGAAAAAGTCAACATAGATGAATTTGCAAGCAATATGAAGTCTGGGGGAGCATCGGAATTACCCCAGGAGAGTTGCTCAGAAGCACTTCTTCCTTCAGAAAACTATTCCGTATCTATGGACTGTGCAAATAAATCAATGACTCCTGAGGAAAAAGTGAAAGTTGTTTCCTCCTCCTCCTTTGTTATAACTGAGATCTATTATAATTTTGAATAATTTCTGAACTTAGAAGTTTCCTCTTCTGGAGATTTACTATTTGAGGGAGGGGGGGGAGGGGGGCGTGAAGCTTAATATGCAATCATTAAAACCCAGATAATTAATTTTCATGATTATTCTTTTAGTTTTTGTTCTTGTTACTATTCTGATTAGATCATTGTTGCACTTTCATGGCAGGTTCCAATCTCATATGTGATTAAGTACTATTTAAGGGTGATTTCAAGAAAGATCAATCTAAGGGCCTTGTTTGCACCTTCAACTACTGGAGCGGTATCCTCTTGTTTTTTTTTTTTTTCTACTTTTCTCTCTCTCGCTCTCTCTGAAGAAAATCTCACTGATTCAACAATTCATTCTCCAAAATTGATTTTTCCAATACAATTAAGGTCTTCTTATAACCTAAACCGAAACCATAGAGATGGAGACTAATATATTAAAAGACAAGTAAATCATCTCAGTAGGAAACATTACGAAAGACTAAATCTCAAAAGGCAACAAAACCA
This sequence comes from Corylus avellana, assembly GCF_965113065.1. Classification (NCBI taxonomy): domain Eukaryota; kingdom Viridiplantae; phylum Streptophyta; class Magnoliopsida; order Fagales; family Betulaceae; genus Corylus; species Corylus avellana. The sequence goes on along the minus strand of NC_142490.1, from coordinate 121,674 downwards.
AATAAAAAAGGAAACTCAACTAAAAATGACAATTCCTAGTCTATTATGCAAAATAATAAAGCTCAAATTTGGGCTCAAATTTGATGGAAATTTGAATAAGGAAATCTTGTCTACGTATGGAATCTTCCTTTCAAAACTGCCTGTGGAAGACTGCTCAAACAAGTGTTGCCTAGTACCCCTCGAGTGGTGCTGGAGCAGAGGATGCTGTGCTGCTTCTACTTGAGTGGACTTCGAGTGGAGCATCCTGCTCCAGCTCCATTCGAAGGCCCCTCGGCGGAGCACACTATGCTCCCTGCTTACTCCGGGAGAGGGGGTGGGGGGGTCGCCATATTATACTGTAAACATGTGTTGCTGGTAACCTAATGACTGATATTTATTACATTTTCTTGTATCATGTATAGATTGTCGGGTTTATCATTGGTGTGGTTCCCCAGATCCGAAAGTTCATAATTGGTACCGATGCTCCTCTACGTGTGGTTCTGGACTCTGCTTCTTTTCTGGGGTATATATCCTAAGTTTCAGCTTCATATGTTTTTTGGTCTCAAAGTCATGTTTGTTAGGAAATGAATATGAAAATTTCATCTAAAAAAAAAAAAGAAAATTTCAATTAATTGGTTCTCATTGCCTCTAGAATTCATGAGATAAAGTTCCTCACCTTCCTTTTCTCTCTCTCTCTCTCTCTTTTCTCTAGTGAAGCAGCCATCCCAACTCTCACTCTGATATTAGGAGGAAACCTTCTTAAAGGTAATAAAATGTTCAATTTAATATTTGTCATGACGGCCTTATAAGCCTAGTTCTGTTTTAATGCTCTCTCATATTTTTGTTGACAAGTTTTGAGAGGATGCCATCTGTTGTCATTCAGGCTTGAAAGGGTTAGGTATTCTGCAGCCACTCATCATTGGCATCATAGCAGTTCGGTATATTGTCCTGCCTCTCTTGGGCATTGTCATTGTTAAAAGTGCACTACGCTTTGGTTTCATTCACTCAGATCCACTGTATCAGTTTGTTCTTCTACTTCAGTATGCACTTCCACCAGCAATGAACATAGGTACGATGAGTTTGTACTTTTTGAGAAGTGAATAGGCTAAAGTGAGCTTGATTTGTCTTCAATATATGTTATCTTTTCGTTTTTGCCTTCAAAATGAGCTCTGTTAATCTTTATCAATCATTAAACTCAAGTCGGTTAGGTGCTTCAAATGCACCTCGAACCGGCTGAATCATAGCCTTGCCCAAATGAATCTTGAAATTGGAGTCAGAGGGGGGAAAACGAAGCCTGCCACAAAAGGACATCAGATTGACATATATATATATATATATATATATATATATATATATATATCCACGCACACATACATACATATGCATATTTTTTATTTTATTTTTTTTATCAAAACAGAAGAGTCCAATTTCTGTAGCAACAAAAATATTAGACATCAGAGAGAACTCATCTTTGTCCTGATTATAGTCATTTCATCTATTAGGTAAAATATAAGGAAGATTGGAATAATTCTTGTTTAGAAATTTTGTTGGCCATTAATATAAGCAGTGGAGTCCTTATTAATATGTTTTCCTTGTTTCATATGGCAGGCACAATCACCCAATTGTTTGGAGCTGGCAAGAGTGAATGTTCTGTTATCATGCTATGGACATACGCTTTGGCTTCAGTTTCACTAACGCTTTGGTCAGCCTTCTTCATGTGGCTAGTTGCTTGATCTCTATCTCTTTATGCATGTTGAGACATGCAGCAGTACAATGTTGTACATGCCTTAAGGAATCAGGCTAGGAATTTTAGTCACAGTTCTATCTTCCTAAATTATGTTGTTCAATCCATAATCATTCTTTTTCAAGCTCTTTTAATTAAGTATCAATTTCGCTACTTTCGTTGTATTTTATATGAGTTTCAATTAATTAAAAAAACGAAAGAAAAATCAGTTTATACAGTCTTGAGGAAAAGGAATACAAAAGATCTCTTCGGATAGGATTAGGCGTAACATATATATGATAATATATCTATATTAAAAGAGGTTAAAAAAAAAGGCTAATGCGACAACGATGCGTTATACGGGGCAAGGGAAAACCCGAATCAGAAAGTGGAGTGCAGTGTAAAGTTGCCAAACAGGAGCGTAATTGTAGTAGAACACATGTTGATTGATGGTGGTCCGTGATCGAACGAGAGGCGATATTCGGATCCAATGGCTATAAAGACGAAGCCCCTGATGGTTGGGTCACATATGATATCAGATTGCCCTAAACAGCCTTAAACCCCCAACTCTATCTCCATCCACTGAAATCTGTTGCTCTGAGCTCCCCCCCCGGTACCCGATCGGCCACGCCACGACCAAAATATTAGACATTCTCAAATTGACTATTTTGTACAGACGCCCCCCCAAATAATTCCAGGCTCCAGCAAAAGAGTGAGCAGAAAAATCCCTCTCTTACTCTGGTTCCTGACCTTCATTGGGACTCTGCTGCTGCATCTCTTTTTCCAAATATGGAGCATTTTCTTTTTTGAACAACTTGGATATGTGCAAGCTCATTTGGTCAGTTAATACTCTGACACCCTGCTATAGCCTATACTATACTCTGCTCTGCCATTTCATTCACACTCGTAAATGTTTTATCACATATGACAGATTGTTATAATCTTATAGGAGAGGTTTGGTTTAGAATTTATATTAATGATCATAATATTCTAAATCTAAGACAAAACTCTTCTCTCCCAATAATCCACACGCACAGACGTAGTAATTACTAGGAGTAGGGGTTGTACCTAATAATAAGAGGCGACCATGGAGATTGAACCTCTGAGCATGGGCAACGAGGTGATTGAATTTGACATGATGGGTCTCGCTGACGACGTCGTCGACATTGAACACCCCGTTGACGATGATGAAGACCTTCTTGACAATTCAGCTACCACTGCTGCTGGCGGTGCCGCCAATCACCTTTACATCCCTCAAGGTGCTGGTGACACTGATCTCGAACCCTACGAGGGCATGGAATTCGAATCCGAAGAGGCTGCCAAGTCCTTCTACAATTCCTACGCTCGCCGTGTTGGCTTCAGCTCCCGTGTCAGCATGTCCCGCCGCTCCAGACGTGATGGTGCCATCATTCAGAGATCTTTTGTGTGTGCCAAAGAAGGCTTTCGCGTTGACAAGGACAAGCCTGGCCGTGACCCAACCAGGGTCAAGCGCCCCCGGGCTGAAACCCGTGTTGGTTGTAGGGCCATGTTGGTTGTCAAAATTCAAGATTCTGGCAGATGGGTTGCCTCCAATTTTGTCAAGGAACACAACCATGAGCTCGTTCCCGCGGATAAGGTGCACTGCCTCCGCTCCCACCGCCACGTCTCTGGTTCTGCAAAGTCCTTGATAGATACCTTGCAAGGTGCTGGGATTGGCCCCAGTGGAATCATGTCTGCACTCATCAAAGAATATGGTGGCATCAGCAATGTTGGTTTCACAGAGCGTGACTGTAGGAATTACATGAGGAGTAGTCGGCAGAGGACCCTTGGAGGTGATACCCAGCTGCTCTTGGACTACTTGAGAAACAAGCAAGCTGATAACCCTTCTTTTTTCTATGTTGTGCAGGGAGATGAGGATCAGTGCATGAGCAATATTTTCTGGGCTGATCCAAAGGCAAGGACTAACTATACTTACTTCGGAGACACAGTTACTTTTGACACGACTTACAGATCAAACCGATACCGGTTGCCCTTCGCGCCTTTCACTGGAGTTAACCATCATGGACAACCTGTGTTGTTTGGTTGTGCTCTCCTGATAAATGAATCTGAGGCATCCTTTGTTTGGCTGTTTAAGATGTGGCTTGAGGCAATGTCTTGGCGGCCTCCAGTCTCAATAACCACTGATCACGACAGGGTAATTCGCTTGGCCGTTACCCAGGTCCTTCCTGAGACCCGTCACCGATTCTGCAAGTGGCATATCTTTAAAGAATGCCAAGAAAAGCTATCTCATGTGCTTTCTGAACATCCCAATTTTGAAGCAGAGCTCCATAAGTGTGTCAGCCTGACAGAATCCACTGAAGAGTTTGAGTCTTGTTGGCTATCTCTTATTGCTAGATATGATCTCAGGGGACATGAATGGCTACGAACAATTTATGCCGACAGGTGGCAGTGGATCCCAGTATACTTGAGGGATGCATTCTTTGCTGAAATGTCAATAACACAACACAGTGATAATATAAACTCTTATTTTGACGGATATATCAATGCGTCGACAACCTTACAGCTGTTTGTTAAGCAGTATGAAAAGGCTCTCGAAAGTCGGTATGAGAAAGAAGTCAAGGCAGATTATGATACCATAAACACTGCTCCAGTCCTTAAAACCCCATCGCCCATGGAGAAACAGGTAGCTGAGCTTTATACAAGGAAATTATTTATAAAATTCCAAGAGGAGTTGGTTGAGACAATGACTTTCCTGGCAACCAAAGTTAACGATGACGAGGCAATTACGACATATCGAGTTGCTAAATTTGGAGAAAGTCATAAAGCGTACTTTGTTACATTTAATGTTCGTGAGTTACAAGCAACTTGCAGTTGCCAGATGTTTGAGTTCTCTGGTCTTCTTTGTAGACATATACTGACAGTTTTTAGGGTGACAAATGTTCTCACTCTACCATCCCGTTATATTTTGAAACGTTGGACAAGGAGTGCCAAGAGTGGTGTCATATTGGAGGAACGTGCCAGTGATCTGTTGAATGGTGCACAAGAATCTCTTTCAGTTCGGTACAATAATCTTCGTCATGAGGCCCTTAAGTATGTTGATAGAGGAGTTAAAACTGCAGAAATTTACAATGTGGCAATGGGTGCTCTGCAGGAAGCTGCAAATAAAGTTGCTTTTGCTCAAAGGAATAGCGGGAAAAGCACTTTTGTCAAGGCAAATGGCATAGAAGATTGTGCACATCAAAGAATTCTATCAATTAATACCTGTGGGGATCATCAATGTGATTTAGAACAACCTCTCTCATTGGTCAGTTTCTGTTATTTATACTTACGTTTACTGTTTTTGATATTTCTTTTCGAGCTTTCCATCTTTTAGTTTATCGATGTAGTTGCTTGTAACTTGCACATTCAATAATGAATTATCGCCTTAAAAAGATGTTGAAAATTACCTACCTCTCATTTTGCCAAAGAACCATAGCACCAGCTGATCTCCCCCTATAGAACAGTAGTCTAAAAGCACCCTGAAGAAAACTAGTTTCATCAAGTAGCATAATTTTATACTAAGGTTATCTCCATTATCACTTCCAATGTTGTTGGAACATCATCGCCTCAGTTATAGAATTGTCATCCGTATGAATAGTCTGCTTCATCAATTTCAGTGTATTTTTAGTCATTTCTTCCTGTCATTGCCATCTGATAGACAACTGTCATATCATTATACTGTTTTTGGTAAGTTTAGTATACTTGATCCAGGAAGTTTGCGTGTAGTTAGTGTGTGTGTGTGTATGTATTTAACTATTTATCTAACCTTATAGTGGTCATTACTCTTATGGACTATGATTACCTCTGGGCAGCAACACCTCCTCCCAGGCCATCCTTTTGTCTGTACTCTCATCTCTGATTTTGCACCTTCTCATATACCATATACTGAAGTACATGATTTGGCATTCATCAACTAAAAGAGTTTAACCATCTTCCAATCTTCTTTATCCAATTACCAACATCCTCAATACTCATATCATACAACCTGCAATCTCTCAGGCTCTGATATGTGCCGTGTCATCTCATGCCAGCTGTATCTATTATCATGTTTCTTAAAATGCTACTTCTTGGATCATTTATTATTTAAATGGCACATTTTGTCTCTCTCCTTGTAAGTGGGAGCAAAGGTTATTTTCTAAAAAGTCAGCAGATGTTCACTTGCTTATTTTGCAAATTAGCTTCGAGATTATCTTTAGTAGCTATATGACAGTCATCCATCCGCTAGTCACATCTTTTTCATTCAATTTGCAAATGAAGAACCCAATTTTTTAATCTCAAAGTAATTTATCCTCTATAGAGATGGTATTGATTGCCCTAACCATTTTGGATTGCATGAATATTAGCTATTAATGAACTACTACATGACATATACTCATTTTTAACAAAACTATTACCTTTGTCCTTGGAGTGTTCCTAGCGAACTCCCTATAATAGGTAGTTTTCTTCCCTAAATTTAGGGAAAATTTCAAGTCACAAAAAGTCGGTCATCTCTCTTCTCTCACGCCTTCGTTCAAGCACCTCCCCATTCTTCAAATTGGTCTTCAATGGAGAGTTCAACCCACATCACACCCAAAAAAAAAAAAAAAAAAAAAAAAACGATAAGTGCTCATTTTCCTTCAAAATCACAATCAAAAAGTTCTATCATCACTCGACCATTTGTAAATCAAAGCACAAAATACCTATAAATCTACACCCACAGGGCCACAGCCACGTCAACCTATCCAAACTTAAAGATTGACAAACTTAACAAGCAAGAATCAGCTTGTACACAAGGCCAAATAGAGACTAAAAATTTGAGGTATGATTTTGGCTCTAGCCAAAACCCATCTGTTGAAGGAATCCGCAACTGAGACCCACCCCACCACCCGATCTGCTCTTCAACCGCGACCCACCCCATGGACGCCAGTCCCCACGCCAGATTTGCACAATGCCAGCTCCTCACCCCTCTTTCTTGCCCATCCTCTCTATCTCTCTCAGCTCGATCCCTCTCTCACCCTCTCATCCGCTCTCTCATCTCTCTCTGTCAACCATGCCTGGTGAAGGAATGAAACAGAAGGGATGGGGCTTGAGTTTTCTGTATCTTGCTTGATGGAGAGAGAACATGATGTTCAGAAATGGAAGGGATGGGGCTTGGGGCTTGGTTTTCTGCATCTTGCTTGATGAAGAGAGAGAGAGAGTGCTAATAACTAAATTAAATGAATAAAATAAAATAAAGATAAAGAAAAAGTAAAAAAATAATATTTTATTGATATTGAGAAATCTTAAGGAAAGTTATTGTGGAATGTATTGAAATAGAGAAGAAAAAAGTAGTTTGGTTCCTTAAATTTAGTAAAAATGAATGGGAAGCTACTAAGAATGCTCTTAGTCTCTTAAATCTACGTATGGCTTGAGAACCCCCTTCTTTAACATAAAAAGGATATAACCATTTGAAACCTTCCTAGTATCAAAGTATAAATAAGTAAAGAAGAAATAAGCAATAATAACTAAGACATAACTGTAAATTTGATTATTGGTTAATTGATACTGTGTTGAATGATGTTAGGTAAATTATGATCAGTGTACTAAACATTGTATATGCCTGTAGGATGAGCAAGACAGGAAAATCCAAAAGCTATTGCGACAACTTGAGCGTGCACGACGAAAATGTGATGTGTATCGAGCCAATTTGCTTTCAGTTTTGAGAGATATTGAGGAACAGAAATTACAGCTTTCAGTTAAAGTTCAAAACATGAAGTTAGCAACGAAAGACTGAGATCGGAATGGCATTCCCGTGAATGATCCAAGTGCGTTGTCAGACCCGTGATTTTCCCCACCGGTGGAATATGGAAATTGCTGTAATCCTTTTCTGAAGACTGAAAGATGGAAGTGACAACGCTAGTTGCTCTCCTAACTGCACTGACATGCTTATATTTTGAATATATAAAGAATGCTTATATTTTGAATAAGTTGGAATAATTCAATGCTTATATTTTGAATAAGTTGGAACTTGAATTCCTATTGATTTTTTGGCGAGTTTATGTACTTACCTACCTAAAGATAAATAGGAGTAACTTCACTTTAAACCCATGAATTACTATGCGATTTGACAAGCCCTTTCAAGCTTCAAAACCTCTCAATTTGAACCTTTGAACTTTCAATTGCAGTTAATTTGAATCACTCTATTAGATTTAACTGTTAACTTCTAACAGCAATACCTAAAAAGACCAAAATATTCATGATTTTCGTTTTTTTTTTTTTTTTTAAATAAAAAAAAAAAAGAAAAAAAGACCCGCTGGTTAGGTCAGACCCACACGGGTTTGGCCAGGACCGTGCCATGGGTTTGGCCGAGACTGGGTAATAGCCAAACTTGCGTGGGTCTGGCCTGACCTACGGGTCACAAGGCCAGACAACCTTTTTTTTTTTTTTTTTTTTTTTTTAAATTTGGAATTGTGAGTAAATTTGAAATTTTATAAAAAATTCAAGGGTATAAACGTTATTGTCTTACTTTTAACATTTAAAATCTCATGAAAGAGTTTAAATTGATTGCAATTAAAAGTTCTGAGCTTCAAATTAATAGGTTTTAAAGTTTTGGGGGAGGGGGCTTGTCAAATTGCGTGGTAATTCAGATTAATAAATATTATGAAACCGCTTTCCCTCTCTCACCCGTTTGTGAGAGCCCCTTCACCTCCAACCTCCTCCCTTGTTAGTGCCTTGGAGGAGGGAAGAGCTATGCCTCCTCCCAATCTCCACTCTTTGCTTTCCCCTCTCCCAAATACTTTGGAATAAAGACCTAAAGGTCAGCCATTCGCCTACAGCGTGAGGGTGAAGAGGCAAGATGGCTATACAACCCACTATGGACAGAGAACAGCCCCAGACCGCCACTGAAACCACCCTGTGGTTAGTTTTAACAACCATCCGCCCGTTATGCATCGAATAAACCTAAGGACTAGTTATGAGTTGTGGTTACCATGGTAACCAGCCCTACATGGTCAAGTGGTTACGTACCCTTTGCACATCCATATCTCACTCTCCCAAATTCACAGACTCTCTTAAGTCAATAATTTCTCAGACTAATGATAAAAAAATAATAATTTCTCCGACTACTAAATTGCATATAATGCCGGGTTACTTGCAGAATAATGGGCGTCTTGCCCACTTGTCTCGTCCCTAAAGCAGTAAAGCATGCCCCCCGCATAGCATGTTGGAAACCAGAGTTTTCACACGCTATAATTGTACCGATATTGCTTTTCGCCTATTGAAGGCATTTGACGACCTCCATGGCCACCATATGTCCACCAAAAAAACATAAAAAAGCAGAGGACCTCCAGCGGCCATCGCCTGGCAAATATATATGGACTTTGTTTCTGTTGTATAAATACCGCATTAGAATAGAAGGAAAATAATAATAATAATAAAAATAAATACTGGATTACATACTCCCAATTAAAAAAAAAAACGAGCAACAGTCGTGATTTGTTCAACAAACCTGTTTTCACTTTTCAGCAATTGAATAGTCCCAATTGAAAAAGAATGAACCAAAAAAAAAAAAAAAAAAAATCCTATTCGGATTTGATATATATTTTTTTTAAATAATAAATAAACTGCCAAATTGCAAAGTTGAGATCATGGTTAGGCAAGACTACAAGAGACCTTATTTTTCTGTGCACCCAACCATAACGAATATGATAGCATAATGATGAGGGAGCAGTAGAATACAAATTAAGATCGGATCAAAGAATTTTCAGTTGAAGGTCAGCATAGCCAACCCGTGCTTTGTGCCTTTCAAAGAGATCTTGCAGTGCTTCAACAAACTGACGGTGAGCTTCGATGACCTGAAACACAAAAAGAAGCAAGTAAACTGATGGAATTACACATTGCTTGCTCATTAAGGGTTATGAGCTTGCCGAACTATAACTAGGTAGAGCTTGAGTCGTTTGCAAGGCCCTGAGGATTTCATTTACAAGTGAACTACATATATAGTCATAAAAAAACATAATAGTGCAGCCTGAGCCAGTGTATCCATCACTTTTAAGCATAGGAGTCGGCCCCTGAAGTCAATATGCATAACATATTAACATCAGAAGTCAAGAAAACACCACATGACAATGCAAATAAGTTCCCCTTCCATATACATTATGCTCAACATTTGAGCAGCATTCATACCTCTTCCATGGTGGGATGTGGATTCTTCTTGAGTTCAATTGGTCTACCCACCACCACATGCATTGGATGCCTAAAGGGTAAAGGAGATCTGCAAAAGAGAAAGAACCGCCTTTAGATGATCGCCAACTCTCTGCACATTTCCAGATGTTGCAACTGCAGACATATTCTCAAACAAATGCATCCAGAAGTGACAGGCCGAGAATTTCAATAAATAAATTGGATGAAGAAATAAAGGAGGACAAGGAGGTGGATGAGCGTAATATAGTGCAGAAAGTAAAGATATGAATGGAACTATACACACCCCAAAATTCCCCAGAAGTATATTGGAGTGAACTTGATAGCTCTAGAAAATTGTAGGAAGAACTTCCCTCCAGGCTTCCACCACTTATAAACATGCGACTGTTGCACAATTGGGCAAAAGAGAGCAAATGAGAGGAATAAATTAGTTGTTTTGGGTAAAGCAGAAGGCATCACTGTCAATATTTTGTGAGTTTCACATGGCCTCAGATCTCAACGTATGATCATGGACCAATAAAGCATAACCATTAAATGCATATCAACCGCAAAGCAGCTGCTACAATTAGAAAATCCTAAAACCTAGTAAGTTCACAGGTTCTAATACGAGGAAAAAGAAGGGGAAAATGAGTATCAAGAACCAATACCTGACCAAAGCAGAAAACTGGAACCAGAGAATGGCCCATTTCCATGGCTATGCGAACAAATCCTCTTCTTGTCTTAAGGAAAGCAATCTACAAAGGAAAGACATTAGAAATCTCTCTTTATATGTGCATATGCATATGCACTCACACACACACACGAGAGAGAAGGATTTCTATAGTCAAAATCAACACACATAATTTAAGCAATGATACAATGAGAAAAGAGCTTAATATTGCCCTTTGATTGTATAGCCAAGAATGTCAATCTTTAACTGTCGTGTTCAATTATTATCCAATATCTGCAAACAGACATGGATGAGTACATGGAAACATTAAACAGACATAAACATACAGCATGAGGAAGAGTTAAAAGGTTAAACCTCAGAACCATGCTCCATAAGAAATGTCTCTTGCACTCCCCCTGGGACTATGATGCAGCTATAACCAGCTTCCAAGAGGGAGATGAAATTTTTCTTCGTCGCAGGTGCAAGACCCAACCATGTCCATATGTGCCTCAAAAAAGGTGTGTAGAACACCTAATCATTTTTCTCACACATGATGAGAGAGACTGAACATAGAGGCAGGCTCCATTGAATGTATACAACTTCAGGGTAAAAAGAATCTTACAGCGCTACTAGCAAGGACCTTTATCTTTGGGAGTGGCATGAAACCTGTAAGGTCAGCAAGTGAAACAACGCCAATTGGCAAAACTGAGTGTGGTTCATAACCAAAGACTGCATAAAACACAGATAGAGGTTAGTACTTTATCAAAACAAGGAGAAACAAAAGGCTATTTGGCTAATTATAGTGCTAAAGCACAACATAAAACTATTGCATCAATGGCTTACTAATTTAAATTCAGCAGGAAAATAGAAATGAGCTAACAACTGCTTTCTTGACTAATGGCTAACAAAGCAAGCAAAGAGTAACCACATCTCTCTCATAACTCTACTGAACAATGTGTTCACCCGAAATCCTATTGACTGGCAACTGTTGGGGAGATTAAAACCTTGAGAAGTTTTCAGTGAGAGTATAATATTATATGTTGGACACCACTCAACCCAAAAGCTTAAACTTATGGATTCAGACCCAACTATATTATATTAAGCACTCACACTTGTAACATCTTTCCAATGTAGGACTCAATCATTTTACATTCACAAATGTATACTCAACAATCTCCCCCTCGTGTGAGTCCATCACTATCTTTCTACACTCTCCCTTGAATGGAAGGTTTTTTTATTAATCTCAAGGGTTGTCTCTCAGATCATTTGTGTGTTATGTGGGTTTGCCCATGCCATGCACCTTTGCCTATGTTTTAGAGACTCGTTTGTGCCCGTACCATGAACTTTTGCCCCTTGCACCAGGTTCCCTCAATCATTCTCGCACCTTGCACCTTTGTCCATGCCTATACCACTCTACTATAGCGTACACCACCATATCCTTTGATATCCCTTGTTGGGGAGATTAACACCTAGGGAGGTCTTTTAGTTTGACCATAATATAGTATATTGTGACACCACTCAATTCAAAAGTTTAAGCTTATGACTTTGAACCCAACTATTCTATATTAATCACTCACACTTGTGACATATTCCCAAAGTGGAACTCAATATTTTTACACTTACACATGCATATTCAATAGTATTCCAATTTTAAGTTTATTGTATCTTCTTCTTCTTCTTTTTTTTTTTAATCCATACCAAGCATAAAATCAAGGGATTTCAACGTAACACCAAGAGGGTAAGAAATGGCTACATAGAAGACCATGCTCAAGCAACCTTTTTTACCTCCCACCTAAGTCATAACTCTACCTTATCCTGAACAAGGTGTTCAACCAAAATCATATTGCCCGGCTTTCACATCTTAGAACACCCAAAATAATAACACAATAGAACATTGATATAATTATCACTCCATTAAAAAGCAAAGGAGAAAATAAAAAATTAATAACACGCCACTTAAAAATTAACAATTAAAATAAATTAATACAAAATTTCACTACCATTCAAATCGCTTTACAGAGTATGCTCAACACATTGCTCGCATTTTACATTGTGAATAGTCAAATTACTTGAAGCTCAAATTGTTCACTTTATTTTGTACTCAAAGCAAATACCATTATAAAGCCCCAAGTGTTTAGGATCTGAATACCATTTTGTTCAAGATTAAACCTGGGTGTGCATGTGCCTGGTCTAGATAATTGGGCCAATAAGTTGAATTGGATCCTTCATTCATTATCTTGTGTATAAAAGATGCTCCTTTGTGTGAGTACTTGAAGATTAAATGCTCGTACTGAAAGAAAAAATGGTTGCAATTGGTCAAAAAATTGAAACTTGTGGTTGTTGTTGGCATAATGCAAAAACTTCATTAAGGCCATCTAATTCTGGAATTTTCTAATACACTACCAATGGTTAACAGATGCCTTGCAAGACCTTCACAATTCCCTATATAGGACTTAATACATAGTCATGCAATCCATTCCGGGGTAAACTATTATTATTTCTATACCTTTTATTTGTGGGAGAGGGAAGAGATGGGAAATATGTTGCTATCTGTATGAAAAGGTATTGCACCCAAAATCTTAAGATGTGATCATAGGGAAAGAGATGATATTCGTACAGGAATAAAATATCAAATCAATAAGTCACAGACAAAATGTATAATTGGAAATAAGACGGGGGCTGGCACAAGATATCCTTAGATTCAAAAGGCTTCGGGTCAGGTAACTAAATGCATTTTTTTCTTTTTTGCAATCACTTGATCAAAGGACAGAGCAACGATTAATTCATGTGCCACAATACCTTTTCTCACCATCTCAACCCAATTTTCTTATGGGATTGCTCTTGATTATGCAATGGGTAGAGAAATCGAAAAGTTTCAGAATATATTTTATAATAGTAATAAAAAAAAATAATTAACAAAAAAAAAAAAGGGGAAGAAAGATAAGAGTAATATATGGGCTTCGTAACCATGTTCTCATCCAAAGATTTGCCTAGAGTAAACGATAACATGCAGTATCTTAAATCTCCCATCCTTCTAGACGATGAAAGGAGCAGGGAAAAAAAAGTAAAGAAAAGAAAAACAGAAGATAATGCTGCAATGGGAGAATGGAACAAACCATAAGCACGATCAGGATCAAAGGCTTGTATGTCCTCTACATGCAGAGTCACTGGGAAGTAACTGCAAGCATGCTTACAAATATACCTGCAAATAAATTATTATTATTATTATTATTTTAAATTTTTGATTAAAAAAAAAAAAAAAGAAGAAGAAGAAGAAGAAGAAGCAAACGCTGAGTAACTCTGAAGAAGGGGAAGAGAATAGAAACAGACCTGGACAATCGTCGGCCTAATCTGCTTTTATCGTCAACGGGAATGACCATAAATAACGCAAGCAATCCGAAAACCCTGATTGAATACAAGTAGAGCCAAAATTGAAGAGGAAGAATAATAATAAAAAAGAGAGGAAAAATAAAAAGGGAAAGGGCCAGAAAACGAACAAAAGGGATTTGGAAAGAGGAAGGAAGTAAAGGGAGAAGAGGAGCAAAGCAACGTTGAAATGGATGGCCCCCAGCCATATCCCCAGCGCTACTACTGTGTGTAGTACGTTCGATTCGAATTCTTCTCTTCCCTTAAATACCCTCGGCTGCGGCTCCGGCGTTCTCTCCCTCCCCTCTACCGTCACCATCCTCAGCCTTTCCTTTCCTTTGTGCTTCTTCTTCCTCTTCCAAAATCCACAACTTAACCAAAAGGTGAGGAAGTTCAACTGCCGCTGACTACAACTAAAAGCTGTCTACCCTTTGTTGCCTTTCGAACCAAAATAATAATAGACTTGCTATGATCCAACAAAAAAAAAAAAATTGGAAATAAAATACATGGCATCATTTCATTGGATTCAACGTCCTCTAAGGCTCTAGCTCTTTCTACTTTCAAGTTTGTGGACCGTCTCACTCTCATCGCACACTCACATGACACGATCACATGCTAACATTGATTACTTCACCCGCTGTTTCTAGCCACGTGCAGCCAGGATCGGGCTGGGAATTCCCATGAAATTTTTTTAAAATCTGGGCCATTGAATCTTCGTCTAAAAGTTACCACATGTGTTCCTAATGAAAAAATAGTAAAATATTATATATGCAAAATAATAATAATAAAAATATATGGGTTCGTTGGCAAAAATGGGGTGGCCAATATATATATATTTATATATTTATATTATCCTTTTGTTTTATATTTTATTTTTAAAATTTAAATAATATTTTATTATTTTTTAATTAGTGGGACAGCTTCTAGACCCTTAAATGAGATTCATTGGCCAAGATTTTTTTAAAAAATTGATGGGCAGTCCCCCAATTAATGTTGGGGATCCCGATCCGTACAACCATGCCATCGCTTGCTTGTTTGCGTGTGAGTTTGTATAAAATTTTTCATGCCCAACGATCACCTATTTCTACTTTATCGCAGGCCGCACCCCTGGCCCCAAGGATGGGGATTCAGACTCCGATTACTAAGAAAAAATGAAATTCTCATTTTGTTAATATTAGCCGTTAGAAGAATCTAAGGGTCCCAGATAACTCAATATCAAAACTAAAAAACAAACACAACCACACTGGATTATATATCAAATCTGAATTAAAAAATTAATTAATTAATTAATTATTTTTTTGTTAGAGGAGAAGGGGGTGGCTCGCCGCCACCCCACCCATTTAGGATGGCGCACGGTCACTCCCAACAGATCTGGGGGTGGCAGGGCGCCACCCCCAGATCTGCTGGGAGTGGCGGCATGGCCACCCCATGGCATAGGGTTAGCCACGCGCCACCCCCACCCATGTCGCCCCTCTAGGGTGGCTTCTCCTCCAACCAAAAATAAATTAATTTTTTGATTTAGATTTAATATATAATCCAGTGTGATTGTATTTGTTTTTGTGTTTTGATATTGGGTTATCTTGGACCCTTAGTATTAATATTGTGTTTTGATTTGACAGTTAGTATTAAAAAAATGAGAATTTTATTTTTCTTAGTAATTGGAGAGGATCCAAATCCATTATTACTACCTTAAGAGGACTACAAGTCTAGACTTGTTATTTTATTTTATTTATTTTTTAACAATTCCTTTACTTTCAAATGAAATAGAAATGGAGAGTATCATTTTCCAAATTTTCCACGCCCAACGATCACCTGTTTCTAATTAATCGCAGGCCGCAGCCCCTGGCCCCAACGATGGGTGCATACGGATTATCCGCTTTGAATATAACAGCAAGTAATCACGTCATCACGTTTTTGTTTTCTTTTAGTTTTATAACAGAGGAAAAAGACGCGTCACCTATGCTATTTTTTTTTCCCTGAGCAATACAAGGGAAAGAGGGAGGAAAAAAAAAAAAAAAAATGAAGAAAAAAGACAAATGCTTGTTTTTTAAGTTAAATCAAAGCGCGGATGACCTGGATCAAACTGGCCTAGTTTGTGGAAATCGAAATCAGAGCAATAAAGTCGTGGAGTAATGCTATCTTTTACGTTTCTTTATTATACTTATATCATATTAACTTGCATAATTTTTTTATGTCACGTCAACCAATGTGACACGTAAATGCAATAAGTGTAAGGAACTCAAAGTCGTGGTAATACATATACATTATCGATTCTCAAAATCAGCTACATTTTACATGAGATTCCAGGTTTGGCAGCTGCAATATTGGGAGTCTGGGACTGATAGTCATGACTCAGTCCCAATTTATTCCCAAGCTTGGGCTGTCCACCTTTAATACAATAAGAAAGGTCCAACTTCATATTATAGACTCAATCCATGGATATGAACAATGAGAGACTGAATTTTTTCAAGAGTTAAGATTATGTATTGATTAAAATAGTTTAACATTAACTACCTAATTTAGGGTTACCGCATACTCCAGCATTACAAATATCTTATGAGGCAAACAGAATCAGCAACTATCAAATATGCCTTGATATTTAACAGGTAAAATACAGTAACTAAAACTCCATGCTGAACATTTTCTAGTCCTTGAAGAGAATATTTAACCTTTTTGTACACTGCCATCATTTTTACAATATTACTATCAAGGGTTTTTACATTCAAGTTTTCAACTTTTAGAACCGAATAAATCTACCCAGATTTCTGTTTGTTTAACGGGTGCCATTTTTCCCTTGAACCAATTTCCATAACCCCACATGACCCATCTCGAGTTTTCCAAAGTAACTCTACATGGCAGTTAAGTGGCAAAGATTTGACCCTACAGATAGCCATCCCTCCGGTCTTGTTCCTCAGCTTCCTTGTTAGCAGCTTGAACAGATTTGAACCACAGGAATCCCTGTATTCAGCATTCATGTTATTTAGCCATGGCCTATACTTGAGCACAGATTACTTAGCAAAATAGATGTAGAACCGGATTTGAGAATTTGGGCGCTTATGAAAACATAAGTTAATTTCAAGATCTAAGAAATCAAATTTGTTAGTCCTCCGGATTTCTTGCTTTATTTGTTTATGTCACATGTCAATATTCCGAAGATCTTGTTATCGTATTTGTCATGTAATAATTTTTTCGATATTATTTTCATATTTCACATGTATTGCACATGTAAAGTTAGATATTCAACTATAAATAGTCTTGGTCAGTGTATAGTTTTACTCTCTCAGAAATACAAAAGCCTTTTTTGTATATTCTTTTCTTCTCTCTTCCTTTTCTCTTAACATGTTATCAAAGCTATCATTATATGGCATTCAAGAGTGGTGGAAAGCTTTCACTCATTGTTGCGTTCTCTTTACTGTTTGAGTATCTATGGGTATTATTTCATTAAATAAATAATGCCCTAGATTCTAGGGGTGTTGATCTACATTGTGCTTATTCCGACCACTCAGGTGCCCTCACACCCCACTTGAAGTACCTGATAGACACTTCCACACACCGCTAGTTGCGTAATCTATGGCGCAAGTCCATAATCCACTTGGCTAGCCCAACCTCGGCCCACCTAGTGGGCCTCCATCTCCCATCTCCCTGGCATACCGTCGGCCCAACTTGCCAACCACCACTTAGCCTAGTTCATCTCCGACAACTCCAACCATTATTCTCCACCATCTTCGACCACCATCCACCACCATCTCCAACATCTCTAGTTGTCTAAAGACTCAAGTAATAGTGCTCGCCACATCTATAAGGACATTTTGGGGTCATAGCACATGTGTGGCTAATGCTATTTCCTAGGTCGTTACGTATGGCATCAGAACCACCTAGTTATTAGGGGTGTCAACCTGGTCCCGATTTTTGGCCAAAACCGGGGACTGGAACCGGGGTACCCCGGTTTTTGGTTTTTGACAACCGGAACTGGGAACCGGGTCCCGGAATCAGGGTCCCCAGTTTTTGGTTTTTTGCAACCGGAACCGGCTCCCTGGTTTTCCGGTAATTTTTTACACCCCTACTAGTTATGCGTCGTGTGGTACTGTCAGTACTGCATGACGTGGCACTGACGAGAATGTCAGGGTTAAGAGAGAGGGGGGGAAGGGGGTAATTATTTATTTATTTATTTTTATAAGTAATAAGTATATTATCAAATGTGCAGAGAGACGCAACTCATGTATACAAGAGGTTATAAGGAAACCCCTATTGATTAGAAAAAGATTTACAGAGCTCTAAGAAATCAGAAAATGTGGACTCATGCGAGTTTGACCAAGTCCCGCTCTAAAAGAACAAAGTATGTAACGCCAACTTCCTCAACTCAATCATGCCGCTCTCATTATCCTCAAAGCTGCGTGCATTCCGTTCTCGCCATAAACATCACACATAATGGGACGAGCCTCCACATACGCAAAATATGCCTATTACCCAATTGACCCCTCCAACTTTCCAAGATATCACTCACCTTTCGTGGCATAGCCCAACTCACTCCAAAGAGTTGAAAGAATACATTCCATACCTCATTTGCAACCTCACAATGTAGGAATGGATGGTCAATGGACTCTCCATGGTGTTTACACATATAACACCACTCCATTACCATAACATTCCTCTTTCGTAAGTTGTCCAATGTGAGGATTTTTCCTATCGTTGCCGTCCACACAAAGAAAGCCACTCTTGAGGGAGCCTTCACTTTCCAAATACTCTTTCACTGAGCAAACGCCTATGCGGGTGTAGAGTGAGTCTGATAATAGCAGTTCACTTCAAAGGTATTTCTTTTTTATAGAATCCAACAAATTCTATCCTCACCTCCACATCTGATTTTTTGGGAGTACAACAATGCAAAGAAGTGCATTACCTCCTCCAATTCCCAATCATACATGGGTCGAAAAAATTGGACATTCCAATGAAGAATATCATTCGGTCTCTCCATGTACTCCTTCACCCACGCATCCTTATTACATGCAATATTGAACAAATCAGGATACACGAGTTTCAGAGGGTATTCCCCACGCCACACATCATGCCAAAAAAGTACTTTTGTACCGTTTCCAATATCATATCGTACATGTTGTGCAAAGCCTTCCCACCCCCTTCGAAAGGGAATTGTAACACCTCAATCTCATATTGGGAAGATGGGTAGCCTACATAGAGAGTGAGTGGTTTATAAGAGAAATGTTCATGGGTGTTAAGTCCAACATTGTTTACTTACTAAGTAAAACTTGGCTTTATAAGTGATTTTTGGGAAACTCCAAATTGGCTAATTATTTTGGGGTTATAGCGCAGATATGACTAGCTTTTTTTCCTAGATTGTTACAAATATGCAGTGAATTTATGTCTATTCGTGTCTCTTTGCTGCATCAATCACCTCCACCCATGCTTGATAATGCTCTCAACAAACTCATCTCAAAATAAAACAAAGTTCACTAGAAGCTCAAAACTCAAAGGGGGTTACGCTACAGGTATGTCATCCAAGGGAAGTTTGACTCCTCCTCCAATTCATCCTCAACTCGGTCTATAAAGTGCAGTTTCTACAATTGCTTGAGACATCATTATAACAATTGTAGGAAAAATTTGGGAAAACAAAAATTGGGAGGGAGTGCAGCCAAACAAGGGTGGTCCATCACCTAGTTGCCAAGCCAAATGCCCTTAGAGTTAATCAGCTGGCCCAAGTATGTCCATGGGCCCGTGGCCACGCATTGTTGCCATGATCCAAGGATCGCACAACACTAGCATAAATGACGTAACAATATGCATAGGCCACAGTAAGAGGAGAAGAAAGCAAATTTTCTGAAGTATAATGTTTTAAAGGAAGTTGTTTCTACTCATAGTATATGATGAATAAAAATATTTTTCTTAAAGTTGGTTTTATAAAGAACTTAATTTAGTGTTTTTCTTTTTATGTTGAGGTCCACATTTTCAAAGACAGTTTTTCAAAGAGTATTTTTAAAATCTTCTTTCTCATGTTGAGTTGAGAGTTTCAAAGAAAGAGTTTTCAAAGGAGAATATTTTTAACCAACCGTTTTTAAATTGGTTGGGAATATTATTTACTGAGCTTTTTTGCTCATTTGTTTTGTTCTCAAGTCAAGTTGAGATTTAGTAGAATGCTGGATGCAACTTAGATAAGGGATTTCATTTCATGTCATGTTTTAAGATTAACTTATTTTCAATAAGTGCCTAAGGGCCACAAGGGAGAAAAAATTTCAGACACTTTTATTATGCTATGACCTTTACGTTTTTGCAATTATTTTTAACAAAGGCTTTTAAACTCATGCATTTAAGGTGTTATTAAGTGCAGAGTTGTTCTTATTTATGACCTTTACGCCTCTAAGGCTTCTAAGTTAACAAACCTAACGCCTTGCGGGTTGGGGGTGTTACATGTTTTGTTCTTCTTCAACCACATGAGCCCATTAAGTTAGAGCATTGGTCTCGATTATGTTGTTTCTTAGGTTATGGCATTGAATATAAGGGATATTGCCGCTATGACTTTATATCTCGGCAATTACATATTTCTTGCCATGTGAATTTCTAGAACACAAGATGTTTTCTAGTTTATCTAATTTCCCTTCCCCTACGTTAGCTATTCGCCCATTTTCACCAATCCTTCCATTGACCTGGATCCAACTTCTTCTAACTTTGATGCAGGTTTTCCGATCTCTTCAGTCGACTCGACAATGACCTTTTCCAATGACTGTGCAAGTGTGCTCCATTTGCTAATCCTTCCACTACCTTTTTCGAGACTGATTCCACTGCCATTTTAGAACTTCAAGAGCATTTCCCTCTCATCTTATTGATGATAACTATTTTTCTTAGGGGTGGGTAAATTAATCGTTGACTGGTTATTGACCGCCGCCTAACAGTCACTGACTGTCAATCGACTTTCAGCGGCCAGTAGGCAGAATAAAAGTACTGTTTCAACATTGGTTCAGTAGGCGGTAGAGATTTTTTATAGGCAGTTAACTGAACTGTGTTTTTTTTACCGATCCAACCAAACCATTTTTTTATTATTATTTGAAATCATAATGACATCGTTTCATTTGAGATGGGTGGGCTAATCCATTGTCAAATCCAATGTAAAAATTTGTCTAATAAACACTTGTTTAGCCCAAAAAACAACCATTTTGGCCTATAAAAACAGCATGGCCCAATATTTAAAAATAAAATAAAAACCACGATTAATCGATTAACTGACTAACATGTAACCGACTTAGCTAAAATAGCCGAAAATCGTTACCATTGATATGAAGTTGGTTAATTAATTGACTTAACCAACCCTGGTGGTTCGGTAGATGAAAATCCTACCATCACCGATTTAACCGATACCTAGCCCTAATTGTTTTGCTCTTGCAACTCTTCGTGAGCCTTGCTCCTTTCTTGAGGTCAATACTAACCCTCTTTGGCAACAAGCCATGTTTGAAGAACTTCAAACCCTCACCAAAACCCACACTTTGGACTTGGTAGATCTACCTCCTAGAAAGACTTTTTTGATAAGTACAAATTAAGAAAGACTAGTCCGTTGCAAGTGAATCTAAAAGATCAAAACTTGGTCAGATAGATATGTTGAGTTATACAAAGCACGTCTTGTGGCGAAGAGGTTCACACAAGAGTATGGTATTGAATATGAGAAAATTTTGCTCTTGTAGCCCGTCTCACTTCTGTTCGTTTCCTACTTGTTGCAATTCCATCGCATGAACCCCTTTCAGATGGATGTTTAGAATGTCTTTCTTAATGAGGATCTTGCAGAATAAGTTTATATGAAGCCTCTTCCACATAATAAGGTTTTTTGTCATTGCCGAGCACTTTATAGGCTCTAACAGGCTTCCCAAGCCTAATTTGCCAAATTCAGAGGTATCATTGCACGGCTTGGATTTGTTTCACTCTTACGACTCTGCCTTATTTATCTATCACACTGATATTGGTATTATCCTGCTCTTACTTTATGTGGATGACATTATTATTACTATAGACCATACACATGGCATTCGTACACTACAAACTCTTCTCAGTCAACAATTTGAACTGCAATATCTGGATACTCTTAGTTGCTTCCTTGGTCTTAAGGTCTCATCCAGCTCCAACGACAATTTTCTCTCACATGCGAAGTATGCTTATGATCTTTTGTAATGCCCCAACTTAACTGACAGTAAAACAAACAATAGTTCATTGGAGGCTAATGTTAAACTTTGTACCACATAAGGTGAACCACTTTGAGTGACGCTCTTTATCACCACTTGGTTGGCAACTTGATTTATCTCCTTGTCACATGGCTGGATATTGCCTATGTTGTGACACTCTTTATCGCCACTTGGTTGGCAACTTGATTTATCTCCTTGTCACAT
This sequence comes from Corylus avellana, assembly GCF_965113065.1. Classification (NCBI taxonomy): domain Eukaryota; kingdom Viridiplantae; phylum Streptophyta; class Magnoliopsida; order Fagales; family Betulaceae; genus Corylus; species Corylus avellana. Next base: position 99,404 of record NC_142490.1, on the reverse strand, counting down.
AGCTGGATATCGCCTCTGTTGTGCACTTGGTCAATTAATTTATGACCGAACCATGCTATGTTCACTATGTAGCCGTCCTTCGACTCCTTACATAGGTGAAATCGTGAAAGGGACACTATCCCATGGCCTTCATTTTTCTTCTCTCTTTTTCGGATTTATAGGTCTATTCTGATGCAGACTAGACAGGAGATCACAATAACCGTTGCTCTACCAATGGTTACTATTTCTTGCTAGGTGACTCTATTATCTCTTGGTGCAGTAAGAAACAATCAATTGTTGCTAGATCCAGTAAGCCGAAGACAGCACACTTGTTCACGCCACCTTTGAACTTGGTTGGCTATGCTAGCTTCTACAAGACATAAGCGTCATTTAGATCACCAGCTTTCCAATTTACTGTGACAATTAGGGTGCCATACAGATAGCCCACAATAGTGTCTTTCAGAAGCATACTAAACATATTGAGATCGACTATCATTTTGTGAAACATCATAGTAAGGTACTCTCTACCTATGCTATGTTACCTCCACATATCAGCTTGCAGATGTGTTCACTAAAACACATCCTCGCCATTTCCATGCTCTTCTCTCCAAACTCAAGATGTTCTCTACTCTAGCACCTTGAGTTTGCAGAGATGTTAGAATCCTCCGGATGTTGCCTTATTTTATCTATGTCACATGTCAATATCATGAGTATCTTGTTACCATATTTGTTATGTATTAATTTTCTTGTTATTATTTTCCTTATTTTACATATACTGTACATTATATTGCTAGACTATATTTAACTTTACAATTTAACTAGCCATCAATATATATATATATATTCTCTTCTTCTCTCCTCTATCTCTCTTCACCAAATTAAAAAAGACAAGAAAAAACAGAAACGAGATAAATTCAGAACTTACTGAAACGGGAATACCAGTAAATGCGAAAAATCCAAGCAATGGAGCATAAAAAATGCTGTCTGAGTTCAAAATTCCAAACACAGGCCTCTGGTTCACATATTCAAAAACAGAACCTATCTGCAGTCCGAAAGTTAAAAGAAAATTTTAGAAACAAAAGAGCATTTGATAGAATTAGTTTTGCAGGTCATAAAATGAAAATGAAGAGGAAGAGGAACTTACAGCAGCAATTGCAGTGACTGCCGAGGCAAGTAAGTAAACATAGAAGGGAATCTCAAATATCTGTTGCGATTTACTTTCCTTGCCTTCATCTTGAGCCCAAGGAGGGGGCACATCTGAATCTGCCCTGGCCCAAGCAGGGATTGTTTCTTCAGTCTTGCTAGGCTCTTTAGAGCTTTCGGTCACAGCAAACACAGAAAACCTATGAGATATTTTCTTTTGAGAACCATGACGACTCGGGTTTCTTTTTGCAGTTGCTACATCTAGTATTCTCCGTCCAGCAACGAGGAATGATCTGTGGTACAACGGATTTTCTTTTCTAGAACTATGTATTAAACTTGAATTCCATGGACACAAGAAGCCTGTTGCCATAGTTTCCTCCTCTTCCTTATAATCCTTCCCCGTTCTCCTGATTCTGTAACAGAAGACATAGAGATCAAAAGTACAAAGAATATAAACATCTTTGGGGCATTATGACGCTCTACAAACAAAGATTGCTAATTAACCCACACTTTGTAGTGGTAAATGAAGAGATGGTTAAACAAAAGAACAGAGACGAAAGGAAGAGATATTAAACATGAGGCGAGGAGCTCGTAGAGCTTACCTTTGCCGCTGTCTTTAGATTGTGGCCCAAATGAAGAAAGAGGAAAAGAGGCGTTAGATTTGAAGGCTCCGGCTTCTATGCGGTGGTGAAAACTACCGCATAGATGCTGTTGCCCAAAACAGTACCGTTTTGGGCAAAACGGTACTGTTTTGGGCAGTGAAAAGTTGGTTTATAAAAAGTACAATTAAAAACTCATTAAAAATTAAAAATTATAAAACAATAATAATTAAAAAACTATAAATATTAAAACTAAAAAACTAAAATATAAAAAAATATATATAAAAACCAAAGGGGTGCTTGTGGCCGGAACCACCACGCATGGCTGGTGGCCATTGGGGTGGTTCCGGCCACCCCTGAAAGGGCAAAAGAAGAAATCAAAAAAATTTGAGTTTGGTTTTTGGGGTGGCCGAACCACCTCAAGGGCCATGGCGGGTCGGCCTCCCCATACCGGCCATGGATATTAATTCCGGCCTCCTCCAATTTGGAAGAAGAAGAAGAAAGGAGAAATTGAGGCGTCCAAACAGAAAGATGCTGCAATCCCTAGCAAGGCTATGCCTCACAAACCCAAACTCCCCCTCCCTTCAAAACCCTACCCCACCCAAACTCCCCCATCATCAACCACAGCATCTCCAACCCTCCAATTTCTCATCCGCCATTAGCACCACCACCACCACCACCTCCTCCACCCTCCTTTCTCTCCTCCCATCTCTCCCTTGTGCGCAGTCCCTTCTCCTCCAAATGGCCACCTTGGCCTCCAAACTCTTCGAGCTCTCACCCAATTGCTCCCTCCGGCTCACCGCCTTCCGCAGTTCGCTTTCTACTTTCCTCTCTTCCCAAACCCAAGCGCTACCCTCAACGACCCCACTCGATTCCTCTCCCTCCTCCATCAAAGAAATCATCTCCCTTTTCAATCCCTTCAAACCCAGCTCTTCGAAGCCGTCGCCAAACTCCAAGAAATCCTTGATCTTCAGGATGCTAAGAAATCCTTGATCTTTAGTTTTTTTAGTTTTAATTTTTTTAATTATTAATTTATTTATAATTTATAATTATTAATGATTTGTTTATTATTTTGTTAAAAAAAAAAAAACTTACTTTTTAGTGCCCAAAACGGCAACTATGCGGTAGTTTTTTTTTTTTTTGGAAGGAAAATCATTCTTATCTCATTAATAGAGGAATCAAGAGCATTAAAACTCTTATAATCATAGAACATAACGTTCTGAAAGATCCTAGCCGAAGCTAAAAGATCAAAGTCGTAACTAAAAGATCAAAGTCGTAACTAAAAGATTACACATTAAAGACGCCAAACATCCGCTAACCTATAACTAATCTTCAGTTGGAATAACAGATCTGCGCTAGACAGACACAAACTAATGCATAGGTAGCACTTATTCCTCGACCCTGGAATCAAAAGGACCCCATGCCGACATACATCCTCCTGAACCCGAAAGCCAGGATATCGTTCACATCCACAACCCCAGGGGTCTGGACCAAAATAACAAGCGAGGAGATCAAGAAAGAGGACATGGCCTTATTACAAGCAGCAAGAAAAACAAGAAAAATACGGGGAAAATCAAAGCAATACAACTAAAAATTTAAAAATAGGAGCACACTAGGCGGATGACAGCAGCCGGAAGAAAAACCGATCGCGTGCTTGCCGGAAACCGATGCGTAGATGGCGTTGGAAGCACATCGCGGTAGGGACGCGTGAAAAGACCCAGCAGAAGACACTAAACAGCAAAGCTGGCGCGGAGGAGATCGGCGGCGCACTCAAAGAAATTGAGGGGAAGTTTGAGTGAATCCCCCATGAGCGGCACCCATAAAGTGTGCCCAAACAAACACCTAGCAAGAAAAAATAAACAAGCAAACAAAGAATAACAACAGGGAAAAGAAAGTGAAATCCAAAAACAAACACAAAAAAGAAAAGAAACATAGATCGGGGAAGAGAGGGGGGGAAGGAAAATGGGGAAGGGAGGGGGAACAGATCAAGGAAAGAGAGGGGGAAAGAGAGGAGGGGGGGAGGGGGAGAAACCCCTCCCCCTCAGCTGTGCAGCACTTCCTTAACTATAACTACCGCATAGAAGCCTGATCCAGATTGGAAATACCTTGTTTCAGCCACACATAAGCGGTCATGCGTGTGCGTGTCCATTCTTCGCCCTCTCTCGCTCCTTTTCTGTTCTCTTTCTATGTGCGTGAGTGTGGTCAATTTGCAGTGGGGGACAGGCCAAGCCCACGATTATTTTAATCTGCTTGGGCACTAGATTGGTCTCCCGGCCCATGGCTACCTTTAACAATAGCGAATTTATTTAGAGAATGTATACGATTTTTTTTTTTCTAATTGAATAGGGGAAAAGAGGCTATAGAGAAGGATATTTACCACGCTTGATCCGAATGGAAGAGAGAATAGGAGATTCTGTGGGAATGCTTCCAAAAAATAAGATTGGAAGTAGCACATTTAGCTAAAGCATATGCACAGTAATTGACACATCTAGACACTTTCAAAGCAAACCAACTTTGAAAGGAAGATAAATTCAGTCTAATGTCAGAAACAATAGAAGCAAAATTCCAAGACTCAAAAAGGGAGGGATTGTTAATAGCCAAGGTAACCAAAAGAGCATCCCTATCAAGGTGGAAACGGTCACAACCTGATGAAATGACCAGCCTAGTTGCAAGAAGGGCAGCTGTAGCTTCACCTTGCAAGACGTGCACATTAGGAAGCTTCTGAACAGCTGCAAAGACAATATTACCTGAGGAATCACTAATGGTTGTAGCAGCCACATCAAAAGTATTCTTAATAGCCACATCAAAATTGCCCTCAAGACAACCAGGCCTAGGAGGAACCCAAAGAGAAGGCAATGTAGCATCTTGCCATGTAGAGAGGTGGAGGTTTAATGACGAGGAAATAAGCTTGATCACTTTGGCAGGAATAGGTTGTAAGGCTTCATGGACTAATTTATTCTTGGAGAACCAAATAAGATCCAAAGTGATGGCAGCAAACAATTGAAATCTTTTAACTTCCTCCTTGGGAATAGCCAACCATTCAAACGGATAAATGATAGCAAGAATCCAATCCGAAATAGGCATAGAAGAGAAAACAACAGTGTTAAGAGGCCACAGAGAGGACCTCCATAAAATTCTTGCTAAATCATAGTCCAAAAAAGATATGATTTGTCTTTTTCTCTTGGGGACCTTTACAAAAAGGACAGACCCAAGCATCCCCAAAAGACGATGTCACAAATCGACCTATATTGCCCCGAGAAGGAAGAATATTTCAAGCAATTTTCCAAAGGAGATGCTTTAGCCTAACTTGCAGTTTTAACCCCCAAAGGGCATGCCAATCTTCTAAAGAAAAAGGGGACATCCTACCACCAAAAGCATAAGAGAGCTCATGGGCAGATTTGACAGGAAGAGCCCATCTGGGGAAGGAACCCAAACCCACTTATCAAAAGAACTGATCTGGGGCAAATGAATGGAGAGAATGTGTTGAACATAATCCGAGTCAAAAAGATCCTGCAAAAGATGTCTATTCCAAGACCTATCTTCAGAGGAGATCAAATCTGCAACACAAAAATCAGGAAGCACAATCAAGTTAGGATTCGGCTGATAATGTTTACGATTGAGTTAAGAAATAGAAGTATTTTTATATTTTTATAGTTTTTTTTTTGTTTGGCATAACTTTTTAAGCACTAAAAATACTTTTAAACTCCTTAATGTACTCTCAAAAGGCTCTTAATTCCTCAGGTGTCGCCTTGTTGGTAGCTCTTACAGTGTAGTAATTTGTGTACGATGTTAATTTTTTATTGTGTCAAGGCATGAATATAAGACTATATACATCGATTATAATCTAGCGTATTTAATTAAATGGATCAGATTTTTCAACTTAATCCGTTAATTTTGTGTTGGGTTTGTGTCGGATTCATGGGTTGTATCCAAAATTAACATTCCTAAATATCGTGTGTTGGGTTTAAGTCATGTCAATGTATGTGTATAAGATTATATAGATTAACTTTAATTTGACCGTATTCAATGATTTAAATTTAATTTAAAATTTTTTATGAGAAAAAAAAGAGAGAAATTAGAATTAAATGTTTCAAATCCACGTGAGTAGAATAATTATTATACTGGCAAAGAGTTTTTCATAGCAAATAGAAGATGCCAAGATGGTAAACATTTCAATCTCAAGAATAACTTGGCAATTGGTATGTTATCAAACATGTATTGAGGAAATTACTAAGGCTCTGTTTATTTCGGCGTAAAATATTTTTCGTCGTAAAATATTTTTCGTCGTAAAATATTTTAAGGGAAGTCATTTTACATGAAAATATTTTACGATGAAAATAGTTTCTGACGTTTGGCGCGCGTACGAAAAATCACAAATATTTTTTATATTCACAACATAAAAATACTAATATACAATAATTTTAAAAAATAAAATATAAAAATACCCGACTGGGACTTGACTAGGATCTGCCCAGGACTTGACTGGGAGTTGTCCGAGACCCGACCGGACCTGCTCGGGACCCGCCCAGGGCTTGACATGGACTTGCCTGGTACTTGACTGGGACTCACTCTAGACCTAGCCGGGACCCTACCGAGACTTGACTAGGACCTGACTGAGTAGGTTCGCACGAGTCCCAAGCAAGTTCCAGCGGGGTCCCGGTCAAGTCCCGATCAATTCCTAAGTAGGTCCAGGTCAGGTCTCGGGCAGGTCTCAGGCGGTTCTTGGGTAGGTCCTGTGCAGGTCCTAGGCAAGTATGGTCAGGTCGTGGGTGGGTCCCAGTAGGGTTCAGGGCGGGTCCCGGTCAGGTCCCGAGTGGGTCCCGGTGAGTCCGGGGCGAGTCCCGGTCAGGTCCAGGGCGGGTCCCGGCGAGGTCCCGGGTGAGACTGAGTCAAGTCCCGGGCGGGACCTGGTCAAGTCTCAAGCAGGTCCCGGTCAGGTCCTAAGCGGGTTTCAGTCAAGTCCCGGGAGGGTCTTGGGGAGGTCCTAGGTGGGTCTTGGTCAAGTTCCAGGCTAGTCCCGATTAGGTATTGGGTGAGTCCCGGTCAGGTCTCGAGCGGGTCTTGGGCAGGTCCCCTGTAGGTCTCAGGCAGGTCCTAGTTAGGTCTCGGGGGGGTCCAGGGCAAGTCCTGGACGGGTCCCAGTCAGGTTCCAGTGAGGTCCCAGGCGGGTCCTAGTCAAGTCTCGTGCGGGTCTCAAGTAGGTCCCGAGCGGGCCCTGAGCGGGTCTTGGCATGGTTCGCCGATTCTAGAATGAAATGCTCAAAGTCGAAAAATGGTTTACAGTTTTGAAAAGCGTAAACCATTTTCTTAAAATTAAAGAAGAATTTTCGGTCAAAGAGAAAATATTTTTCGTTAACTATTATTTTGCGTCGCGCCAAACACCATTAAATACGTAAAACATTTTCCATAAATTATATTACGGCGAAACAAACGGAACCTAAATTGATGCTATATTTCGATTACGGTATGTATCATGAAGCGATACTTATGTCAAAGACTTAAGACCTTTGATTGAAAGAATCTCCGAATGCTCTCTGGTTGTTAACATTCGGTCATTAGTCAACTCCTATGCAGACAATATGATTCCTTGCCTTAATAGTCAAACCATACTTGACAAATAAGATGAGCAATGATTATAACTGATCATCACTTAGAATCATACTTGCTTTGAGTAAACGAGAATATCATTTGTGGATCATCCTCATCATGATGATAATACTGATAAAAAAATTCATCATCTCCATCACTACCGTCTTTGCAGTAAAGCTTAGACCTAGAGTTTTTTTTTTTTTTTTTTTTGGCACCGAAAAGAGTACTGTAATCAACTAGGACACCTGATAATTGAGATGACACTCAACAAACATAAAAGTGACTGCAAATGGAGATGCTTTATTGCTTTAGCACCCAATTTTAAAAAAGAAAAAAAGAAGGATATGGGCACGCAAGTCATGGTGAATGCCGAGGATGGGTATGTTTGGTAAAAGTTTTAGAGTTTTTATTTTTTTATTTTTATTTTTATTTTTTTAAATAATAATAGAAAGTGATTGACGTAGTATAAAAAAAAAAAAAAAAAAAATTTGTATGAAAAAAGTAAAAAAGTTTTATCTCCCGCACAATCGCATACCTATCAAACAATTTAAACCTTCTTGTAACAAGCAAGAAAAACCTTACTTTTTTTACATGTCCACACAATAGGGGGGAGAGGGATTCGAACTAGTAACCATCGCTTCATTAGGCGTGGTCCTACCCGATTGAACTACCTCTTGGGGAGAAACCTTACTGATACATGAGAAATGATATTTAGTACATTCTTATATACTCATATTATAGCATACCTATCAAAAAGTTTTAGAGGTGTTTTTTGTTTTTTTTTTTTTTTTTAAATAATAATAAAAAGTGATTGATGTGATATAAAGAAAAAAAAATAAATTAAATTTTTGTATGAAAAAAGTTAAAAAGTTTCATCTTCTGCATAGTCGCATACCTATCAAACAATTTAAACCTTCTTGTAATAAGCAAGAAAAAATATGACGTACCCTTTGCACATCCATATCTCACTCTCCCAAATTCACAGACTCTCTTAAGTCAATAATTTCTCAGACTAATGATAAAAAAATAATAATTTCTCCGACTACTAAATTGCATATAATGCCGGGTTACTTGCAGAATAATGGGCGTCTTGCCCACTTGTCTCGTCCCTAAAGCAGTAAAGCATGCCCCCCGCATAGCATGTTGGAAACCAGAGTTTTCACACGCTATAATTGTACCGATATTGCTTTTCGCCTATTGAAGGCATTTGACGACCTCCATGGCCACCATATGTCCACCAAAAAAACATAAAAAAGCAGAGGACCTCCAGCGGCCATCGCCTGGCAAATATATATGGACTTTGTTTCTGTTGTATAAATACCGCATTAGAATAGAAGGAAAATAATAATAATAATAAAAATAAATACTGGATTACATACTCCCAATTAAAAAAAAAAACGAGCAACAGTCGTGATTTGTTCAACAAACCTGTTTTCACTTTTCAGCAATTGAATAGTCCCAATTGAAAAAGAATGAACCAAAAAAAAAAAAAAAAAAAATCCTATTCGGATTTGATATATATTTTTTTTAAATAATAAATAAACTGCCAAATTGCAAAGTTGAGATCATGGTTAGGCAAGACTACAAGAGACCTTATTTTTCTGTGCACCCAACCATAACGAATATGATAGCATAATGATGAGGGAGCAGTAGAATACAAATTAAGATCGGATCAAAGAATTTTCAGTTGAAGGTCAGCATAGCCAACCCGTGCTTTGTGCCTTTCAAAGAGATCTTGCAGTGCTTCAACAAACTGACGGTGAGCTTCGATGACCTGAAACACAAAAAGAAGCAAGTAAACTGATGGAATTACACATTGCTTGCTCATTAAGGGTTATGAGCTTGCCGAACTATAACTAGGTAGAGCTTGAGTCGTTTGCAAGGCCCTGAGGATTTCATTTACAAGTGAACTACATATATAGTCATAAAAAAACATAATAGTGCAGCCTGAGCCAGTGTATCCATCACTTTTAAGCATAGGAGTCGGCCCCTGAAGTCAATATGCATAACATATTAACATCAGAAGTCAAGAAAACACCACATGACAATGCAAATAAGTTCCCCTTCCATATACATTATGCTCAACATTTGAGCAGCATTCATACCTCTTCCATGGTGGGATGTGGATTCTTCTTGAGTTCAATTGGTCTACCCACCACCACATGCATTGGATGCCTAAAGGGTAAAGGAGATCTGCAAAAGAGAAAGAACCGCCTTTAGATGATCGCCAACTCTCTGCACATTTCCAGATGTTGCAACTGCAGACATATTCTCAAACAAATGCATCCAGAAGTGACAGGCCGAGAATTTCAATAAATAAATTGGATGAAGAAATAAAGGAGGACAAGGAGGTGGATGAGCGTAATATAGTGCAGAAAGTAAAGATATGAATGGAACTATACACACCCCAAAATTCCCCAGAAGTATATTGGAGTGAACTTGATAGCTCTAGAAAATTGTAGGAAGAACTTCCCTCCAGGCTTCCACCACTTATAAACATGCGACTGTTGCACAATTGGGCAAAAGAGAGCAAATGAGAGGAATAAATTAGTTGTTTTGGGTAAAGCAGAAGGCATCACTGTCAATATTTTGTGAGTTTCACATGGCCTCAGATCTCAACGTATGATCATGGACCAATAAAGCATAACCATTAAATGCATATCAACCGCAAAGCAGCTGCTACAATTAGAAAATCCTAAAACCTAGTAAGTTCACAGGTTCTAATACGAGGAAAAAGAAGGGGAAAATGAGTATCAAGAACCAATACCTGACCAAAGCAGAAAACTGGAACCAGAGAATGGCCCATTTCCATGGCTATGCGAACAAATCCTCTTCTTGTCTTAAGGAAAGCAATCTACAAAGGAAAGACATTAGAAATCTCTCTTTATATGTGCATATGCATATGCACTCACACACACACACGAGAGAGAAGGATTTCTATAGTCAAAATCAACACACATAATTTAAGCAATGATACAATGAGAAAAGAGCTTAATATTGCCCTTTGATTGTATAGCCAAGAATGTCAATCTTTAACTGTCGTGTTCAATTATTATCCAATATCTGCAAACAGACATGGATGAGTACATGGAAACATTAAACAGACATAAACATACAGCATGAGGAAGAGTTAAAAGGTTAAACCTCAGAACCATGCTCCATAAGAAATGTCTCTTGCACTCCCCCTGGGACTATGATGCAGCTATAACCAGCTTCCAAGAGGGAGATGAAATTTTTCTTCGTCGCAGGTGCAAGACCCAACCATGTCCATATGTGCCTCAAAAAAGGTGTGTAGAACACCTAATCATTTTTCTCACACATGATGAGAGAGACTGAACATAGAGGCAGGCTCCATTGAATGTATACAACTTCAGGGTAAAAAGAATCTTACAGCGCTACTAGCAAGGACCTTTATCTTTGGGAGTGGCATGAAACCTGTAAGGTCAGCAAGTGAAACAACGCCAATTGGCAAAACTGAGTGTGGTTCATAACCAAAGACTGCATAAAACACAGATAGAGGTTAGTACTTTATCAAAACAAGGAGAAACAAAAGGCTATTTGGCTAATTATAGTGCTAAAGCACAACATAAAACTATTGCATCAATGGCTTACTAATTTAAATTCAGCAGGAAAATAGAAATGAGCTAACAACTGCTTTCTTGACTAATGGCTAACAAAGCAAGCAAAGAGTAACCACATCTCTCTCATAACTCTACTGAACAATGTGTTCACCCGAAATCCTATTGACTGGCAACTGTTGGGGAGATTAAAACCTTGAGAAGTTTTCAGTGAGAGTATAATATTATATGTTGGACACCACTCAACCCAAAAGCTTAAACTTATGGATTCAGACCCAACTATATTATATTAAGCACTCACACTTGTAACATCTTTCCAATGTAGGACTCAATCATTTTACATTCACAAATGTATACTCAACAATCTCCCCCTCGTGTGAGTCCATCACTATCTTTCTACACTCTCCCTTGAATGGAAGGTTTTTTTATTAATCTCAAGGGTTGTCTCTCAGATCATTTGTGTGTTATGTGGGTTTGCCCATGCCATGCACCTTTGCCTATGTTTTAGAGACTCGTTTGTGCCCGTACCATGAACTTTTGCCCCTTGCACCAGGTTCCCTCAATCATTCTCGCACCTTGCACCTTTGTCCATGCCTATACCACTCTACTATAGCGTACACCACCATATCCTTTGATATCCCTTGTTGGGGAGATTAACACCTAGGGAGGTCTTTTAGTTTGACCATAATATAGTATATTGTGACACCACTCAATTCAAAAGTTTAAGCTTATGACTTTGAACCCAACTATTCTATATTAATCACTCACACTTGTGACATATTCCCAAAGTGGAACTCAATATTTTTACACTTACACATGCATATTCAATAGTATTCCAATTTTAAGTTTATTGTATCTTCTTCTTCTTCTTTTTTTTTTTAATCCATACCAAGCATAAAATCAAGGGATTTCAACGTAACACCAAGAGGGTAAGAAATGGCTACATAGAAGACCATGCTCAAGCAACCTTTTTTACCTCCCACCTAAGTCATAACTCTACCTTATCCTGAACAAGGTGTTCAACCAAAATCATATTGCCCGGCTTTCACATCTTAGAACACCCAAAATAATAACACAATAGAACATTGATATAATTATCACTCCATTAAAAAGCAAAGGAGAAAATAAAAAATTAATAACACGCCACTTAAAAATTAACAATTAAAATAAATTAATACAAAATTTCACTACCATTCAAATCGCTTTACAGAGTATGCTCAACACATTGCTCGCATTTTACATTGTGAATAGTCAAATTACTTGAAGCTCAAATTGTTCACTTTATTTTGTACTCAAAGCAAATACCATTATAAAGCCCCAAGTGTTTAGGATCTGAATACCATTTTGTTCAAGATTAAACCTGGGTGTGCATGTGCCTGGTCTAGATAATTGGGCCAATAAGTTGAATTGGATCCTTCATTCATTATCTTGTGTATAAAAGATGCTCCTTTGTGTGAGTACTTGAAGATTAAATGCTCGTACTGAAAGAAAAAATGGTTGCAATTGGTCAAAAAATTGAAACTTGTGGTTGTTGTTGGCATAATGCAAAAACTTCATTAAGGCCATCTAATTCTGGAATTTTCTAATACACTACCAATGGTTAACAGATGCCTTGCAAGACCTTCACAATTCCCTATATAGGACTTAATACATAGTCATGCAATCCATTCCGGGGTAAACTATTATTATTTCTATACCTTTTATTTGTGGGAGAGGGAAGAGATGGGAAATATGTTGCTATCTGTATGAAAAGGTATTGCACCCAAAATCTTAAGATGTGATCATAGGGAAAGAGATGATATTCGTACAGGAATAAAATATCAAATCAATAAGTCACAGACAAAATGTATAATTGGAAATAAGACGGGGGCTGGCACAAGATATCCTTAGATTCAAAAGGCTTCGGGTCAGGTAACTAAATGCATTTTTTTCTTTTTTGCAATCACTTGATCAAAGGACAGAGCAACGATTAATTCATGTGCCACAATACCTTTTCTCACCATCTCAACCCAATTTTCTTATGGGATTGCTCTTGATTATGCAATGGGTAGAGAAATCGAAAAGTTTCAGAATATATTTTATAATAGTAATAAAAAAAAATAATTAACAAAAAAAAAAAAGGGGAAGAAAGATAAGAGTAATATATGGGCTTCGTAACCATGTTCTCATCCAAAGATTTGCCTAGAGTAAACGATAACATGCAGTATCTTAAATCTCCCATCCTTCTAGACGATGAAAGGAGCAGGGAAAAAAAAGTAAAGAAAAGAAAAACAGAAGATAATGCTGCAATGGGAGAATGGAACAAACCATAAGCACGATCAGGATCAAAGGCTTGTATGTCCTCTACATGCAGAGTCACTGGGAAGTAACTGCAAGCATGCTTACAAATATACCTGCAAATAAATTATTATTATTATTATTATTTTAAATTTTTGATTAAAAAAAAAAAAAAAGAAGAAGAAGAAGAAGAAGAAGCAAACGCTGAGTAACTCTGAAGAAGGGGAAGAGAATAGAAACAGACCTGGACAATCGTCGGCCTAATCTGCTTTTATCGTCAACGGGAATGACCATAAATAACGCAAGCAATCCGAAAACCCTGATTGAATACAAGTAGAGCCAAAATTGAAGAGGAAGAATAATAATAAAAAAGAGAGGAAAAATAAAAAGGGAAAGGGCCAGAAAACGAACAAAAGGGATTTGGAAAGAGGAAGGAAGTAAAGGGAGAAGAGGAGCAAAGCAACGTTGAAATGGATGGCCCCCAGCCATATCCCCAGCGCTACTACTGTGTGTAGTACGTTCGATTCGAATTCTTCTCTTCCCTTAAATACCCTCGGCTGCGGCTCCGGCGTTCTCTCCCTCCCCTCTACCGTCACCATCCTCAGCCTTTCCTTTCCTTTGTGCTTCTTCTTCCTCTTCCAAAATCCACAACTTAACCAAAAGGTGAGGAAGTTCAACTGCCGCTGACTACAACTAAAAGCTGTCTACCCTTTGTTGCCTTTCGAACCAAAATAATAATAGACTTGCTATGATCCAACAAAAAAAAAAAAATTGGAAATAAAATACATGGCATCATTTCATTGGATTCAACGTCCTCTAAGGCTCTAGCTCTTTCTACTTTCAAGTTTGTGGACCGTCTCACTCTCATCGCACACTCACATGACACGATCACATGCTAACATTGATTACTTCACCCGCTGTTTCTAGCCACGTGCAGCCAGGATCGGGCTGGGAATTCCCATGAAATTTTTTTAAAATCTGGGCCATTGAATCTTCGTCTAAAAGTTACCACATGTGTTCCTAATGAAAAAATAGTAAAATATTATATATGCAAAATAATAATAATAAAAATATATGGGTTCGTTGGCAAAAATGGGGTGGCCAATATATATATATTTATATATTTATATTATCCTTTTGTTTTATATTTTATTTTTAAAATTTAAATAATATTTTATTATTTTTTAATTAGTGGGACAGCTTCTAGACCCTTAAATGAGATTCATTGGCCAAGATTTTTTTAAAAAATTGATGGGCAGTCCCCCAATTAATGTTGGGGATCCCGATCCGTACAACCATGCCATCGCTTGCTTGTTTGCGTGTGAGTTTGTATAAAATTTTTCATGCCCAACGATCACCTATTTCTACTTTATCGCAGGCCGCACCCCTGGCCCCAAGGATGGGGATTCAGACTCCGATTACTAAGAAAAAATGAAATTCTCATTTTGTTAATATTAGCCGTTAGAAGAATCTAAGGGTCCCAGATAACTCAATATCAAAACTAAAAAACAAACACAACCACACTGGATTATATATCAAATCTGAATTAAAAAATTAATTAATTAATTAATTATTTTTTTGTTAGAGGAGAAGGGGGTGGCTCGCCGCCACCCCACCCATTTAGGATGGCGCACGGTCACTCCCAACAGATCTGGGGGTGGCAGGGCGCCACCCCCAGATCTGCTGGGAGTGGCGGCATGGCCACCCCATGGCATAGGGTTAGCCACGCGCCACCCCCACCCATGTCGCCCCTCTAGGGTGGCTTCTCCTCCAACCAAAAATAAATTAATTTTTTGATTTAGATTTAATATATAATCCAGTGTGATTGTATTTGTTTTTGTGTTTTGATATTGGGTTATCTTGGACCCTTAGTATTAATATTGTGTTTTGATTTGACAGTTAGTATTAAAAAAATGAGAATTTTATTTTTCTTAGTAATTGGAGAGGATCCAAATCCATTATTACTACCTTAAGAGGACTACAAGTCTAGACTTGTTATTTTATTTTATTTATTTTTTAACAATTCCTTTACTTTCAAATGAAATAGAAATGGAGAGTATCATTTTCCAAATTTTCCACGCCCAACGATCACCTGTTTCTAATTAATCGCAGGCCGCAGCCCCTGGCCCCAACGATGGGTGCATACGGATTATCCGCTTTGAATATAACAGCAAGTAATCACGTCATCACGTTTTTGTTTTCTTTTAGTTTTATAACAGAGGAAAAAGACGCGTCACCTATGCTATTTTTTTTTCCCTGAGCAATACAAGGGAAAGAGGGAGGAAAAAAAAAAAAAAAAATGAAGAAAAAAGACAAATGCTTGTTTTTTAAGTTAAATCAAAGCGCGGATGACCTGGATCAAACTGGCCTAGTTTGTGGAAATCGAAATCAGAGCAATAAAGTCGTGGAGTAATGCTATCTTTTACGTTTCTTTATTATACTTATATCATATTAACTTGCATAATTTTTTTATGTCACGTCAACCAATGTGACACGTAAATGCAATAAGTGTAAGGAACTCAAAGTCGTGGTAATACATATACATTATCGATTCTCAAAATCAGCTACATTTTACATGAGATTCCAGGTTTGGCAGCTGCAATATTGGGAGTCTGGGACTGATAGTCATGACTCAGTCCCAATTTATTCCCAAGCTTGGGCTGTCCACCTTTAATACAATAAGAAAGGTCCAACTTCATATTATAGACTCAATCCATGGATATGAACAATGAGAGACTGAATTTTTTCAAGAGTTAAGATTATGTATTGATTAAAATAGTTTAACATTAACTACCTAATTTAGGGTTACCGCATACTCCAGCATTACAAATATCTTATGAGGCAAACAGAATCAGCAACTATCAAATATGCCTTGATATTTAACAGGTAAAATACAGTAACTAAAACTCCATGCTGAACATTTTCTAGTCCTTGAAGAGAATATTTAACCTTTTTGTACACTGCCATCATTTTTACAATATTACTATCAAGGGTTTTTACATTCAAGTTTTCAACTTTTAGAACCGAATAAATCTACCCAGATTTCTGTTTGTTTAACGGGTGCCATTTTTCCCTTGAACCAATTTCCATAACCCCACATGACCCATCTCGAGTTTTCCAAAGTAACTCTACATGGCAGTTAAGTGGCAAAGATTTGACCCTACAGATAGCCATCCCTCCGGTCTTGTTCCTCAGCTTCCTTGTTAGCAGCTTGAACAGATTTGAACCACAGGAATCCCTGTATTCAGCATTCATGTTATTTAGCCATGGCCTATACTTGAGCACAGATTACTTAGCAAAATAGATGTAGAACCGGATTTGAGAATTTGGGCGCTTATGAAAACATAAGTTAATTTCAAGATCTAAGAAATCAAATTTGTTAGTCCTCCGGATTTCTTGCTTTATTTGTTTATGTCACATGTCAATATTCCGAAGATCTTGTTATCGTATTTGTCATGTAATAATTTTTTCGATATTATTTTCATATTTCACATGTATTGCACATGTAAAGTTAGATATTCAACTATAAATAGTCTTGGTCAGTGTATAGTTTTACTCTCTCAGAAATACAAAAGCCTTTTTTGTATATTCTTTTCTTCTCTCTTCCTTTTCTCTTAACATGTTATCAAAGCTATCATTATATGGCATTCAAGAGTGGTGGAAAGCTTTCACTCATTGTTGCGTTCTCTTTACTGTTTGAGTATCTATGGGTATTATTTCATTAAATAAATAATGCCCTAGATTCTAGGGGTGTTGATCTACATTGTGCTTATTCCGACCACTCAGGTGCCCTCACACCCCACTTGAAGTACCTGATAGACACTTCCACACACCGCTAGTTGCGTAATCTATGGCGCAAGTCCATAATCCACTTGGCTAGCCCAACCTCGGCCCACCTAGTGGGCCTCCATCTCCCATCTCCCTGGCATACCGTCGGCCCAACTTGCCAACCACCACTTAGCCTAGTTCATCTCCGACAACTCCAACCATTATTCTCCACCATCTTCGACCACCATCCACCACCATCTCCAACATCTCTAGTTGTCTAAAGACTCAAGTAATAGTGCTCGCCACATCTATAAGGACATTTTGGGGTCATAGCACATGTGTGGCTAATGCTATTTCCTAGGTCGTTACGTATGGCATCAGAACCACCTAGTTATTAGGGGTGTCAACCTGGTCCCGATTTTTGGCCAAAACCGGGGACTGGAACCGGGGTACCCCGGTTTTTGGTTTTTGACAACCGGAACTGGGAACCGGGTCCCGGAATCAGGGTCCCCAGTTTTTGGTTTTTTGCAACCGGAACCGGCTCCCTGGTTTTCCGGTAATTTTTTACACCCCTACTAGTTATGCGTCGTGTGGTACTGTCAGTACTGCATGACGTGGCACTGACGAGAATGTCAGGGTTAAGAGAGAGGGGGGGAAGGGGGTAATTATTTATTTATTTATTTTTATAAGTAATAAGTATATTATCAAATGTGCAGAGAGACGCAACTCATGTATACAAGAGGTTATAAGGAAACCCCTATTGATTAGAAAAAGATTTACAGAGCTCTAAGAAATCAGAAAATGTGGACTCATGCGAGTTTGACCAAGTCCCGCTCTAAAAGAACAAAGTATGTAACGCCAACTTCCTCAACTCAATCATGCCGCTCTCATTATCCTCAAAGCTGCGTGCATTCCGTTCTCGCCATAAACATCACACATAATGGGACGAGCCTCCACATACGCAAAATATGCCTATTACCCAATTGACCCCTCCAACTTTCCAAGATATCACTCACCTTTCGTGGCATAGCCCAACTCACTCCAAAGAGTTGAAAGAATACATTCCATACCTCATTTGCAACCTCACAATGTAGGAATGGATGGTCAATGGACTCTCCATGGTGTTTACACATATAACACCACTCCATTACCATAACATTCCTCTTTCGTAAGTTGTCCAATGTGAGGATTTTTCCTATCGTTGCCGTCCACACAAAGAAAGCCACTCTTGAGGGAGCCTTCACTTTCCAAATACTCTTTCACTGAGCAAACGCCTATGCGGGTGTAGAGTGAGTCTGATAATAGCAGTTCACTTCAAAGGTATTTCTTTTTTATAGAATCCAACAAATTCTATCCTCACCTCCACATCTGATTTTTTGGGAGTACAACAATGCAAAGAAGTGCATTACCTCCTCCAATTCCCAATCATACATGGGTCGAAAAAATTGGACATTCCAATGAAGAATATCATTCGGTCTCTCCATGTACTCCTTCACCCACGCATCCTTATTACATGCAATATTGAACAAATCAGGATACACGAGTTTCAGAGGGTATTCCCCACGCCACACATCATGCCAAAAAAGTACTTTTGTACCGTTTCCAATATCATATCGTACATGTTGTGCAAAGCCTTCCCACCCCCTTCGAAAGGGAATTGTAACACCTCAATCTCATATTGGGAAGATGGGTAGCCTACATAGAGAGTGAGTGGTTTATAAGAGAAATGTTCATGGGTGTTAAGTCCAACATTGTTTACTTACTAAGTAAAACTTGGCTTTATAAGTGATTTTTGGGAAACTCCAAATTGGCTAATTATTTTGGGGTTATAGCGCAGATATGACTAGCTTTTTTTCCTAGATTGTTACAAATATGCAGTGAATTTATGTCTATTCGTGTCTCTTTGCTGCATCAATCACCTCCACCCATGCTTGATAATGCTCTCAACAAACTCATCTCAAAATAAAACAAAGTTCACTAGAAGCTCAAAACTCAAAGGGGGTTACGCTACAGGTATGTCATCCAAGGGAAGTTTGACTCCTCCTCCAATTCATCCTCAACTCGGTCTATAAAGTGCAGTTTCTACAATTGCTTGAGACATCATTATAACAATTGTAGGAAAAATTTGGGAAAACAAAAATTGGGAGGGAGTGCAGCCAAACAAGGGTGGTCCATCACCTAGTTGCCAAGCCAAATGCCCTTAGAGTTAATCAGCTGGCCCAAGTATGTCCATGGGCCCGTGGCCACGCATTGTTGCCATGATCCAAGGATCGCACAACACTAGCATAAATGACGTAACAATATGCATAGGCCACAGTAAGAGGAGAAGAAAGCAAATTTTCTGAAGTATAATGTTTTAAAGGAAGTTGTTTCTACTCATAGTATATGATGAATAAAAATATTTTTCTTAAAGTTGGTTTTATAAAGAACTTAATTTAGTGTTTTTCTTTTTATGTTGAGGTCCACATTTTCAAAGACAGTTTTTCAAAGAGTATTTTTAAAATCTTCTTTCTCATGTTGAGTTGAGAGTTTCAAAGAAAGAGTTTTCAAAGGAGAATATTTTTAACCAACCGTTTTTAAATTGGTTGGGAATATTATTTACTGAGCTTTTTTGCTCATTTGTTTTGTTCTCAAGTCAAGTTGAGATTTAGTAGAATGCTGGATGCAACTTAGATAAGGGATTTCATTTCATGTCATGTTTTAAGATTAACTTATTTTCAATAAGTGCCTAAGGGCCACAAGGGAGAAAAAATTTCAGACACTTTTATTATGCTATGACCTTTACGTTTTTGCAATTATTTTTAACAAAGGCTTTTAAACTCATGCATTTAAGGTGTTATTAAGTGCAGAGTTGTTCTTATTTATGACCTTTACGCCTCTAAGGCTTCTAAGTTAACAAACCTAACGCCTTGCGGGTTGGGGGTGTTACATGTTTTGTTCTTCTTCAACCACATGAGCCCATTAAGTTAGAGCATTGGTCTCGATTATGTTGTTTCTTAGGTTATGGCATTGAATATAAGGGATATTGCCGCTATGACTTTATATCTCGGCAATTACATATTTCTTGCCATGTGAATTTCTAGAACACAAGATGTTTTCTAGTTTATCTAATTTCCCTTCCCCTACGTTAGCTATTCGCCCATTTTCACCAATCCTTCCATTGACCTGGATCCAACTTCTTCTAACTTTGATGCAGGTTTTCCGATCTCTTCAGTCGACTCGACAATGACCTTTTCCAATGACTGTGCAAGTGTGCTCCATTTGCTAATCCTTCCACTACCTTTTTCGAGACTGATTCCACTGCCATTTTAGAACTTCAAGAGCATTTCCCTCTCATCTTATTGATGATAACTATTTTTCTTAGGGGTGGGTAGATTAATCGTTGACTGGTTATTGACCGCCGCCTAACAGTCACTGACTGTCAATCGACTTTCAGCGGCCAGTAGGCAGAATAAAAGTACTGTTTCAACATTGGTTCAGTAGGCGGTAGAGATTTTTTATAGGCAGTTAACTGAACTGTGTTTTTTTTACCGATCCAACCAAACCATTTTTTTATTATTATTTGAAATCATAATGACATCGTTTCATTTGAGATGGGTGGGCTAATCCATTGTCAAATCCAATGTAAAAATTTGTCTAATAAACACTTGTTTAGCCCAAAAAACAACCATTTTGGCCTATAAAAACAGCATGGCCCAATATTTAAAAATAAAATAAAAACCACGATTAATCGATTAACTGACTAACATGTAACCGACTTAGCTAAAATAGCCGAAAATCGTTACCATTGATATGAAGTTGGTTAATTAATTGACTTAACCAACCCTGGTGGTTCGGTAGATGAAAATCCTACCATCACCGATTTAACCGATACCTAGCCCTAATTGTTTTGCTCTTGCAACTCTTCGTGAGCCTTGCTCCTTTCTTGAGGTCAATACTAACCCTCTTTGGCAACAAGCCATGTTTGAAGAACTTCAAACCCTCACCAAAACCCACACTTTGGACTTGGTAGATCTACCTCCTAGAAAGACTTTTTTGATAAGTACAAATTAAGAAAGACTAGTCCGTTGCAAGTGAATCTAAAAGATCAAAACTTGGTCAGATAGATATGTTGAGTTATACAAAGCACGTCTTGTGGCGAAGAGGTTCACACAAGAGTATGGTATTGAATATGAGAAAATTTTGCTCTTGTAGCCCGTCTCACTTCTGTTCGTTTCCTACTTGTTGCAATTCCATCGCATGAACCCCTTTCAGATGGATGTTTAGAATGTCTTTCTTAATGAGGATCTTGCAGAATAAGTTTATATGAAGCCTCTTCCACATAATAAGGTTTTTTGTCATTGCCGAGCACTTTATAGGCTCTAACAGGCTTCCCAAGCCTAATTTGCCAAATTCAGAGGTATCATTGCACGGCTTGGATTTGTTTCACTCTTACGACTCTGCCTTATTTATCTATCACACTGATATTGGTATTATCCTGCTCTTACTTTATGTGGATGACATTATTATTACTATAGACCATACACATGGCATTCGTACACTACAAACTCTTCTCAGTCAACAATTTGAACTGCAATATCTGGATACTCTTAGTTGCTTCCTTGGTCTTAAGGTCTCATCCAGCTCCAACGACAATTTTCTCTCACATGCGAAGTATGCTTATGATCTTTTGTAATGCCCCAACTTAACTGACAGTAAAACAAACAATAGTTCATTGGAGGCTAATGTTAAACTTTGTACCACATAAGGTGAACCACTTTGAGTGACGCTCTTTATCACCACTTGGTTGGCAACTTGATTTATCTCCTTGTCACATGGCTGGATATTGCCTATGTTGTGACACTCTTTATCGCCACTTGGTTGGCAACTTGATTTATCTCCTTGTCACATAGCTGGATATCGCCTCTGTTGTGCACTTGGTCAATTAATTTATGACCGAACCATGCTATGTTCACTATGTAGCCGTCCTTCGACTCCTTACATAGGTGAAATCGTGAAAGGGACACTATCCCATGGCCTTCATTTTTCTTCTCTCTTTTTCGGATTTATAGGTCTATTCTGATGCAGACTAGACAGGAGATCACAATAACCGTTGCTCTACCAATGGTTACTATTTCTTGCTAGGTGACTCTATTATCTCTTGGTGCAGTAAGAAACAATCAATTGTTGCTAGATCCAGTAAGCCGAAGACAGCACACTTGTTCACGCCACCTTTGAACTTGGTTGGCTATGCTAGCTTCTACAAGACATAAGCGTCATTTAGATCACCAGCTTTCCAATTTACTGTGACAATTAGGGTGCCATACAGATAGCCCACAATAGTGTCTTTCAGAAGCATACTAAACATATTGAGATCGACTATCATTTTGTGAAACATCATAGTAAGGTACTCTCTACCTATGCTATGTTACCTCCACATATCAGCTTGCAGATGTGTTCACTAAAACACATCCTCGCCATTTCCATGCTCTTCTCTCCAAACTCAAGATGTTCTCTACTCTAGCACCTTGAGTTTGCAGAGATGTTAGAATCCTCCGGATGTTGCCTTATTTTATCTATGTCACATGTCAATATCATGAGTATCTTGTTACCATATTTGTTATGTATTAATTTTCTTGTTATTATTTTCCTTATTTTACATATACTGTACATTATATTGCTAGACTATATTTAACTTTACAATTTAACTAGCCATCAATATATATATATATATTCTCTTCTTCTCTCCTCTATCTCTCTTCACCAAATTAAAAAAGACAAGAAAAAACAGAAACGAGATAAATTCAGAACTTACTGAAACGGGAATACCAGTAAATGCGAAAAATCCAAGCAATGGAGCATAAAAAATGCTGTCTGAGTTCAAAATTCCAAACACAGGCCTCTGGTTCACATATTCAAAAACAGAACCTATCTGCAGTCCGAAAGTTAAAAGAAAATTTTAGAAACAAAAGAGCATTTGATAGAATTAGTTTTGCAGGTCATAAAATGAAAATGAAGAGGAAGAGGAACTTACAGCAGCAATTGCAGTGACTGCCGAGGCAAGTAAGTAAACATAGAAGGGAATCTCAAATATCTGTTGCGATTTACTTTCCTTGCCTTCATCTTGAGCCCAAGGAGGGGGCACATCTGAATCTGCCCTGGCCCAAGCAGGGATTGTTTCTTCAGTCTTGCTAGGCTCTTTAGAGCTTTCGGTCACAGCAAACACAGAAAACCTATGAGATATTTTCTTTTGAGAACCATGACGACTCGGGTTTCTTTTTGCAGTTGCTACATCTAGTATTCTCCGTCCAGCAACGAGGAATGATCTGTGGTACAACGGATTTTCTTTTCTAGAACTATGTATTAAACTTGAATTCCATGGACACAAGAAGCCTGTTGCCATAGTTTCCTCCTCTTCCTTATAATCCTTCCCCGTTCTCCTGATTCTGTAACAGAAGACATAGAGATCAAAAGTACAAAGAATATAAACATCTTTGGGGCATTATGACGCTCTACAAACAAAGATTGCTAATTAACCCACACTTTGTAGTGGTAAATGAAGAGATGGTTAAACAAAAGAACAGAGACGAAAGGAAGAGATATTAAACATGAGGCGAGGAGCTCGTAGAGCTTACCTTTGCCGCTGTCTTTAGATTGTGGCCCAAATGAAGAAAGAGGAAAAGAGGCGTTAGATTTGAAGGCTCCGGCTTCTATGCGGTGGTGAAAACTACCGCATAGATGCTGTTGCCCAAAACAGTACCGTTTTGGGCAAAACGGTACTGTTTTGGGCAGTGAAAAGTTGGTTTATAAAAAGTACAATTAAAAACTCATTAAAAATTAAAAATTATAAAACAATAATAATTAAAAAACTATAAATATTAAAACTAAAAAACTAAAATATAAAAAAATATATATAAAAACCAAAGGGGTGCTTGTGGCCGGAACCACCACGCATGGCTGGTGGCCATTGGGGTGGTTCCGGCCACCCCTGAAAGGGCAAAAGAAGAAATCAAAAAAATTTGAGTTTGGTTTTTGGGGTGGCCGAACCACCTCAAGGGCCATGGCGGGTCGGCCTCCCCATACCGGCCATGGATATTAATTCCGGCCTCCTCCAATTTGGAAGAAGAAGAAGAAAGGAGAAATTGAGGCGTCCAAACAGAAAGATGCTGCAATCCCTAGCAAGGCTATGCCTCACAAACCCAAACTCCCCCTCCCTTCAAAACCCTACCCCACCCAAACTCCCCCATCATCAACCACAGCATCTCCAACCCTCCAATTTCTCATCCGCCATTAGCACCACCACCACCACCACCTCCTCCACCCTCCTTTCTCTCCTCCCATCTCTCCCTTGTGCGCAGTCCCTTCTCCTCCAAATGGCCACCTTGGCCTCCAAACTCTTCGAGCTCTCACCCAATTGCTCCCTCCGGCTCACCGCCTTCCGCAGTTCGCTTTCTACTTTCCTCTCTTCCCAAACCCAAGCGCTACCCTCAACGACCCCACTCGATTCCTCTCCCTCCTCCATCAAAGAAATCATCTCCCTTTTCAATCCCTTCAAACCCAGCTCTTCGAAGCCGTCGCCAAACTCCAAGAAATCCTTGATCTTCAGGATGCTAAGAAATCCTTGATCTTTAGTTTTTTTAGTTTTAATTTTTTTAATTATTAATTTATTTATAATTTATAATTATTAATGATTTGTTTATTATTTTGTTAAAAAAAAAAAAACTTACTTTTTAGTGCCCAAAACGGCAACTATGCGGTAGTTTTTTTTTTTTTTGGAAGGAAAATCATTCTTATCTCATTAATAGAGGAATCAAGAGCATTAAAACTCTTATAATCATAGAACATAACGTTCTGAAAGATCCTAGCCGAAGCTAAAAGATCAAAGTCGTAACTAAAAGATCAAAGTCGTAACTAAAAGATTACACATTAAAGACGCCAAACATCCGCTAACCTATAACTAATCTTCAGTTGGAATAACAGATCTGCGCTAGACAGACACAAACTAATGCATAGGTAGCACTTATTCCTCGACCCTGGAATCAAAAGGACCCCATGCCGACATACATCCTCCTGAACCCGAAAGCCAGGATATCGTTCACATCCACAACCCCAGGGGTCTGGACCAAAATAACAAGCGAGGAGATCAAGAAAGAGGACATGGCCTTATTACAAGCAGCAAGAAAAACAAGAAAAATACGGGGAAAATCAAAGCAATACAACTAAAAATTTAAAAATAGGAGCACACTAGGCGGATGACAGCAGCCGGAAGAAAAACCGATCGCGTGCTTGCCGGAAACCGATGCGTAGATGGCGTTGGAAGCACATCGCGGTAGGGACGCGTGAAAAGACCCAGCAGAAGACACTAAACAGCAAAGCTGGCGCGGAGGAGATCGGCGGCGCACTCAAAGAAATTGAGGGGAAGTTTGAGTGAATCCCCCATGAGCGGCACCCATAAAGTGTGCCCAAACAAACACCTAGCAAGAAAAAATAAACAAGCAAACAAAGAATAACAACAGGGAAAAGAAAGTGAAATCCAAAAACAAACACAAAAAAGAAAAGAAACATAGATCGGGGAAGAGAGGGGGGGAAGGAAAATGGGGAAGGGAGGGGGAACAGATCAAGGAAAGAGAGGGGGAAAGAGAGGAGGGGGGGAGGGGGAGAAACCCCTCCCCCTCAGCTGTGCAGCACTTCCTTAACTATAACTACCGCATAGAAGCCTGATCCAGATTGGAAATACCTTGTTTCAGCCACACATAAGCGGTCATGCGTGTGCGTGTCCATTCTTCGCCCTCTCTCGCTCCTTTTCTGTTCTCTTTCTATGTGCGTGAGTGTGGTCAATTTGCAGTGGGGGACAGGCCAAGCCCACGATTATTTTAATCTGCTTGGGCACTAGATTGGTCTCCCGGCCCATGGCTACCTTTAACAATAGCGAATTTATTTAGAGAATGTATACGATTTTTTTTTTTCTAATTGAATAGGGGAAAAGAGGCTATAGAGAAGGATATTTACCACGCTTGATCCGAATGGAAGAGAGAATAGGAGATTCTGTGGGAATGCTTCCAAAAAATAAGATTGGAAGTAGCACATTTAGCTAAAGCATATGCACAGTAATTGACACATCTAGACACTTTCAAAGCAAACCAACTTTGAAAGGAAGATAAATTCAGTCTAATGTCAGAAACAATAGAAGCAAAATTCCAAGACTCAAAAAGGGAGGGATTGTTAATAGCCAAGGTAACCAAAAGAGCATCCCTATCAAGGTGGAAACGGTCACAACCTGATGAAATGACCAGCCTAGTTGCAAGAAGGGCAGCTGTAGCTTCACCTTGCAAGACGTGCACATTAGGAAGCTTCTGAACAGCTGCAAAGACAATATTACCTGAGGAATCACTAATGGTTGTAGCAGCCACATCAAAAGTATTCTTAATAGCCACATCAAAATTGCCCTCAAGACAACCAGGCCTAGGAGGAACCCAAAGAGAAGGCAATGTAGCATCTTGCCATGTAGAGAGGTGGAGGTTTAATGACGAGGAAATAAGCTTGATCACTTTGGCAGGAATAGGTTGTAAGGCTTCATGGACTAATTTATTCTTGGAGAACCAAATAAGATCCAAAGTGATGGCAGCAAACAATTGAAATCTTTTAACTTCCTCCTTGGGAATAGCCAACCATTCAAACGGATAAATGATAGCAAGAATCCAATCCGAAATAGGCATAGAAGAGAAAACAACAGTGTTAAGAGGCCACAGAGAGGACCTCCATAAAATTCTTGCTAAATCATAGTCCAAAAAAGATATGATTTGTCTTTTTCTCTTGGGGACCTTTACAAAAAGGACAGACCCAAGCATCCCCAAAAGACGATGTCACAAATCGACCTATATTGCCCCGAGAAGGAAGAATATTTCAAGCAATTTTCCAAAGGAGATGCTTTAGCCTAACTTGCAGTTTTAACCCCCAAAGGGCATGCCAATCTTCTAAAGAAAAAGGGGACATCCTACCACCAAAAGCATAAGAGAGCTCATGGGCAGATTTGACAGGAAGAGCCCATCTGGGGAAGGAACCCAAACCCACTTATCAAAAGAACTGATCTGGGGCAAATGAATGGAGAGAATGTGTTGAACATAATCCGAGTCAAAAAGATCCTGCAAAAGATGTCTATTCCAAGACCTATCTTCAGAGGAGATCAAATCTGCAACACAAAAATCAGGAAGCACAATCAAGTTAGGATTCGGCTGATAATGTTTACGATTGAGTTAAGAAATAGAAGTATTTTTATATTTTTATAGTTTTTTTTTTGTTTGGCATAACTTTTTAAGCACTAAAAATACTTTTAAACTCCTTAATGTACTCTCAAAAGGCTCTTAATTCCTCAGGTGTCGCCTTGTTGGTAGCTCTTACAGTGTAGTAATTTGTGTACGATGTTAATTTTTTATTGTGTCAAGGCATGAATATAAGACTATATACATCGATTATAATCTAGCGTATTTAATTAAATGGATCAGATTTTTCAACTTAATCCGTTAATTTTGTGTTGGGTTTGTGTCGGATTCATGGGTTGTATCCAAAATTAACATTCCTAAATATCGTGTGTTGGGTTTAAGTCATGTCAATGTATGTGTATAAGATTATATAGATTAACTTTAATTTGACCGTATTCAATGATTTAAATTTAATTTAAAATTTTTTATGAGAAAAAAAAGAGAGAAATTAGAATTAAATGTTTCAAATCCACGTGAGTAGAATAATTATTATACTGGCAAAGAGTTTTTCATAGCAAATAGAAGATGCCAAGATGGTAAACATTTCAATCTCAAGAATAACTTGGCAATTGGTATGTTATCAAACATGTATTGAGGAAATTACTAAGGCTCTGTTTATTTCGGCGTAAAATATTTTTCGTCGTAAAATATTTTTCGTCGTAAAATATTTTAAGGGAAGTCATTTTACATGAAAATATTTTACGATGAAAATAGTTTCTGACGTTTGGCGCGCGTACGAAAAATCACAAATATTTTTTATATTCACAACATAAAAATACTAATATACAATAATTTTAAAAAATAAAATATAAAAATACCCGACTGGGACTTGACTAGGATCTGCCCAGGACTTGACTGGGAGTTGTCCGAGACCCGACCGGACCTGCTCGGGACCCGCCCAGGGCTTGACATGGACTTGCCTGGTACTTGACTGGGACTCACTCTAGA
The DNA here is from genome assembly GCF_965113065.1 of Corylus avellana. Classification (NCBI taxonomy): domain Eukaryota; kingdom Viridiplantae; phylum Streptophyta; class Magnoliopsida; order Fagales; family Betulaceae; genus Corylus; species Corylus avellana. The sequence continues at coordinate 71,285 of NC_142490.1, read as the reverse complement.
CCTAGCCGGGACCCTACCGAGACTTGACTAGGACCTGACTGAGTAGGTTCGCACGAGTCCCAAGCAAGTTCCAGCGGGGTCCCGGTCAAGTCCCGATCAATTCCTAAGTAGGTCCAGGTCAGGTCTCGGGCAGGTCTCAGGCGGTTCTTGGGTAGGTCCTGTGCAGGTCCTAGGCAAGTATGGTCAGGTCGTGGGTGGGTCCCAGTAGGGTTCAGGGCGGGTCCCGGTCAGGTCCCGAGTGGGTCCCGGTGAGTCCGGGGCGAGTCCCGGTCAGGTCCAGGGCGGGTCCCGGCGAGGTCCCGGGTGAGACTGAGTCAAGTCCCGGGCGGGACCTGGTCAAGTCTCAAGCAGGTCCCGGTCAGGTCCTAAGCGGGTTTCAGTCAAGTCCCGGGAGGGTCTTGGGGAGGTCCTAGGTGGGTCTTGGTCAAGTTCCAGGCTAGTCCCGATTAGGTATTGGGTGAGTCCCGGTCAGGTCTCGAGCGGGTCTTGGGCAGGTCCCCTGTAGGTCTCAGGCAGGTCCTAGTTAGGTCTCGGGGGGGTCCAGGGCAAGTCCTGGACGGGTCCCAGTCAGGTTCCAGTGAGGTCCCAGGCGGGTCCTAGTCAAGTCTCGTGCGGGTCTCAAGTAGGTCCCGAGCGGGCCCTGAGCGGGTCTTGGCATGGTTCGCCGATTCTAGAATGAAATGCTCAAAGTCGAAAAATGGTTTACAGTTTTGAAAAGCGTAAACCATTTTCTTAAAATTAAAGAAGAATTTTCGGTCAAAGAGAAAATATTTTTCGTTAACTATTATTTTGCGTCGCGCCAAACACCATTAAATACGTAAAACATTTTCCATAAATTATATTACGGCGAAACAAACGGAACCTAAATTGATGCTATATTTCGATTACGGTATGTATCATGAAGCGATACTTATGTCAAAGACTTAAGACCTTTGATTGAAAGAATCTCCGAATGCTCTCTGGTTGTTAACATTCGGTCATTAGTCAACTCCTATGCAGACAATATGATTCCTTGCCTTAATAGTCAAACCATACTTGACAAATAAGATGAGCAATGATTATAACTGATCATCACTTAGAATCATACTTGCTTTGAGTAAACGAGAATATCATTTGTGGATCATCCTCATCATGATGATAATACTGATAAAAAAATTCATCATCTCCATCACTACCGTCTTTGCAGTAAAGCTTAGACCTAGAGTTTTTTTTTTTTTTTTTTTTGGCACCGAAAAGAGTACTGTAATCAACTAGGACACCTGATAATTGAGATGACACTCAACAAACATAAAAGTGACTGCAAATGGAGATGCTTTATTGCTTTAGCACCCAATTTTAAAAAAGAAAAAAAGAAGGATATGGGCACGCAAGTCATGGTGAATGCCGAGGATGGGTATGTTTGGTAAAAGTTTTAGAGTTTTTATTTTTTTATTTTTATTTTTATTTTTTTAAATAATAATAGAAAGTGATTGACGTAGTATAAAAAAAAAAAAAAAAAAAATTTGTATGAAAAAAGTAAAAAAGTTTTATCTCCCGCACAATCGCATACCTATCAAACAATTTAAACCTTCTTGTAACAAGCAAGAAAAACCTTACTTTTTTTACATGTCCACACAATAGGGGGGAGAGGGATTCGAACTAGTAACCATCGCTTCATTAGGCGTGGTCCTACCCGATTGAACTACCTCTTGGGGAGAAACCTTACTGATACATGAGAAATGATATTTAGTACATTCTTATATACTCATATTATAGCATACCTATCAAAAAGTTTTAGAGGTGTTTTTTGTTTTTTTTTTTTTTTTTAAATAATAATAAAAAGTGATTGATGTGATATAAAGAAAAAAAAATAAATTAAATTTTTGTATGAAAAAAGTTAAAAAGTTTCATCTTCTGCATAGTCGCATACCTATCAAACAATTTAAACCTTCTTGTAATAAGCAAGAAAAACCTTACTTTACTTATATATGAGAAATGATATTTAGTACATTCTCATGCTACAGTCATACAACTATGATGATGTAACAATGAAAATTAGCTATTAAATCAATGAGGACATCACCATAATTATATGATAGTAGTACGAGAGTTTACTAATAACAATCCTTATCGGGGACGTGTCTATTTCCTTTCTCTCCCCTTTTCAACATACTAAAAAAAAAAAAAAAAAAAAAAAAATCATTACGATATTTGATTGCAATGAAGAAGTTTGTTAAAATGATTATGACTTAGCACTGAGTAATCATAGCAGGTAATGGAGGTGTGGGATTTTTCGTGCTTAATTATGTCCAAACCTGGAGTTGAAAAAACGGTTAATCTCTTTTATGGCATTTCTGACGTTAGGAGAGTGGAGAGACATACGCACTGACATTATAATTGTCAGGTGCTGCAGTCCAACCTTAAACCCACTACCCTTCACGTTTTATCATCGGTGTTTGTGTCTCTTTATGTAGTGGGACTGTATTTATTTTATAGATATAAAATTCGCTCTTTATTCTTCACACGCACGCTAATCCTGCGATGAGATATGTAATGTGAACATTCTTTCTCCACCAACCTTTGTTTTTTCCTCATCTTTCCCCAATACATAAATCCGGCTACCCTTTCTCCATATTATAGCTGAAAGCCTATCTCAGACTACAGTTGAGGTTGGGGCTGGAAGGACATTTTTTTTTTGGAAATGGCTTCTTTCTCTTCCACAAGGAGTGGGATAAGTAGCATCATTCTGCTGTATCTGTTTCTCTGTGTTTTTTATGCTGAAATCATCGTTTGCTATTCTGCCAAGGTTATTCAGATTATAATTTTGGATGTATATTCAGTGATACGCTTTTCTACCCAAGTGTTTCCTGTTGAACAGAGTCTTGGGTTTTTTGCTCTTATTATTATTATTATTATTTCTCTTAAATTGGGTGGGTTTCCAGGTTTATGTGGTTTATATGGGAAGCAAAACTGGTGAAGATCCAGACGAGATTCTGAGCCAAGACCATCAGATGCTTGCTGCTGTTCATACAGGAAGGTAAGGTTTTTCTGTGCTTCTCCAAATGTTTGCGTAACTGGGGTTTGTCATTCGTTGCATGGTCGACTGATTTATGTTTGTGAATATTATTACATGTATACAATGGTTTGGGTGTGGAACAGCGTCGAACAAGCACAGGCATCTCACGTTTACAGTTATAGACATGGTTTCAGAGGCTTTGCGGCCAAGTTGACCGACCACCAGGCTTTCCAAATTTCTAGTGAGCATTTTCCTTCCAAAAATCCCTTATTTCCGGATATAGAATCAGAGATTAATGGCTGTGTACATGAACAGAGATGCCGGGAGTGGTTTCTGTGTTTCCCAATTCGAAAAGAAGGCTACACACCACTCACTCGTGGGATTTCATGGGTCTTGTGGGCGAGGAAACAATGGAGATTCCGGGGTATTCCACCAAGAACCAAGTTAATGTTATTGTTGGTTTCATTGATACCGGTCAGCACTCTTTACCATCTTCGATATCCTTCTTCTACCAATAACTTTTGCTGTTGAGGAGCAATTCATTCTTCCTTTTCCATAATATGCATCTTCCTTTATTACTTTGGTATACACCAAGGGGGCAATTAGTTTCTTCATAAGAATGCGCACTCTTCATTTACAACTTATGCTAAGGAAAGGAATCAACGCCAACATTGAAATCAGCCAAAACAACGAAACTCCAACTGCAAATGATCGATCACCTACCATGCGTGCTATGCAAGACTAAAATCAATGAAATCATTCCATACTTAACCCCAATCAACATGAATCGAATTGCTGTAAACAAGGGATTTGTCTCCCAATTCTTGTATATACATAGATCACACACAGAAATCAATTTCTCTGTTTCTTTTCTCTTTTTCGTGTTGTCTATGTTCTTCACGCGATATCAGAGCAATTGGTCCTGAGTTCGAACCTTGTCTCCATCGATTCACATTTCATTTCAATCAAATAAACATTTCACCTGTTGGGTTTAATTTATTAAATAAGAGTTTGAATCCACATGTGGGGGGATGTTAGAATGTTAATTACAACTTACCTCTATACTGTATGGTTTAACAACTTGCATACAGTATAGAGGGGCTTGGCAATCTCTCTCTTTTAGCTCCTATGGTCGAATAAAGGTCTGTTGAAGGGAAGAAAAAAAAAAAATTCTTTCATCATCAAATGCTTTCTATTTAGCACAATTGCTTGATGGATTAAGTTTAATTCTTTCACTTTATTCTTCCTTCTTTTTTCTGACGCTTTAATTTCTTTACAACTTAGAAGTTTTAGAGGCGTTTGTTTATGCAATCCTCAATATACCCCATTTGTATACTTACATCCTCTGTTTTTCTGCTAGTAGTAGAGATCTTATTCTACAGAGTACAGCACATTTTGCACAATTAATTGGATTCTGTATGCTTAAATGCATGTGGGTCTCGAGTTTGATGGGGTCATATATTGGTTGAAAGAGAAAAAAGAATTTAGTGATCTTAATTTTCTTTACCATCTAAAGCAGGAATTTGGCCTGAATCCCCAAGTTTTAGTGATGCCAACATGCCTCCAGTGCCTGCTAGATGGAAGGGGCAGTGCCAATCGGGAGAAGCATTCAATGCTTCATCTTGCAACAGGTTTTACCATAGTTATACCTTACATTACCTAAATCATTTTATGAACATCAACAAAGAGGATCCTCAGTATTGGTTAAAATTTAATGGCATAGGAAAGTGATTGGAGCTAGATACTATATGAGTGGTTATGAAGCAGAAGAAGAATCAGTAAGCACAATGTCATTCAGATCTCCGAGGGACAGCTCTGGCCATGGCAGCCACACAGCCTCAACAGCTGCTGGTCGCTATGTGACAAACATGAATTATAAGGGGCTGGCAGCTGGAGGAGCTAGAGGTGGTGCACCAATGACCAGGATTGCAGTATATAAGACGTGTTGGGACTCAGGTTGCTATGATGTTGACTTACTAGCTGCCTTTGATGATGCAATCAGAGATGGGGTTCACATATTGTCTCTGTCTCTGGGTCCTGATGCTCCCCAGGGAGACTATTTCAATGATGCCATTTCCGTGGGATCATTCCATGCCACCACCCACGGAATTTTGGTAGTTGCTTCAGTTGGAAATGGAGGTAATCAAGGTTCTGCAACAAATGTAGCGCCGTGGATGATAACTGTTGCTGCTAGTTCAACAGATAGAGATTTCTCTTCTGATATCGTGTTAGGAGATGGTACCAACTTCACGGTAATGCTATTTACCTCTTCCTGTTGAGAGCTTCCTGATATATATGACACAGCCTTAAAAATTCTTAGTTGTTGGATAGGGTGAAAGTCTTAGTCTCTTTGAAATGAAAGGCTCTGCAAGGATCATTTCTGCCTCTGAAGCCTTTGCAGGATATTTTACTCCTTATCAATCCAGGTGAAGCAAAAGGTACTTGATAGTCAGTACAATTTCTATGTCAACATCAAGGAAAACTTTGAATTATTTTTTTCTGTCCTACTTGTTCTTGTAGTTACTGTTTAGAGAGTTCCTTGAATAGCACCAAGGCCAGAGGGAAGGTTCTGGTCTGTCAACACGCAGAGAGCTCAATGGAGTCAAAGCTGGAAAAGAGTGTGGTAGTGAAAGAAGCTGGCGCAGTTGGGATGATATTAGTTGATGAAGCAGATAAGGATGTTGCCATCCCTTTTGTGATCCCTGCAGCTACTGTTGGAAGAGGGACAGCTGATCAGATTCTTTCTTATGTTAATCGAACACGGTTTGTTCTATTATTACAGAAGACGATATCAGTGTGTTTGAATTTCTCTGTTTGCTGATGCAGGCCATTCTGTTGTTGTGAACAGGAAACCAGTCTCTAGGATCTTTCCTGCAAAGACTATATTGGGGTCTCAACCTGCACCTCGTGTTGCAGGATTTTCTTCAAGAGGTCCCAATGCATTGACCCCTGAAATCTTGAAGGTAAAATTCTTTCGAAAAGATCAATAATTCTAAAGTAGTTACTGGATCTCATCATTTGTTCCATTCTTTTTCATGCCTCTTATTCTTTTATTATTATTATTTTTTATATTCTTCAAACCTTCTGGTTGTTCTTCTTTGTAGCCCGATATCACAGCTCCTGGATTGAACATCCTTGCAGCGTGGTCTCCAGCAGTTGGAAAAGCGCAATTCAACATTCTCTCCGGTACTTCTATGGCTTGCCCACATGTAACAGGAATCGCTACCTTGATCAAAGCTGTTTATCCTTCATGGTCACCATCTGCTATTAAATCTGCCATCATGACAACTGGTAATATCCTAGTCTTGCCTGTGAATCTTTATGATATTTAATAGCCTGATGTAGTTGAATTCCCAATTTTTGAAAACAATTTGAAACACAGTTTTATGCTCAATTAGATGTGAAAGCTTCTGCATTTTCTCAACCTTCTTTTGAGAGTTGATTAGTAAAAGTCGACTAAATCTTTAAAAGCTCAACTATCAGCCAATTCGTTTGGTGTCCATTCTCTATTTGAGTGACCCAATCAAGTTTCCTTTGAATTTAATAAAAGAAAAGAAAAGAATATATGTTTTTGTATTTGGTATTTTGCTTTGCTTAGAATAAATGTTGTCTAGAAATCGTAAATGTTGTTCTTAAGTTTCCACGCAAGAATCTTACGGATGGAATATGCAGCTACTGTTCTGGATAAGAACCACAAGCCAATCATAGTGGATCCTGAAGGAAGAAGGGCTAATGCATTTGATTATGGGTCTGGATTTGTGAACCCAACGAGAGTCCTTGATCCAGGTCTCGTCTATGATGCACAGCCAAGGGATTATGTATCGTTCCTTTGTTCAATTGGTTATGACAAGAAGTCATTGCATCTCATCACAAGAGACAACAGTACCTGTCATGGGACATTGAGAACACCATCTGCCCTGAACTATCCATCTATCACAGTGCCCAATCTCAAGGACAACTTGTCGGTAACACGAACTGTGACAAATGTTGGAAAACCAAGAAGTATTTATAAAGCTTTAATTTCTTCCCCCATTGGAATCAATGTCAGCGTGGTGCCAAAGCGATTAGTCTTTAACCACTTCCGCCAGAAGATCAAGTTCACTGTGAATTTCAAGGTGGCTGCTCCATCAAAGGGATATGCTTTTGGGTTCCTGTCATGGAGGAACAGAAAAACACAGGTTACCAGCCCTCTGGTTGTCCGGGTTGCACCTTCCAACTTAGGGTTGATGAGATAACGGCACTTGAACGTATACATTGACTACGAGCTTTGAAATCCTTACAGAGAAAACAACCACACCTAAGGAAACGAAAATGATATTTTCTATGACCTACAGTTGTACGCCTGGAAATGGAATGGCCGAGTAATGGAATTATTGCCATGTAATTTACTAAACAAGAAACAATCAATGGCCGGGTATGAATCAAGATATATATGTTTTTCTCGTTATTCCCCCCCCCCCCCAATCCACCTTCTCTCTCTCTCTCTCTCTCTCTCTCTCTCTCTCTTTTGGCAGAATATGATGCCTTAGCTCCCCTTTTGGTAATTAAATGTAAAATTTATGTATTACACTGGACCTCCATGGATTAGCATACAAGAATACACTGCCGGTCCTTGATGACATAAATTAGTTATGAATTTTTATCGCGTTGAATCTTCCTCTTGGTAATTAAGTACATTTTATAAGCGAAAGTTTACAGGAAAAAGCATCTAAAGCAGAGTAATGGTTGAGCCCTAGCTATGTCAATATTACCATTTACCAAGGTGACGATATTTCTTTCTCGATTGTGTTTGCCTTCTGTGAGGTAACTTTGTTATGCCCATGAGTCATTTCCTTAACCAAGTTCCACTAGAAAGCTCCACCATCTCACTATGAGAAAGTGACTCACCTTATCAAGTTAGCAACGGAAGAGAGGCTCAATCCATGTTAGCAACTCCTCTTTTTTCTATCGGGATGGTCTGCAGCCACAGGGGGCTAACAAGATCTAAGAGCCCTAACAACAACTTGTCTGAGATTTTCTTTAAACGTTGGAAATCAAATTACTTTTTGCTTCTCTATTCAAATAAACTTCACAATAGCTTTCCTTATCATTTTTTTATATTATTTAAATATTCTTTAAATTAAATGTTAGAGGAAAGAGAAAAGAAAGAAAAACTATTTAAATATTGTTTCAAATAAATGTTCGAGGAGAGAGAGAAGAAAGAAAAAACCTTTCTATATTAAAAGAACCAAAAGTGCTACCTTAAATTTGAGTCTATTTCAAGTGATATTTTAGGATTTTTTTTTCTTCTATTTAGAGAAGGGAAGAGAATGAGATTTAGAGAAACTGATACTAGTGCTTTAATGTAGGAGATGATCGGCAAGCTGAAATCGTAAGTGCAAGGGACAAAGTAGTGGACTATTATATCTTTCCAAGCATTCTAACCATAACTTATATTGCATCTATAAACCAAAAGATAAGGTTCAGTTTTTAGATGCAAAGAAACGTTTAATTGATATTTTTTATCTACCATCCTTTATTTAAGATGTCCTTAATACACCAACTGGTTTAAAAATCCAATGTCCTGATTGCACTCTCCATCTTTCCCGTTCTAATTCATTGACAGCATCCAAGCATCAAGAGAGTAAGAGAGCTGAACATGGAACTAATTACAGAAGGGGTCAAACATGACCTACTTTTTTATATTTGAAAAACTGTATCAAAACAATAGAGAAACCCGGTAATCACAAACACACAAACTTCACCAAGGACGTAGAGAAAATAGGAGTCGAGGTCAATGCAACCCCTAGGACTGCATCTCTGAAGGAACAAGCAAGCCTTCCAACACAACAAGCTGGTCCAACAGCGCAAGCTTCTCTTCTTCAAGGGTTTTCACCTCATCTTCAATCTCTCTCAGCTCTCCCCCCAACGCAAAGCTCTCTTCCTCCAGCAGCAAATACTTCCGCCTCAATGCTCGGTACTCACTTCCAGATGTAGAAGAAGAATCAGGCAATGAATCAGAGTTTGATCTCTCCGGTTGCTGGGATGATGGAGAAATTTCATTCTTCAAGTTTCTCTTGGAGGTCTTCTGCCCAGCTTTCAGTAACAAAGGCCCCTGTACACCATGAACCTCTTCGACATTATTCCCTTGCAAAAGAAACAGAGAAGCCTTTTGGGTTGAGATTTTCTTTTTCCGCAACTTTGGGTTTAAATTTTCCTCAGACTCTGGCATTCTTGGATCTTGCATTTCCCATCAACAAACGCTACGCAAAGTTCACAACCATAAATCCGAAGATATTCTTGATAACCACATGGCTTTTCTCTACAACTATCAAAGTAATTTAAATAGTTGGAGCGCAGTTTCGCTTGTGGTTTCTTTCTTTTTTTTTTTTTGGGGGGGGGAGGGGGGGTGGGTTGGGGTGTGGGGTTGTGGGGTTGTATATCAATGCAGGAAGCATACAGCGTAAGAGATACATTTGCGCACATATATTCTTCCAAAAAAAAAAGAGTCCAATAAATCCTTCGTAAATAAGAGTACGATCTTTAACTCAAATAGTACCTCCTCTTCTATAAAAACGTGGGGGAGAGTGAGGTCATGGTTTAATAACTACCGGACTTACGCATGAGAAAAAAGAGAAATCTTATTTAGTATTCTCCTATCCTTCTTCATCTTTACCTTTCAGATTTGTAGGATCCAACTAAGTGAAGGTGTGGGGTCCTACAAGTCCAATAGTTGATTTTCAAAAAAAGAGGATGGGAAAGGATGAGACAATACAAAATAACATTTCTTGAAGACTTTTTTTTTTTTTTTTGGCAAATAAAAGCCTTTCACTTTTTGTAATGCTCTGTAAATATATTCCATAGAACCTTCCATTGCATATGCAATGCAAAAACAATTTACGCGGTACCAAATTGGAAATGAAAAAAAGTGAGTGAGAATGATCCAGATGTCGAACAAACAAGAAAAAGGAACATCCTATACAATAAAAGACCCTATCGAGTGACTGGAAATGAAATTGGGGGAGTCACTCCCAATGATCCTTCAAGTAGAAAATGAAGAAAGCATGAATAACTAGATCAACTTATCTTCCTCTCCCCTTCCCTTGAGGTCAAAACTCACTCTTTTTTTTTTTTAATTGTCAATTTAGCGTGCACACACATACAAACAGAACATTTGTTTCTTTCTCTACTAAAAGTACTTCAGCAGTTTTATCTTTGCATTCCAATGAGCTTTTTCGTTCATCTTCCAAAACAATGCAACAAGCGTATGCTCCACCATAATTATAACAATCTGAGAATTAGAAAATGTACTTTAGAAAAAAAAAAAAAAAAAAAAAAACAGCAAACCATGAATAGAAAATCCAATTAGGCTTTACTTAAAATCCCTACAATGCCTATAGCATCAAGACTACCTTCATTCTCTACATCAAGGGCCACCACATCATTTTAGGTTAGCGACAATGAGTTACGACAGCCCTTTAATCCAAGTGGAGCCCTAGAGTCACTTGCCCACCAATTTTAGAGATTTTTTTTTTTTTTTCAAAAAAAGGTTGGAGGGGGAGACCAATTGTGACTATTCTACTTGAGCGTGACCATAGTAACACTAACCCGCGGGGGACTGCTCAGGAGGGACCTAGACGGTGGAATTTTTTTTTTTTTTTTTTTTCAAAAAAAAGCTGGAGGGGGAGACTAATTGTGACTATTCTATCTGAGCGTGACCATAGTAGCATTAACCTGGGGGGGGGGGCTGCTCAGGAGGGACCTAGACGGTGGAAACCGCAGGCGCACCCATAAGACCAGCTGAGCTATAGCTTAATCACTTGCCCCACCAAGGCATCAATGGGATTCAAGAGGGATAATACAAATAAGTACGAGGATTCCCATACTCGGGGTAGGGCTGGCAAAACGGGTAATCGGGTAGACACGATTACGACCCGTTAAGACCCGCGACCCGATTACTCTAGACACGAACATGACCCGTTTAGCTAAACGGGTTAGCGGGTCAGACACAATTATAACACGGAAAATATCCAGGTAACTCGACATGACCCGCTTAACCCGTTTAAAATTACTGGGTCATATCGGGTAAACACGATCCAACATGACCCGACACAACCTGTGTTCTAAACAGGTCACACGACCCGACCTGACCCGACCCGATTAAAAAACCCTTGATGAAAAATGGAAAAAATAATGTAATATTAATAATATACCAATGCCATTGGCAGAGATGAGAGAGTGAGAGAGAGAGAGAGAGAGCTGAGAGGGAGAGAAAGTGGTGCTGGGGGGGGCTGCTGCCTAGTGGTGCCTGCGAAGCTGCGATAGAGGGAGAGAGAGAGCCGAGAGGGAGACTGGAAGAGAGAGGCGCTGGGAGAGAGAGCCGAGAGGGAGAGAGAGAGAGAGAGGCACCGGGGGGGGGGGGCTGCTGCCTAGTGCCTGGCTGCCTGCGATTCTGTGATAGAGGGAGAGAGAGAGCCAAGGCGCGAGGGAGAGGGAGGCGCTGGGGGGGCTGCTGCCTAGTGCCTGTGAAGCTGCGATAAAGGGAGAGAGAGAGCCGAGAGGGAGAGAGAGGCGCTGGGGGGCGGGGGCGGGGTGTTGCTGCCTGCGATAGTGATTTAGAATTTTAGGGCTTATTTACTCTTTACAGTTTACTATAATCTTTAGGTTTTTTTTTTTTTTTTTTTTTTTTTTTTTTTTTTTAATTTTTAATTTAAACGAGTCTACCTGGTGGGTCGACCCGCCATACACGAAAATAACCGTGTCTTAATCGGGTAGACCCGATTAAGACCCGAACCCGGAAAGCTCAAACCCAATACCTGTTAACTTCATGTCGTGTTCGTGTCGGGTTCGCGGGTCATGTCAAAATTGTCGGCCCTACTCGAGAGTCGAACCCATGCCCTTGCATTATCCAAACCCAGTGAGAATGCCCCTGAGACCATCGAACCACCGCCTTTGGTGGTAGTTTAAGTGAAGTTGAATATACATAGAACTAGTAAATATACATTTTTATCTTTTCTCCCATTGTGAAGCAATTTAGGAAACCCAAACAACACTAAACCTTGAAGGGAACCAACTTTATCTATGTCCTTAATATCCTTATGGACCTCAAAACCCAACCTCTTGTAAGAGGTGTCCTCAGCACCAAGCCTACAGCATTAATCATTTTGAATAAACTGCCTAAGAGGGGTCACTCAGCACCAGGACCAATACCTAGTTTTTACCCAGAACTGTCTCTGCAGCATTGGAACCAAGATCGGTCTTGGTACAGACTTTCCTGGTCCATTTAAGCATCACCCTTAGGGTTTCCTTGGAATCACACATCAAAGAAGGGTTGCATCAAACAATCATTGCTGGAAATTTCGTAACCGTCTTATTCATTCAACCATTGTAGGAAAAATCATTACATCCACATTTATAGGCATCTAATCCCTACCCCTAATAAATTTAGATTTGGGCTTTAAATACTAAAGGTCCAAAACCAAATAACTAGCAAAACCCACAAATAAAACTCAAAATAAAATCTAATGCACTAAAACTTCAAACTTATACCTAAAAATTTGAAAATTATAAATATCGAAACTCCTAAATTGAATAAAACTATAATAAAACAAAACCAACTTTTTGCTCCCTGCATCAGCAACTGTCAAATTGTGTTGCACTTATCAGGAGAATTCAGCATCAACCACATGATAAATTCCGAAGTTATAATCAAGATACAATTCCCATAACATTTTAGTACAAAATAAATATAGCATTCCTTCATAGAGAACCTGAGGTAACAATATTTTACAAAAATAAAGCTGAAAAAAAAAAAACATGGAGCTCATCTTTCAAAAAGATCTCTTATAATCAAGAATTAGTCTTGTAGAGCAAGACAAACATTAACTTGAACTGATGTAATGATGTCTAACTTTTTGAAGATGCCAAACGCCAAAGAAGGTGTTTCAGAAAGAAGGCTTTAGGCTGGGGTCTAATGACAAAAATAAGGTTTCATTGTTATTTTATAGCATTGAGGTCTAATTTCAACAATAATTTACAGAATTCTTTAGCGAAATAAGTTGATAGTTTTTGGGGATCTAGGATCTTGTTCATGAATTGAAATATATGGACCCAAGGGGATCCAAAGGGTCAAATTTTCTTCAAGTTCCTGGTAACTTGGGATTAAGTCTTCAAGAAAGCTACAGATATGTGCTTGTAACAAGGATTTCTAAGATAACAGATTGGAGAATAAAAATTAAAAATATGGATATGGTAATTTGTTCTTTCTTATAATTTAGAACTGGAGTTTATTTTGAAGTCCCAAAGCTTGTGAAATTTGAGCAAACCTTGCCGTACAACCTTCCCCCCAGCTAATATTTGTTAAGAGAGACAATAAGAACCCAGCCTGTCAACATTGACACTATGTTTGGTAGGAAGGATGGAAAATATAAAGGAGAAAGTACAACGAGGCGTACGGAATGAAGGAGGGAAGAATATTGTCTTCCCCTCTAACTGTTTTATAGGAGGGAAGGAGAAAAGAAAGAGCAAGAGTTTAAAGATTATATTTTACCATTATTTAAACGGTTTAAAGCAAGTATAAAAGTAAAATTTCATAAATTACTCCAAACAACTTAGCTCTCCCTCCCCCTTCTAGTTTCCATCCCTTTTTCTAGTGAACCGTCCAAGGGGATTTACTCCGACCCTCCTCTCTTCCTAGTCTCCTCCGTTCTCCCATAAATTCTCCCTAACCACCACAAGGTAAGAATGCAAACTCTTGAACTTCTGTCCCAAGAGTATTTCCTCAAAAACTGGGTTTAAAAAACTCATGATGAGTCCTCACCCTGAGATGATAAGGAGAAACATTTTTTTAAGTTTGCCATCCGCAACCACCATTATCATCACTCCATTCTCCAAACAGTTTTCAATTGCATGTTTACACCCATAAAAAAAAAAAAAAAAAATGCGCTGCTTGAAATATGGAAAGAATTATCACTTATTTTCCTTATCCAAGCCTAAAAGTCCGTCATAATCACCAGTTCATACCATGTCCAGCTTACTCTTTTTTTTTTTATAAGTAAAGATATATATATCAAAGGCGCAGAAGGGCGCAACCCTAGTACACCGGGAGTATACAAGAGAGCGACATATAATGATCAGAAACAAGCCATAAGCCTACTTACTGATGGTATTTTAGAATTTAACTTCTTTGATAAAAATCTATTTGTCCACTTAGTTTTGGAGAGGGAATTGTGGTGAATCTCACACATACTAATAGAACTATAAATCTATAAGCCAACAGTATCTTATTGTTACTGGAAAAAAAAAAAATTTTGAACCATTACGTCAAAAATCCCAGGACCAGGGTAAATATTGCAATTCTAGCAAATAATCCGAACAATCACGTGCTGGTTCAAATGTGCAATTTACAATATACGATTTGAGTTCCCAATAACTGCCACAGGTAAAATTGATACGGTCATCAAATATCAAAAGAAAATTTCACCCACCATAGTGCCATCAGTAGAGGTCAGATCCCTCAAAGTCCAAAGGGGATGTGTCAAATAAATGGTTATAACGATATAACACAAATTTGGATATAATACATATTTCATGTCTCTCTTCCCTCTGCCAGCAGGTGTTGTCAATTCCATTGAGACGTTGCATTGAAATTTTTTATGGGGTGGACTCGGAGAAGAATTCAAATTTCACTTGGTTAGTTAGTCCAGTGTTTGTGCTCTGATCTTTGAGGGAGGGTGGAGGTCCAAAACTTGCTTTTGTTCAACCTTGCACTTTTGGAGAAGTGGCTATAGTGCTTGAGAGAGAGGCTTAGTGGAGAATTGTAGTGGAGTCTAAATATGGTAGCTCTTGGGGTGGGTTGTGTTCTAATGAGGTTTATGGGCCATGTGGGGTAGGGTTGTGGAAAAATATCAGGAGGTGTTTGGGAGATTTATTTAGTTATACCAGATTTAAGGTGGGAGACGGCTCCAAGATTAAATTTCGGCACGATCTATGGTGTAGGGATTAGGCTCTTGAGGAAGCTTTTCTGGATTTTTTTAAGTATTGCTCACGTTAATGATGCTTATGTGGCAAATCATTTGGAGATTCTAGTAGTTGCCTTCATTGGAACTTAAGCTTTCTTAGAGCGGTTAGCGGTTCATGATTGGGAGGTGGATGTCTTTACTTTGTTTTGTAATTTTTTGTACTCCTTTAGATTGGGTCGGGGACATGAAGATTAGCTTTGCTAGGCTCCCTCCAAGAGAGGCGTGTACAACGTTCTTGTCCCTCATAATGGTTCTCCTTTCCCTTGGAAATGTATTTGACAGAGTAAGGTTCCTTTAAGAGCGACTTTCTTTGCTTGGTCAGCTACCCTAGGAAAGATCTTTACTTTGGATAATCTTAGGAAGTGTCATATCTTGGTAGTTGATTGGTGTTGTATGTGTAAGAGAAGCGGGGAACCTATGGATCATCTTATTCTTCACCATGAGGTCACTAATGCCTAATGTAATGTTATTTTCAATCGGCGTGGGTAGTGTTGGGTTATGCCTAGGCGAGTGGTAAACCTTTTCGCGTTTTTAAAGAGAGTTATATGGTTGTCCTTAGAGTGCAATAGTGTGGAAGATGGTGTCGTCTTGTCTTTTGTGGTGTCGAATGAAAATAAATAATAGAAGTTTTGAAATCGCAAGAGGACAAAGATGGAACTAAAGTCTTTCTTCTTTCTTCTTCAATACTCTTTACCTTTGAATAACTACTTTAGACTTTCATTTTGTACTTGATTTTCAAGTTTTTCTTGATCTCTTTTCCTGTTCTAGCTAGGTGTTTTTTTTTTTTTTTTGGTATAATTGTGTACTAGGATTGCGCCTATTTGCTTTTTTTAATAATATTTCGAGTACTTATAAATAAATAAAGGGACAAACAGTAAACAACTGAACGTCTTCGAACATTCTAAAAGCTATAAGTATTTTGTTGTCCATAGATTTCTGAATTCTGAGCAATCAAGCATAGCCTGAAATGCATACATGCATACAGAAAGAAGAAAAAAAAAAGGGTGGGTGGGGGGGGGGGGGGGGGGTTCAGACCCGGAACGAGCATATGCTTTCCCAGTGAAGGAGGAAGTTAAGACATAAAATGGGAAAACAAAGTCATAGTTACCCGAATCTCTAGCAATTGAAGATTTAGGGGCGAGAAAAGAAAAAGAAAAAGAAAACTAAATAGAGGGATAGAAACCAGATTCGCATGTGTAAGAAAAGAGAAATTCTAAGCCAAAGATAAGCTAATTTTAGTTATTCGGGTCAGAAAATTAAGAGACAAACGATTTCGTTAGGCTGAATTGCATCATTCTTCAAGAACATGAAAGTGCCGCAATAATGAAAATAGAAGTATACAATAAATAAATGAATCAAAGACAAAAAGGGGTGGGGGAAAAGTACCTGAAGCTTTGATTATGAAAGACCTTTGCACTTCAGTGGTGGAAACCAGAAAAAGAGTTAAAGATGATCCTTTTTAAGTTTCTGATGCAGATGACCTTTTCCCTATGGGTGGCAAAATGGGTACCTGATACGACCTGCGGGTACCCGTTACACGATTAGTCTATATCCAGATACGACCCATTTAGTTAAACGGGTAATCGGGTTTGACACGATTATGACACGAAAATAACCGGATAACCCGACACGACCCGTTTAAAATAACCGGGTCTAAATGGGTAGACACGACCCGATTACCCTAAACTATAATTTTTTTTTTAAAAAAAAAAAAATTCAAAGTTGTAATAATAATACTAATACATCAATATAGTCAATGCAAAAAATTGAGTTCTAAGAGATTAAAGGCTTTAATAAAGGATAAGAAAAAAAAAAAAAAATGGAAAGTGACCGTAATTGACAAATTGTACTCCAAAATAAATTACTAAACTCATAATTTCACCTAAACTTAAAAGTTAAAAGTTAAAACAAGTAAGTTCATTTATTAAAATAGTCCACTTATAATTTAGTCCCACATTAACAAAAGTGTTAAAAAATTAATTTGAAAAAAGATACGAATTCTCAGACATTTTTTTTAGCATCCAACCCTAGGCCAAGACTCAATATTTTTGAATTCCATGAGAGTCATAGAAGACCAAGACCCTTATTTAATTGTGCAAATACATTTATCAAAATGTGTAATATAATAGAATAGTTATAATTTAAGTGATTTTCATTTTAGCAACGACAAGGTAAAGTACAGTAAAGTTTTTTCTAAAGATCACAAATTTGCTATCCGAAACAAATAATGGCATCAATGCTTAGGTAGTTCTTCATTAGTAGACGTTAGAATTTCATCTGTAGTGTTTTACATGCATGGGGAAGCCATGGAAGTCAGGGAGAGGGTTAGGGCCGGTTAGGTAACAGAGAGTCAGAGACTGATTTTTTGTTCAAAAATCAAAATGGTAAAGAGTAAAGTAAGTTAAGTAAGTGACGTGAGAGTCGTGAGTGAGCTGAGAGTCGTCTGACTCTCCTCACGCAAGGCAAAAAAAAAAAAAACGGGTTTGGCGGGTCGACCCGCCAGGCCCGCACAGTAATTGTGTCTGGCGGGTCGACCCACCAGACCCGACGGGTCAACCCGCCAGACACGAAATTTCCGGGTCTTAATCGGGTAGACCCGATTACGACCCGAACCCGATTAGCCCAAACCCAATACCTTTTTTTTTGTGTCGTGTTCGTGTCGGGTTCGTGGGTCGTGTCAAAATTGCCGGCCCTACTTTTCCCTGTCTGTCCTCGGAATCGGAATACGGAGGAGCTCTGTGCTTCGCTTTTGGTATTGGGTTTTCGGGGGTAGGGGGATAGTCGATAAGTAAGTTAAAAAAAAGTTTTTGGTTTAAATTTTTGCTAAAAGTGTTATTTATTTATTGGAAAAAATGCACTTTACCCCCTGAAGTTTTAGGATTTTTGCAATTTTAACTTCAAAGTTCAAAAATTGGCAATTTACTCCCCTGAAGTTTCAAAAATTGGCAATTTAAACCCTCCGTTAAATTTTTCCGTCTAAATGGACGGAGCTCGCCCCACATGCCTCTCACGTGACTTTTTTACCCATTATCTTCTAATTTTGCCCTCAATCTAACTTAATGGCTTTATTACATGATGACCCTCCCCTTTTGAAACCCCACCCACACACGTTGCTCATCTTATCGTCCTTTTCACTCCAACAAACCCACTACACAACTGAAGCACGAGAAGAAGAAGAAAGTTCCAAAAGCGTGGTCCCCTTGTGTATTCAAGCAGCAAATTGCAGGGTCTCCTTTTGTTTCTACCCCACCCACACGACACATCACGACAACAACAAGTCGATAGTTTCGGTGAACTTGTTCGTGGTCCCATTGCGTGGAGAAATGGGACAACAAACTACTTGTACCCATAAATTTTGCTTGCTATCTAGGTATGCCCCAATTTTACAACTAATTATCAATCATCTACTTTAGGGTTTTTTGTAAAATTTGGGGTTTTGGGGGAATATTGGTTTTGGGGTTACTGTTAATTGTTATTGAATGTTTTGGGTTTATCGTTTTTGTCGGTATGCTCCAATTTTGCAATTAATTTTGGACCATCTACTAGGGTTTTTTGTTAATTTGGGGTTTTGGGGGAATATTGGTTTTGGGGTTATTGTGAATTGTTGAATATTTTGGGTTCATCGTTTTTGTCGGTATGCCCTAATCTTGCAATTAATTTTGGACTATCTACTATGGTTTTTTGTTAATTTGGGGTTTTGGAGGAATATTGGTTTTGGGGTTATTGTGAATTGTTGAATATTTTGGGTTCATCGTTTTTGCCGATATGCCCCAATTTTGAAATTAATTTTGGACCATCTACTATGGTTTTTTTTTTTTTTGTCAATTTGGGGGTTTTGGGGGAAAATTGGTTTTGGGGTTATTGTCAATTGTTTGTTGAATATTTTGGGTTTATCGTTTAGGGTCAATTCTTACATTATTGTTTACGGTCATCTCCTTGTTGTACTTGTGATTATATTTACTTAAAAATCGAATGGGTCATGTCAATTCTTTTTTGTGAATCGAACTTTCATTTAAAGAGATGCGCACGCGCGCACACGCACACACACACACTATATATATATATATATATATAAGGAACCACATATTGGATTTTAGTTGGAATTTAAAGTAAAAACAGTATTGGTGTTTGGCTATATGTATCTCCTTGTTTGTATACTGAAGCTACAATCTTGATAGAATCGAACATATGACTTAGAAATCATCATCATATGGTCCATCTCCTTGTTGTACTTGTAATTATATTCACTTAAATTTTTTTTTTTCTACTTCTTCCTATTTGACAATTTTGAACTCCTATTTCTGAAAATCGCAATGGGAAATGTCAATTCTTTTTTGTGAATCAAACTTTCCTTTGAAGAGATGCACACACACACATACACACACACACACACACATATACATGGAAGTTGGATGAGAGACAAATGTAAGCAACCACATCTTGGATTTTGGTTGGAATTTAAAGTAAAAAGAGTATTGGTGTTTGGCTATATATATCTCATTGTTTTTATACTGAAGCTACAATCTTGATAGACTCGAACATATGACTTAGAAATCATCATCATATAGTCCACTTCCTTGTTGTACTTGTGATTATATTCACTTAAATTTTTTTTTTTTCTACTTCTTCCTATTTGACAATTTTGGTGTGTTGGTTGCTAAGTTTAGTACAATGGTATGCTATTTTGGTATGTTGGTTGTCAAGTTTAGTACAATGGTATGTTGTTTTGGTATGTTGGTTGCTAAGTTTAGCACAATAACATGCTTTGGTATGTTGGTTGCTAAGTTTAGTACAATAACATGTTTTGGTATGTACGTTGCTAAGTTTAATACAATGACATGTAAATATGTTTTGCTATGTTTTTGTGGTTTGTAATTGATGCCGAACTTTCGATGTTTGTTAGCAACAGCTTGAGAATTTTTGGTATATTGTTATTGTATGAGGATATTTGAATATAATATATAGCTTTGGTATTATTTTGGGTATGTTGTGTTGGTACGAGGATATTTCAATGTAATTTACAGCTTTGGTATTATTTTTGGTACGTTGTGTTGGTATGAGGATATTTCAATGTAATGTAAAGCTTGAGAATTTTTAGTCTATTGTTTTGGTATGAGGATATTTCAATGTAATATATAGTTTTGGTATTATTTTTTGTATATTGTTTTGGTATGAGGAAATTTGAATGTAATGTACAGCTTGAGAATTTTTGGTATATTGTTTTTGTATGAGGATATTTGAATGTAATATACAGCTTTTGTATTATTTTTGGTATGTTGTGTTGGTATGAGGATATTTGAATGTAATATACAGCTTTGGTATTATTTTTGGTATGTTTTGTTGGTATGAGGATATTTCAATGTAATGTACATCTTGAGAATTTTTGGTATATTGTTTTTATATGAGGATATTTGAATGTAATGTACAGCTTGAGAATTTTTTGTATATTGTTTTGGTATGAGGATATTTGAATGTAATGTACAGCTTGAAAATTTTTGGTTTATTGTTTTTGTATGAGGATATTTCAATGTAATGTATAGGTTGGGAATTTTTTCGTTTATTGTTTTGGTACGAGGATATTTGAATGTAATATACAGCTTTGGTATTATTTTTGGTATGTTGTGTTGGTATGAGGATATTTCAATGTAATGTAAAGCTTGTGAATTTTTGGTCTATTGTTTTGGTATGATGATATTTCAGTGTAATTTACAACTTTGGTATTATTTTTGGTATATTGTTTTTGTATGAGTATCTTTAATCAAATTTATAGTTTTGGTATTTTTGGTATGTTGTTTTGGTTTGAGGATCTTTATTGAAAGGTCTTGAACACAATAAGGTCTTAAACACAATCTCGAGTACTATATATTCGTTGGAAGGTCTTTAACGCACCTCGCAAAATAAATCACACTTGGGACTAATGGAGTTAAACTAGGGTTTAGGTCCAATTTAAGGTTTAAGGTTTAACCCTAAACCTTATACCCTAAATCCTTAAACTAAACAAATCCCACATGGGACTAATGCCTTTAAACTAAACAAATCCCACATGGGATTAATGGAATTGGCAAATTCATGATCCAACATAGAGACTAATACATTTAAACAAAATAACTCTGATTAAATAAACCCTGATTTATGGAAACCTTCTAAGGTTTGGCTTATACGTTTAGTGCAACACGTGGTAACAACATATTGCTTATAACCCAAAAAATAAAAAATAAAAAAAATAATAAAAAAAAGGAAAAAATCCTTCAAACAACACATATTGGCTAAGATTAGTGTCACAACACATGACACTAATGTATTTAAAGCAAACAAATCCCACATGAGACTAAAGCCTTTAAACTAAATAAATCTCACATAGGACTAATGGATTCATGATCCAACATATCGACTAATGTCTTTAATAAAATAACTTCACATACGACTACATAGTTCTATCATACTACACATTGGTAAATATATTAACATATCACAAAACCACAACAAAAAACTACAGCACGATCCATCAGCTCCACCATGACGACCAACCTCAAGATAGCATCACACGACCTAATTTGCAGACATGGTGACCATTGTGAATGTATCTAAAGAACAACATGAATAATGCATACATCATTACGATCCATAAATACACAATGATTGTAAGGTAATTCTTCTTTATTGCATTCATCTTTATGTCCACAATCTCGAGTTGTTTACGATACTGAGATATCTCATTCAGCAGTTGTTCCTTCATATGCCGAGCTTCACTCTCAATTTCTGCCTTCAGCTGCATAGTTTTTTTATCATGTTCTGTTCTCACATTCCCAACTTCAACTTCAACCAATGTTTCATATCGTTTCGCTTGAGCCTCCAAATATTTATGCATTTGATGTAAACGATGTACTACCTTCTTACCAAAGGAGCACATTTTAGGATCAAGTCATTCAAAAAAACCACAGTCTTGGTTAATCTATAAAACACATTACAACTAACAACTACCAACCGAAATTAATTGAATAAACTAAACAAAAGAAGTAAACAATGATAGTTCATATATTGATTACATAAAATATCAAGTATTTGCCTTCCAGTTTTCGCAACTCACAAACCTCATTCCAAAGTTTTTCTTAGTGTTGGCTGTTTTGACAATAGTCGGCCGCTAGCAGAAGAAAACGCGCTGCACCACAGATGAAGAACTGCTATGAGCTGAACCAAAAGAGCTTGGACCTTCATTTGAGGTATCCATTCTACATGATATAGTAATACATAATTAGTTCGCTTCCACATTTGTTTTATTGTTGATCATATTTCAAAGGGGGTAATAATGCATGTATGTGACCAAGGTATTCTGAAACCTACGCTATTCTTTTTTTGGCAAAATAATTAGAGAAGGAGAGTGGAGGAAGCTTATTTCAGGCTGAGCTTCAGGCTTATACTGTTCAGCTTTGTCTGCTCCTCTCCTTATTTAATTAATTACGTAGCATTTTATTAACTACTACCTCAGACCATAGAAAATAACCACAGCCAACCAAGCTACATGTGCTTACAACCGTTTACTACACAGTTAACTCATCCATTAATCGTTGTAGCATGAAAAAAGTAATGTTTATTGGAAGCTAAACCATAATAAAGAAGAATAAATAAGAGGCATATAATATTCTCCTAAACAACAACAACCCTAAACAATATTCCAACAAAACCCCAATTTTTTCTCTACACAAAACCCTAAAACATTAGATGATCTAATATTTTGAAATTGGGGCATACCTCATAAGAAATGGCGAAGAAGGGAGATGGCGAACAAATCTCCACGAGTTTGTTGCTGTCACTGGGCTAGGAGCACGAGATTCTGGAATCCCTTCTTCACGTTGTCGTGCTTCAGTGTGTGGGTTTGTTGCAGTGAAAAGGACGATAAGATGAGCAACGTGTGTGGGTGGGGTTCAAAAGGGGAGGGTCATCATGTAATAAAGCCATTAAGTTAGATTGAGAACA
Source organism: Corylus avellana (assembly GCF_965113065.1). Classification (NCBI taxonomy): domain Eukaryota; kingdom Viridiplantae; phylum Streptophyta; class Magnoliopsida; order Fagales; family Betulaceae; genus Corylus; species Corylus avellana. Next base: position 48,317 of record NC_142490.1, on the reverse strand, counting down.
AAATTGGAAGATAATGGGTAAAAAAGTCACGTGAGAAGCATGTGGGGCGAGTTCCGTCCATTTAGATGGAAAAATTTAACGGAGAGTTTAAATTACTAATTTTTGAAACTTCAGGGAGGTAGATTGCCAATTTTTGAATTTTGGGGTTAAAATTGCAAAATCTCTGAAACTTCAGGGAGGTAAATTGCATTTTTCCCTTATTTATTTATTTTTTTAAGACTTTTTAACCTTAAAAGTGTTTTTAATATTTTTATCAAATAGGTATTTTTTTCAAACAGATTTTTTTTTTTATTGTTAAAGTACTTTTAAGTACGCCTTAGATAAATCCATCAGGCTTGACGCTCGCTGAACTGACTTAGAGAGAGAGGCTCTAACCTCTCTCTAGAAATTTTATCAACCTTCGTTTTTTTCTTCCATCTCCCTGGTGAGAGCAGCCACCTCCTTAGTGAGGTTTTTCTGGGGAGGAGATATGGAGTTTTTCTCCATTCTCCTCCCTCTTCTCTGTCTATATTTCCTGTTTTTTGTGTTTTCTTTTGTTGTTTTTGTTGTTGTGCAGTCTGACCAGACCAGGAGCTCCGGCCTCCTTCATCCTCTTCGATCAGCCTCCGTTCACCGCCGTACAGCGCCGCCCGCCTCCTCAAAACTGATTGGGTTTTTAGATCTAGTTTTGAGAAAATCTAGATCTAGCCTCTTCGGTCAGTTTTCCACCAACACGCGTCATCTCACCTTGTTTCTCGGCCTTTCATCTTCCCAACGCCACCTCCTTCGGCCAGATCCGACCACCACGCGTTGGCGCGTGGATCTCACGCGCCGGCGCGTCAGCGCCACGCGCCTGTCAGTGCTCGCCTTTCTCCGTTCCCTGGCCGTTGTTACTGTTTTCTGGTCTTTTTGTGGTTGTTTTCCTGTTATTTTTATGTATTGTCGTTTTTTGTTGTTTTTGAGGTTTGTGGGTTGCTGTCTCCTAGCTTTTTATTGGTTTATTTGTTTAGTGGAGACTTCTGTAACTGAATTTGTGGTGGTTCCTCTCTTTACAACAGTCCTTGGTACGGACTCTAGCAGTGCTTTTATCACTTCAACCTCCTTTTGGCGGTTGTTGCTGGTTACTAGTGGGGGTTCAGATAGGTTCGCCTTAATCTGTGCCCCTTTTGCATCTGAAACCGCCTTGCGCGGCCCCTTGAGAGGACCGGGGCACTTGTTTGTCCCATTTCTTACGTTTTGTATTTATTTCCACACTGCTTTAGTTTGTTTTGGGTCTATTGTGGGGGAGCCCACCCCTTTTTCGTTTTTAGGATCATCCTCTCTTTCTTCCTTTTGGATCAGGAGTGGAAAGGATCCTTTCCTGTAACCTTTTCCTTAATCAATTAGAAAAAAAAAAAAAAAAAAAAAAAAAAAAAAAAAGTACGCCTTAAACCATCAGGCCATCTACCAAGCTTCTTGTACACGTACTTTTTGACCGTTTCCGTTTGCTATGCTGCATTCCGGGTTAGGGGGAATACCACTACCCGGATAGATCGTGATTTCTCGTGTAACCGCAATACTACTCGTACAAGAGCCAAGAGGTAATCTCGAGTCAAGGCTACATGCGGGCCAAGCCCAAATAGACGAGCGTATAGGGTCCAGGAAGGCATCATATAACGCAGAATAGTATCCAAGTTCAACCTTGCCACATGGGCCTCCAAGTTCTCGATAATCTTGGGAGGAAGGAAGACTGCTGGGCTTGTTTGGGAAGGGACAACTCATCTTAACTATTTTTTTTTTTTTAGGTTATTTGACACTACAAGCATTCAACTCAGTTCAAAATATTTTAATTTTGTTTAAAATTTTTCAACCAAACCATAAAAATCATTAAATAAAAATTTTAAAAATAATAAAAATTAAAAAATATATATATTTAGAGGTGGTGGCTGGACCACCTTAAAACCACTTGGGGTGGCTCGGCCAACCCAATCAGTTTCGGGGGTGGCCGAGCTACCCCCTGGGGTAGCTCGGCCACCCCAAACACCTTGGCCACCTCTAGGGTGGTTCAAAACCACCCCAATTTTTTTATTTTTTTGTGATATATATATATATATATATATATATATATTCATTTTGAGTTGGAAAAAACCCAAACAATCGGTTATTCTTTGGACTTCTTGTCTATAAAAACACTCATAATAGAAAGGGAAAAGGCTCATTCGAGAATCATGCACTATTCTTACCAAAACACTCCCTAGTCCTTCCCTAAATTTACTGTCTGCATCGAAGTATCCCCTCTGCCATTGCCAGCACACCAGACAAAAAAATCCGTACTTACTTTCTTCCACTTTTGCAAGTTTTATCGGCCTGGACTCTGGAGGAGGAATCAACCGATTCTTCGTATGCTAACACCCCACCTAAATTGATTGTATAGACAGCCAGCTAAAAAGTGCGCTGAGCGACTACGCTGGCAACTTCTTCTTTGCAGAATTTATTTATTATTGATTTGGCCGGGTCTGTTAATGCCAAAGTATTACAACACAATCTTTAATCGAACACATGACACAGCTAAGAGAAGAAAAAAGTCGAACACATGGTATAGGTAAATGAGTTTTTTTTTTTTTAAAAAAAAAAGCAGTAAGAGCAACTTAATTCAATTGCAATCGTACATGAACAGAATGGGTAGACAAAAAGGGACTTCCTACGTCTATCATGTGCTTTCCTGCAACAATCAAACAGATAAGTAAATTAATTACATGGTTATGTATTAATTTAATAATTAAATTCAATTTAATTAACATAATATTAGAGTAAAGATTTAATTTAATTTTACATGTCGTTTGGTTTCACAGAAGAATCTTAAAATATTAATTTAATAATTAAATTATTAATAGAATAAATGATAATTTAAGAGTTTTGATTTCTCAATAAATCTTTATAATATTTATACAACATTCAAGTTAGTTGAGTTTGTTTTACAATAGTAGATCTGGCTCTCGTGGAAATTCCCGAAGATAAGACCGGAACTTTGTTTTTGTGTTTTTTTTTTTGAACTGTTCAAAGTTGCTCGTAGATGTCTAGGTAAGAATAAAATAAATAAAACAAAAAAAGAAGACAAAGAAAGAATGCGAAAAGCAAAGGGAAGAGGTATCCTCAAGAAAGAAGGAAGAAAAAAGAAAGGGACAGGCTGTGTCAAAAGTAGGAATGATAAAAAAAAAGAAAGCCTGATCCTTCTCATAAATGAATCGTTGGTCAGAAGAGCAGCCGCAAAATCAAAATGGTTCCGCAGCTGAGGCTTGGTATGATGATTGTACTGCTTTGGCTCGCACTGGGAACCGTGTCCCAAGCTCAGATCCTCCAAACCTTCCACCGTGAGTTCGGTCCATTCAACGCCTCCTATTACGACACCTTTGCTGTCCTACCGCCGGCGACAATCAGCAATGGGGCCCTTCAAGTAACTCCAGACTCTGCCGGTAACTTCAGCCTTGTGAACCGGTCAGGCCGAATCATGTTCAATCAATCATTCAAGCTTTGGGAAGATGAACTTTCTATGACTAGTTCTAGTACGGGTTCAAAGGTGGCTTCCTTCAATTCCTCCTTCCTCATCAACATCTTTCGGGTTAACAATTCGTCTACCAAGGGAGAAGGCCTGGCCTTCCTCATAGCCCCTGACTTGGACCTCCCAGCGGGTAGCGACGGTCAATACCTGGGTTTGACCAACTCCACCACCGATGGCAGCTCCACCAACCGCCTCATCGCCATCGAGTTGGACACTTTCAAGGAGGATTTCGATCCTGACGACAACCATGTGGGTCTCGACATCAACAGCGTTCGATCTAACAAGACCGTATCCTTGATCGACAGGGGCATCCAGCTCGGCCCTGTTGATACCAAGTTTTATATGGTGTGGGTCCAGTACAACGGCGGCGACAAGGTGCTGGACGTGTTCATTGCAGAGCAAGGCCAAGATCAGAAAGGGACTCCCCTCGCCCTCACCGCCGCCAGGCCCGCCAAGCCTGTACTGACTGCGGATCTTGACATCAGAGGCATTGTGAACAAGGACTCCTACTTCGGGTTCGCCGCCTCCACGGGGAGCGCCATCCAGCTAAACTGCGTGCTCAAGTGGAATCTGACGGTGGAGCTGCTGCCCGGAGATCAGGTCGATCAGGGGAAAAATGACCGCTGGCTTAAGATCGCTTTGGGGGTTGGGGTGCCGGGGTTCGTACTGCTGCTGATTGGGGTGGCCGGTTTGGTCTATTACCTGCACAAGAAGTGGGCTGCAGCTAAGTTCGGCCCAAATATATTGGGCACGCTCCAGAGCCTCCCCGGAACGCCCAGGGAGTTCTCGTTCAAGGACCTGAAGAAGGCAACCAACAACTTTGACGACAAGTACAAACTGGGTCAAGGCGGTTTCGGTGTGGTTTACAAAGGTGTGCTACCCAAAGAAAACCTAGAAGTGGCCGTCAAGAAGTTCTCCAGGGACAACCTCAAGGGCAAAGACGATTTCTTGGCTGAGCTTACCATTATTAATCGTCTCCGTCACAAACATCTGGTGCGATTGCTCGGTAAGTTAAAGTCGATTAATTTTTATTATATAGCTTTTGATCTGCTCGTCCCTAGCCATGTGTCACTTTTCTCTTTCCCTTCTATATAGCATTAATGGATCCACTTGCTTTAAGCACGTCTCTTTCAAACCTCGTCATGAAATGTGGTATTTACTTGGTAACTGATTTAGAAACCCCACGTTCAAATTTTGTTAGTAGAACCCAGTTTCTCCCAGCTCATGAAACTTGCAGAAAGTCCATTGCTTTCACTGACTCCATGAATACACCATATGAGTTCTGTTGGGTCAAATCTCGGTTTATTTGGGCCCAGTTCAAATTTACCGGCCCATTCCCCACGCTCGGTCATTTTTACTGTTCAAAACGAACTCATGTTCAGCAGACTTAGGATCATATAAATTAGATTATCGACATTCGGTTATCAGGCTCGGTTCGGTTATCAGACTCAGTTAGCCGAACCTAAGGCAGGAATCGAGTATTACCCTCAGGAACAATAAACATATCTGAATAAATATTATATTTGATGTTCTACGATAAATTGTTGACACGTGGACCCTCGGTAAAAGTCCACAGTGTTATATGAACAAGTACAATACAATGCCTATAAAAGGGGGGTCCATTTTTACTATTTCGGTAACAACTCTTTCACCCTCTTAAGCTGAGCATTTTGCTTATCTTTTTCTGATCCATAACCTTCAAGTTATTTTTCTCTTAAATACTTCAACTAACAGAGGTGTCGGAGCTTTCGCCGGCCGGACAACGCCGGCAACTTTGATCCTTTTTCTTTGTCTATCACATTCAATTTAACCTTCGGTTATCAAGTATTGTGTTGGGCCTTTTCCCACGTCATCATTCGGAAAACTGTTTCACCTCAATCGGATATCTGAGTTGAAAGTTATGGCCAAAATACCGAGACGTATTCAGAATCCAATTTTGCATCCAATCCGATTTGACTTCAAATTGAGAAATTTCGAATTAATCATTTCCTTTATTTGATTAAACTTTAACCATGATTGGTTAAGCTTAACCATATCTTCTAGATCTTCCCAATTTGCCCTTTAAGCTTGGAATTTTTTCAGAAACGCTTTATTTTCTTCCAAAAGCCTATAAAACAAAGAAAATACAAAAAGGAAGTAAAATGGCCTAATTAACCAAAACTAAAGGATTAAAACATGCAAGTTAAGGGCTGAAAATATGAATATTCTAGCACTTGTCAATATACAAAAAGAGAGGTGTTCTCTCGGTATTTACACTTAGGAAAAATCAAGGAGAGGCGTGGTCCCAGTCTTCATCAGATGCAACCACTGACTTCTCTGAATCATCAGGAGCATTGGTACGCTCGGCCGCAGTAGAAGACTCCCCAACCTGACGCTGAGCAAATGGGTTAAAGCCGAAGATAGTGATGCCTTTGCAATCGGGCATCTGCTCTTTGCCGAGCATGACAATCTTTGAAATGGCCTCTTCGGTGGGAGGAACATCTTCGGGTTTTATGGTGTTAAGGTCGATACCCTCGGGAGGGTTCTTCGACCAGCTACAGAAGGTTTCGAAACCCGAGATGAAACCCGTGCCCCAGCCATAGTCTCGGGCCCAGGAGGCGAAGGAAAGCTGTTTATAGAATTCTCGAGCTTTGTTCTTGTATTTGAACACTTGCTCTTTAGCTCGCAGGAATTTCCCTTTTAAACCTTCAGCCCTTTTTCCAGCAGCTCTAGCCTTCTTCTTTGCTGACTTTTGCCTTTTCTCTGAGGCCAGAAGTTGCTCTTCAGTTGTTTTCAATTTTCCCTCAGCAACTTCGGCTCTGGTGCACTGAGTGGCTGAATGTCTCTGAGCTGCTTCCAGCTCTTCGAAAACTTGATTTATTCGAGACTCAGAGGCTTGGCATCGAAGTTCGGCCTCAGCATGTTTTTCTTTATAAGAAGCCACCTTATCAACCAGGGCCGAATTATCGAGAAGCAATTGTCTGTTCCTGGATCTCTCGGCAATCCCCTGGATACTTTGCTTCCGAATCTGAGAGAGAGCATGAGAATGCTGAGCCTCCAGATCTTTAACCTTTTGTTTGGCAATAAGAAGCTCAGCCTCGGTTCCTTCAAGTTGTTTCCGCGTATTCTCAGGCTCCAATGCCGAGATTTCATCAAAACTCTTTTTAAGCCGAGTTGCTCCCTCTTCACGAGTCGAGAAGTCAGCTTTTAAACTCGCTTGCATTGTTCGTTCAGCAGCAAGCTCAGACTCCAACTGGTGAGACCGACAAACAGCTTCTGCGCCTTGAGCTTTTAACCGTTGTATCTCAGCTTCGGCTTCCTCAAGCTTCTTCTTGGTTTCCTCGGTTTTCCGAGCCGTGAGTTCAGCAGACCTTCTGAAATGAAGGTAGTAGTTCATGCTTTGCATTGACCCCTGCAAATGAAAAGTTTTAGAACGAGTGTTATTATCAAAATCCGAATGGGTGGGAGTATATTTACCTCAAGTTGATGGTGTAGCATGTGTTCCATCACCTCCTTCGGAACCTGGGTGCTGACTTCCACGGGATTATTGGCTGGAATAGCACCGGCCAATAGAGCGAAGAGATTCTCGATCCACTTGTCGCCTAACCGAGTGAGGGGCTCCCCGAAAGCTCAGTATATAGGGTCAGGTGTGCGTTCTGCAGAGGAGCCCGATGCCCTCCATGACCATGCAGGATTCTCCTTGAAAACGAATTTTGGAAGCTCAGAGGGACACTCCATTGTCATACTCGGCAGCCCACTTTTCACAGGATGGGACGACTCCCCAAGGTGTGGGAATTCGTTGCCAACTGGAAACTTGAAACCCAATTCCTGTTCAGCAACTCCACCAACGGTTGCTTCTGAGTCCACATCAAGCTGTTTGTCATCCTCGGACACTTCAATCACCCCTTAGACGAAGGTTTGCTCGGCATCCATTGGCTCGGTAAAAATTGGCGCTTGATCAGCAGCTTTAGGGACCGAGGGACTAGAAGTGTCCAGTTCTTCAACCTCAGGCCTGTTGCCTGTAACTTCATCAACCGAAGGCTTGGTTCGGTTAGCCTCGGGATGTGGGAACGAAGGCTCACCTTCGGTTTGTCCTGGTTGGACAACCGCCAGAGATTTAGAGGAACTTGTCTGTACAGCCTCGGTAAGAGCTGCGGAGCGAGGAATAGCCGAGGAGGGGGGAACTCCCAGGACTTCGAATGTTGGAGCTTCAACCCTAACAGGTTTTTTGGAAGAAGATGGAGGAGTATGCGCTGCGGAGAGGGCGTCCTGGGCCGACTTATCCTGTCTGCTTAGGAACTCTCTGACCCCGCTGAGGACGTTGGAGTATGCCCTGACGTGGGAAGCAGTTGCTTCAGGCTCGGGAGCACTCGGATCATTAGCGCCCCCTTGTCCCGTTTCTTTGCGCACGTCGGCCGAGTGTGCAATCATTCCCTCGGATGCAGGTTCGGCAACAAGCTTTACTGCCTGTGAGCTATCCTCGGCAGTCTTAGCCCTCTTTTTTATTCTCCCCGCAGTGGTCTTTACTCGTTTCTTGCTCTTCTTTGGAGAGGGGATTTTGGGACCCTCGGGCTCATCAACAATCGTCAATGAGACTCTTGCACTAATTGGCGGCCTCGTCGAAGTTTTCTTCAGAGGAACGTCTTCAGCCTTCCTCTTGCCTTTTCCTTTGGAAGACTCGGCGGCCCTAGCAGCTGGCCTTCTCGGCACCTCGGCCACTGGGACTCTCGGCGGAATAGCTTCTACGGCTTATACTAACCTTGCAGGTGCCGAGGTCCACAAATACCGAGCCTTATTCTCCTCGGTCATAACAGCGTCATAATCCATTTTTAATGGATTAAGCTCGGCATGTCGAATTACGTCATTGACATGCCATTCTTCACTAATGGTCAGATTTGGCTCCTGTTGACCTGGAAGCTTGTTTGAGATTAGTTTTGCCAAAAGAAAAAAAAAAGAGAGACGAAAATAAGTAAAACTAAGCTCGGTTCATACCTTTGTTCGACGGAGCAGTAATCTCCCGAGGGACACTTGGATCCCTTATTACTTCAGAAGTTGAAAATTCTTAGTCACCTCGGATAAAGAAAAATTCATCTTTCCATCCTTTGTTACTCTGATAAGTAGATCGAAAGGTGTGAAGCTTATATTTCTTTCGGGTTTGGAAGGTGAACAGGAACTTGGTTTTAGGGCATTTGGTAAGTTGATGAATTTTTAGAAACTCCGGCACTGTAAGAGGGTAGTCTGCCCCAAGTATGCTCGGCCAAGCAATCATGCTGGCAAAGAATAACCTCCAGTCATTCGGCGCTAGTTGGTGGGGAGCTATCCGAATGTAACTCAACAGCTCCCGAACTACCCTCGGAAAAGGAAGTCTCAGCCCTGTTCGGAACATCTCCAAGTATACGCAAACTTCATTGCTGTTGGCATCCGCTATTGCTCCAACACGGTCGGTGTCGAAGCGTAGTTGAACCGAGTCTGGGATTTGCCAGTCTTCATGGATTTTGGGCTCGTCAAGCTCGGAGAGCTTTGCTTTCCAAGTAACTGGGTGTGATTCGCCCAGTTCCATGGGAACTTTTTCAACCTTAAGACTCATCAGGTATTGATAGTAGAAGAATGTGAAACGAAAGATGGGAGTAAGTCCCTGTTGGAATATGAATAGGCAACGCTCAAACAGAAGTTCTTGACTGAACGTTCAAGACAGAGGAAGGACGCAATCAAGAAAAGGTTGAATGAAGAAAATATCAGTTTAAGAAGAAAGAAGAAGATCGATAGAACTCCGAAAGAGCGACAATTGTTTCTGCGATGTGGAACGATAGGGATTAAACAAAGAAGGAGGCCTTTTTAAAGACTTTTTTTCGAAGAATCCAAACCGGTGCATTAAATGAACCCTAGGGACTAGGGTTCGGCGAAGCGACGTCACTTCGTTTCTCTCTTGGTGTAGAAGCTGACGTGTGGCCATTATGGGAAGCGTAAAACCACCCAGAAACCTACACGTGGTTCTCAAAAGGCGGAGGTAAGGATCTCGAACGCTTCAGTTTTATTTGTTTGAAATTCAAATTTTGAAAATTTGAATTTCAAGAGTCAACTCGCATCACCTTGCCAAACGACAAAAACCGAGCTTATAGAAACTGACCTACACTCGGTTTCCTACATGTAATTTCCTTATTCTGTTAAAAAAAAAAGGAAATTGGGGGGAAACTGTTGGGTCAAATCTCGGTTTATTTGGGCCCAGTTCAAATTTACCGGCCCATTCCCCACGCTCAGTCATTTTTACTGTTCAAAACGAACTCATGTTCAGCAGACTTAGGATCATATAAATTAGATTATCGACATTCGGTTATCAGGCTCGGTTCGGTTATCAGACTCGGTTAGCCAAACCTAAGGCAGGAACCGAGTATTACCCTCAGGAACAATAAACATATTTGAATAAATATTCTATTTGATGTTCTACGATAAATTGTTGACACGTGGACCCTCGGTAAAAGTCCACAGTGTTATATGAACAGGTACAATCCAATGCCTATAAAAGGGGGGTCCCTTTTTACTATTTCGGTAACAACTCTTTCACCCTCTTAAGCTGAGCATTTTGCTTATCTTTTTCTGATCTATAACCTTCAAGTCATTTTTCTCTTAAATACTTCAACTAACTTAGGCATCGGAGCTTCCGCCGGCCGGACAACGCCGGCAGCTTTGATCCTTTTTCTTTGTCTATCACATTCAGTTTAACCTTCGGTTATCAAGTATTGTGTTGGGCCTTTTCCCACGTCATCATTCGGAAAACTGCTTCAACAAGTTCATAACATTTTGGGTGAAGTTAAGCGAAATCATTACTCGATTGAAATAGTCTGAGCATTCGCATTCACCGTAACAAAGCCCAACACTAACAATCACAGACTTAAATGTTATTTATTTATTTATTATTATTTCTTTACTGCTATGATTTTTTTTTTGTTTTAACCACGAATTTCACGTAAATAGCATAACAAGGGCATAAAATCAAGATTGACTTTTGTAGGACGACTTGTAAATTTGATACGAATTCAATTAGAAATTAAAGGATTAAGTTAAGGAGTATGACTTATTTAATTAAATAGGTTGTGTGAGGATTGACTTATATAGTATATCAACGTCTTGCTACAACCTGAACCCGATACGTAACATAATGGCTAATAATTTTTCATATGACCTGTGAATTCAACACGAACTCAATATAAAATTAGAAGGTTATACTTGAGGGGTTTGACTCGTTAAATTAAATGAGTCAAATTAGGGTTGATATATATAGTATTATACTCATGCTTGACACAACTGACACTATAACATAAATTGCCACCTCTACTCCTAGAACCTGTTTGGCAAAGGCTTTTGGCATTTTCACTATGACATAAATTGATTCATGTGAAAAAAAAAAAAAAGAAGGTAAAAATAAAAATGTTAAGTATAAAAAAAAAGAAAAATAAAATTAATTTATACTAATTTTTTTATTTAAATAGTAATAAAAAGTGATATAATTAAAAATGTTAAAAAGTAAAAAAAAGTAAAGAAATATTTGGCCTTTGCCAACAGAGCCCTACTGTCCTTCGAACAATACAACTTGAGGTAAAACCAACATAAGTAGGTGATGGCACCACCACAGCAGTTGGAGACCACCAACATTAATGGGGGCAAAATACGTTGATGGTGACGCAACGAAAAATGCCTAGGATCTTGAGGAATCTAGAGAGGAGACTCGAGACTGATCATGAACAGGAAGAGATATAATAAACTTCAGATTGATTGAAAGTTCTGAAAAGATTGAAGACAATCTTGGAAAAATTAACCGCTTGAAGGTTGTGGAATTTGAAAGTAGGCCTATAACGCCCAAGCCCTAGCACTCTGTTTTTTTTTTTTTTTCCCAAAAAAAAAAAAAAAAAAAGTAAAAAGAAAGGCATCTGCATGATGTCCTCTGTGTAGAGAGTTTCGATTCTTTCTCGAGTTCTCTATTAGCTACTATAGTACTACTATTGATAAATTAAAGGGTGAAAAAATTAATTTTATAGGGACTGGCTCGTTTGATATGGTTCTTAATGCTTGACTTGTGGATATTGTCAGCAGCTGAATTTTGGAATTTCAATGTCTTACACTATCTGTAGATAATAAATTTGGCAATAATATAAACGAATTGTACTATTTGATGTGTTTGTTTTGCTGGATAGGAAGAATTAGATTTCAGCCAAACATGAGGTCGAGTTGTTCACTGGTAAATTGAATGATATAATAAGATAAGTGGCCCAAGTATTTTGGGTAAGAACAACTAATGTTCAACACATTTATTTCCTTGATTTTGGTGGGAGCAAGACTCAAGGATGTTTTATTTTGTTATTTTGAATTATGAGATTTTAATTGATTTGGTTGTTGTTTCCTTGTTTAGGCAACCTAAAAGATTATAAGTATGTACTTACCAAAAAGAAGATTATAAGTATTGTTATAACGTTTTTCATCCTTTATGCTTATTCAACCGATCTATAAAATTTTGAGGTTTTTACAAGTACTACCTTTTTTTTTTTTTACATGTCCACACAAGAGAAGGGAGATGAGGGATTTAAACTACTTTAGTTTGAATATCAGTTTGGCCCCTACACTTTTTATTTGAAAAAGTTAACCTTTACACTTGCACTTCGGAACAAATCAACACTTCAATTTTATTTCTTTATCATAAGATCAATAAGTACAATTAAGTCTTTTTTTTCCCTTTCTCTTTTTCGAAGTTTTTCAATTACAGAATAAAAAGGAGAGAGTTTTAGTACTGGAGGCTATCTTAAAATTTTTGGAATTGAACCTTGTGCAATGAATGTATTTTTAAGTAATTCTTTTTGTTTTTGCTTGCATTTGTTACCCAGCCTACTGCCTAGTAACACTAAACTATTAGCTACGTTATGCTAACAAGAGTTTACTAGATACAACATTGAGAACTAATACAGCTATGCTTTGACATGCGCACAGGATGGTGCGAGAAGAATGGGGTACTGCTTTTGGTGTACGAATACATGCCCAATGGCAGCTTGGACAATCACCTATTTTGTGCGTCGCAGAACGAGGAGACGCTCGGATGGAACCTGAGATACAAGATCATATCAGGAGTGGCATCCGCGCTGCATTACCTCCATAATGAATACGACCAGAAAGTGGTGCACCGGGACCTCAAGGCCAACAACATCATGCTTGACTCCAACTTCAACGCTCGGCTAGGTGACTTTGGGCTAGCACGGGCGTTAGACAATGAGAAGACCTCTTATGCTGAGCTGGACGGTGTGCAGGGGACCATGGGCTACATTGCCCCCGAGTGCTTCCATACTGGCAAGGCCACCTGCGAGTCGGACGTCTATGGCTTTGGGGCGGTCTTGCTTGAGGTGGTATGCGGTCAGCGTCCGTGGACCAAGGTCACAGGCTTCCAATTGCTTGTGGATTGGGTTTGGTGGCTGCATCGAGAGGGACGCATACTGGAGGCTGTGGATGAAAGACTAGGAAATGACTACGTGGTTGAGGAAGCCCAGAGGCTTCTGCTTCTTGGGCTGGCTTGCTCCCATCCGATAGCCAGTGAGAGGCCAAAAACTCCGTCTGTTGTTCAGATCATATCAGGAGCTGTGGCAGTGCCGCACGTCCCACCATTCAAACCCGCTTTTGTTTGGCCTTCCTCAATCCCAGGTAGCAGCAGCATGATGGCAAATATTGCAACAAGTGATACTGCTTCCATTACAACGTCATCTTGGAATTTTGCATCAGATTCAGGATCAAGGTGGACAGCTAAATACGCAAGCATGGAAAGCAACGTTGGAGGAGGTTTCAGTGAAAGCTCTCCCGTGTTAAGTTTCTCATGAGATTAGTTTACTGGTGGAGCGTATCCTCTTTGATAATTCTCTCTGTATTTTTGTTTCTGTTTTTCTCAGTTTCTTAAAGAAACGCACGTGATTCTTTATCTTCAAGCGTGAACTGTATATAATTGTGCGAGTTGGAAGGAATCCAATTGTAATTGTGTATACTTTGACTTGTAGTATTATTGATTTAATTTCTCACTTTTCTTTGTCCTATATCTTGTTATTTGATCACTTTTCTTTCAATTTGAGCTGATGACTTTAGATTAACCAGTGGTCTTATAGCTTTAAAATGTGTAAAAACTTAACCAAGAATGGTATAAAACTCTTATGATTTTACTACTTCATATAGTCAAATGCCTTGTTTACAAGAATAACTTGTATGTGGAATTGGCACAAACTAAGGTTTTTGTGCTCTTCAATGAGAGGTTGACACAGTAGCATGAAACAAGAAAAATATATGTCAGCAAAACATAAGATCTAACCCTTCTTTCACCCTTAAAAAGAAGCAAACCCTCACAGCACAGCTACCGCTCCCCGCCTGGGCCGAGATCTCTCTCTCTCTCTCTCTCTATCTCTCTCATTGGTAGCTCTGAGAATCATCCCAGCACAACCACCAAAAAATGCACGCACATCCACCTCCCACCGCCAATGCTAGATGCCACAGTCCAAACCAGGATCTTTGAGAATAACCACTCAAAGCTACCGATGAGAGAGAGAGAGAGTTGCAGAGAGATACCAGCTTGGTTGGTGGGATTTGATCTGGGTGATGACTGTGTTGGAAGGGTTTTTTCTTTTAGTTTTTTTATTTTTTGTAAGAGTGAAAGAATGGTTAGATCATATGTTTTGCTAACATATGTTCTATTTATTTAACAGTGATGTGTCAAATTCTCATTGGATTCTCATTGGAGGGCACAAAAGCGTTAATTTGTGCTACAACCCCATAAAAGCAACTCTCCCTTGTTTACATAGCATGACCAGTATCTTCTTTGGGGTGTCCATTTTCACCTAAATAAACCCAAATTGTAAGTTACCATTTCTTCTTTCTTGGTTTTCCCATCATCATCCTTCTCTTAGTGTATTTGAAACATGCTCATGCATGGAAATCAATATAATTTTGTTGCAAAATGATTTGGTAGTTTGATCGCAGCAACCCACTGAAGACCAATCACTTTTTCTAGTTCTACCTATCAGCTCGACACTTTTGAGTGTTGTTAAAATTGAGTAACTTTCATTGGACAAATTCCACCACTCAGCCTAGAGTTATGCAAATCACTTATAGGAATGACTATTTGTTATTTAATTTTTTTTTTTTTTTGGGGAGAAAAATGTATTGTTAATTTTACTTGAGCGTTATGCCATTCCCTGAATTACTGCAAGTTTCCAAGCCCTATCGTGAGGATAATCAACTACCTGCAGATTTCACTTTCAACACTATGAGTCTTCTCTATGGGATAGAGTCCTAGATCAACGTAACAGCTTGTGAATTATCTCCTAGTCTATCATTTATCTCTTAGTCTATCATTATTCAATCCTTTGTTATTCTTTAATTTTAGTCTTATATTCAATAAGCAGGTAGTACCATATAAGCGTGTAATCGACCTCACAGATGGTAGTTTTTGAATAAATTTATTGAATTTTCCATATTCTTGTGAGATGAGACTTCTCCATTGTGGTGTATGTTTCTCTTCACAGTTAATTAACATCTCCGTTCACGCTAATGTTCACCTGTGTGTTTTCTGTTAGTTCCTTATTTTCTACATATTTGGTCTTACGCTACATCAGGTGCTTTCTTTGTTTATTATGATATTTAGAGGATGAAATTCACCCCAGCCTGACCAGAATCATAAAATTCTTCGGAATATATTTTGAAGAATATCATGTCAATATTAACTAGCTAGCTGACATAAGTTAACGTAGCTATAATGGGGGCTGGGTGAAAATACATATATAAGTGATGGGTGCATGCCAGTTGATCAGGACTGGGTTCGCAGATGTTCGAGGGCTTCACCAGCTTGCAATTTTGTGGAAATTCTGATTTTTCTATAATCTTCATAGGTAAAAGGGACGTACAGACGCGGGTGTTCAGAGTCCACGAGTTGAGGTGGGGCTTCAACTGCTGCCTCCTTCGGCCCTAAGAGAAATGAAGCGATTGACACTCGGATGGTTGCTTCCTTGCACTGTACTCGATGCTTCACGTTACAAAACCTTCCATTGCTCCATGCCTTGAACATACATACCAACAAACACGCGCATCATAATGACATTTACCATAAAATTAATTAAATAAATGGAAGACAGCCTACCTTAGCAACGTCCCCAAGGTTGACAAGGAGGGTGCCTGCGCAAGGATGAACTGACACAAATGCACCAGACTCGTCCATGACTTCAAGACCACCAACGTTTTCATCATCTTGAAGTATGGTTAGAAATCCGGAATCTGTATGTATTTGTACACCAGAGGATCCTACAGTTACAGGGGTGAAGTTGTATTTGTTTATCCTAAACTGGCAAGGCCATCCCTTGAACAGGTCACTGACCAACCCCATACTTTTGGCCAACTTTCGCCCTAAATCAATGGCCAACTCATGTATTGCTTGAGCATACGCCTCTATTACCTCCCTGGCAATAAGAGAAGCGGAAGTAGAATCAACTAATGGGTACGAAACAGCTTCAAGAAAAACACATCCATTTGCACTGATGGGATTTTCTTTTTTCTTCTAGATGAGTGAGTTTTTTTAGCCCCAACGCGAGGGGAAGGAAAATCATTGACAATGAGGTCAGGGATACTTGCTCTAGCCTTCAAATCTCTACCCACCTTAAAATGGGCAATTTTAACCACAAGGTTGACTCAAGTGACAAAAGCCTCTTACTTTGGTTATCTCCATTAGGTTTAAGGTTCTAATTTTCTTGATTGCAAACAAATTTTTGAGGCTAAACCCCGCGACAAAGCCGTGACAAACAATAGGACTCTGGAATTTATCCTTTAAGAGTACAGAGTGAGTACACAAACTGACGCTACCTTGCGCAATTAAGGTGCGGGAGTCCATTGTTTTACTACAGATCATGTTTTCTTATCGACAGATTAGCATTACGAAATTGACAACCTCCCAGTAACAGGAACATGGAAATAATTTTTTTTTTTTTTTAAGTACATCAAAAAAATACCAAATACAAACCAAAACGACTTCCTAGGGATTACAATAAAATACAATAAAAAAGGGCTGAACAACCAACAATATAAGGAGGAAATGCATCAAATGAATGAAATTTGTATTTCTGAAGATTACTTCTGTAGATTTCATTGAAATTTGTACAAACTATAACCATTCCTTGAGAACTCCTATACTTTGAAACGGGGTAGCTAACTTCGTCTTCAAAATGCCTAAGCTCGTTCCCAATTTCTCCGACCTTACAATTTTTTTTAAACAATAATTGAAGAGCAATTTCTACAATTTTCCCCTATTTTGCAATACATGTATTCTATGACTTTGAAAATTTCAAACCCAAGCTGAAAAGGGAGGTCTGTTTTAATATGATGTGGGCCAGGTTGGTTAAAGAGATCACGGGTGTGCGCGTGCAATGCACCCGTATCTGTGTGTGTGTAGGATACAATGGAACTGGAAAGGAAGTCGAATCTTAAACGAATCAAAAAGGAGAGAGAAGAAGAATATAAGTAAAGAAGAACCATACAAGAAAGAAAATTGAAGATAGTAGATTAGAAGGGAAGAAAGATGATGAGCAAAGAAAGAAACCTCTGTTGAGGAGAGGCATCCAACTGAGAGCAAAAGGCTCGCACGGCCTCAGGCGAGCCCAAATCATAGAGCCCCAAGGCCTCATAAAGAGGATTGGAATTGCTCGGTGCCACGTAGCCGCTGCCAGCTATCACATCGGTGTTGCGCTTTTTGATTTCCATAGGAAGATCAAGCAGCTCTTTCACCACTTTCTTCATCTCTGACATCAGACTTGCGGGGATCTTGTGGTTGACGATCCTGAAACAACCCCATTCTTGGGATGCTTCTCTCAGTTTCTTATACTGCTCTAGATCTTCGATTTCCTGCATATCGATCACCGGGATACACTTCAAATTGCCGCCCTCCGCCATGTTTGCTCGCTCTTTCCCTTGTCGACTTTGAATGAACGACCACTAATATATATATATATATATAAGTTCTCTAGGCGGTACATTTTAATAATGCTTATCTTGTTTGGTAACTATTAATACATACAAACACATAAAACGAAACAAAACAAAGCTTGTTTTAAATAAGCCATCCCGTGACTCGTACGTTTTACCCTTTTTTTTGGTTTATTTTGTGAGTTACTTTACATCTTTTAGTCTTTTAGATATGAGATTGTTTGTATAAGCTCTCAACGCAGTGCATTTTAATAATGCTCAATCTTTTTGGTAAAACTATTAATACGTACAAACAAATAAAACGAAACAAAACAGAGCTTGTTTAAAAGTTATACGCCATCCTGTGACTCATACGTTTTACTTTACTACCTCTTTTAGATAAATTGTCACTTCTTTTTTATACTTTGCCAACTCCGAAACGCTCTTTCCCATGAAAAAAAAAAAGCATGGTCAACTTTGATAAATACGAGACGTGATCAACTTGTAAGTTGTATTAAATCCAAAGTAATTCATTCAAGTGCTTTTACAAAAAATTGGTACAAAAAAGATAATTATCAACTCATGTTCATGGGTTGTTCAGTCTTCTCTTTTTTTTTTTGCCAGCCGAATGTGGGCAATACACCCCTTATAATTCATACCCCATAATAATTTCTAGTAATTACCCCATGTTCTCATGGAATAGTAATTGTCCCTCACTCCCTCCTTTTAAAGAGGGAGGTTTATTTCTTTGAAAAAAAAAAAAAAAAAAAAATTCAAAAGATTAACCCAATTTTTTTTAGTGAATTCAAAACAATTTTTTGCTTTCTATACATCAAATACTTTTCAAATAAAAAAATAGCTTTCAAAATGTTTAACAAATCTAATTGGGAAAGTCCACGTACCTCTTCAAACTACCACTCAATTGACAAAGTCTCCTCAAACTATTAAAACATTTTCATGTTCCCTCTAATGACAAAACTATCCTTAATAAAATAATAATAAAAAAAAACTAAAACTAAAACTTCTAAAAAAAAACCTAAAAATAATATATATATATATATATATAATCCAAAGGGTGGACAAATTTAAAAATGTTAAAAAAATCCTTTTTATAAGAAAAGAAATTAAAAAAAAATGATTTTTTTTTATAAAAATTGAAAATTTTCATTTTTATTTTTAATTTTTGTTTTATAATTTTTTAAAAATAAAACTTCCTTTTTAAAAAAATTAAAAATTTCCGTATAAAAAATAAAAAAAAATCGTTTTTTAAAACACAATTAAAAAAAAAATAGTTTTTTTTTTTTAAAAAAAAAAAAAAAATCGTTTAAAAAATAAATTTTTCGTTTGAAAAAAAAAAACAAAAAATTTCGTTTTAAAAAAATAAAAGATAAAAAATATTTCGTTTAGAAAAATAAAAAAAATTTTGTTTTTAAAAATTATTATTTTTTCGAATTTATATGGTTTTTTTTTTTTTTTTTTTTTTTTTTTTTGCTTTAGTGAGTAATCTAGAGGGATTTATGTTTTATTTATTTATTTATTTATTCTTTTTGCCAACTTTGGGAGGACATTGACAATGTTTTGCTAATTTGAGAAAAATATTATCATAATTGAAAGTTTGAAGAAACATTGTTCATTGGGTAATAATTTGAAGGGATATATGAACTTTATCCATCTTCACTAATGGTGGGTAATGGGTATATTTTAGTGCTAAATATTCTTCTTATTCTTCTATCATTCGTAAATAATAGTAATAGTAAAATCCTATGGAACAACTTTGTATTAATAAGGCTTATAATTATTAATTCACAATATTTTTTTATTATTACTCACTAAATTGCATCACTAATAGTTATAGTAATATTGATATGCAAGAAATATAGATTTTTTATTTTTTTTAAAAAATGATATACATTAGAAATTATGTTGTAATTTAAAATGTAAAAACTAAAGTTGAGTCTATTATCTGTGCAATAAAGTTCTTATCAATGGACTCATTGTCACCAATGAGATGTAGGATATATAAAGCAAAATATACACACCATTCGGCTATACAACTTAAATCTTGCTAAACTAATTACAGCACCTCTAGCTTTAGTACAATGTTGGAGCAAGATCAAGACTTCACAACATGATAGTAGCTTAAACGGTACTTAATCCTGCTTATGTTCACCAATATTGGCAACCTTGCCAATGCCCTAGCTCACGTGTCCCAAAGCCCTTACTAGCAACTTCTCAAGTACTTTTCATATATAGGAAAAGCTTCAAGCAACTCGCATAATAGAAACATTACATGGAATGACGGCCATCTGTCCTATCTCTTGCTGGACGTTCTTCTTGAATTTCTTCGAACTCCTCATCATTGCCTTTCCTACCAGCTTGCTCCTTCCAATAAGCAACCAACTTTTTCAATCGGGCTACCTCTTTGGATGAAATATTTTTGCTTGGATCATTCACAATTGATCGAACTCTAGATGCATACCTGTATAAGCATAGAGGCAAAGCATTGTTAGAACAAACACTTGCATAAAAGGAAAGAACAATAGCTAATCAAGGCAGTGTCAAAGGCTGCAAGATGTTAAATTTCCAATTGATCTAAAAGTAATCCATAGCAACACACCAAAAAAAAAAAAAAAAAAAAAAGGTTATCCTACATTAATATGCCACTAGCAAAGTTAGAATTGAAAGTATAAAGCTTAATGACTTAAAATCATGAAATTTTTTAAAATGATCAAGCAATAAACATAAATATTTATAATAATGACAGTTCACATTCTCAGGCCATAGTTCCTTGTTTATAAACTTGGATAGGATCCCATATGCGTTAAGGATGAGAAAGTATGAAGCAAACCTTTTGCAATAGTGTATTTCCTATAGTTTTAGCCTACGCAGTTAATTGTCACCCAACTTCAAGGATAACTAGTGAGGGAGAGGGAAGGATGATGCCCAGGCTTCCCAAGCGCACCCCAAAAGAAAATAATAGACACAAAGTAATACAGACAGAAAACATACATTAGGGAATTGTATGTCTCATCCAAGTTTGATTCAGCTGGTGATACATTAACGAACATGAGTGTTTTGGCATTACCACCAAGTGAATCACTCATTAACATTGTTAACTTGTGATTCCTATAAGGTATGTGTTGACCACCAGAAGACAATGCACTAATAACATCCCCAAGCGCTGAAAGTGATTTATTGATGCTTTGAGCTTCCTTAAGTTGACTACCAGAAGAGCCTGATTTCTTCACTCTTTCTGAACCAGCAAGATCCACAAAACTTAACTGCATGTAAAATCATTTGGTGGTCAAACACTAAAAAGATAAAAATAAAAAGACAACTCAACAAGTAACCAAGACAAGGCTTCAATCTCACTGTTTACATCATCACACACTTAAATTAATCCTTCATAACATTGAATGACAAAAGAGCGAGACAAAGTATATGTAAAACCATGTACATTCACCATAGCCGAAGTGCATAAAAGCTGATCTTATCATAGATAAGATAATATAATTGATAATGATGATACCTTTCCTCTCGCAACCGACTGAGTTTGAAGGTTGGTACTTTCAATAACAATTGAGAGTATCAGATGAGATCTTGAACTTTCTTCATTCATTTGAGTTCCGGATGTATGCCGTTGTTCAGATCCTCTTTGAATAATGCTCCACAATTCCTCAAATGTTGAAATTGATACAACAGTCACATTTTCTACAGATACCATGCCCTAACATCACAAAATACCTTATATATCATGAGCAACTTCTTAAGGGGAATGATGTCAGTTAATTGGGCCAACCATAAATGATAACATTAACCATTTAATAGATTGAAACGAATATGATATTTCTCATAAGAATATAAATCACAAGGGCACTGGTTAACGACACTTACCTTTAAATCTTTCTTAATATCCAATCTTAAGCGTTTAGCATTTTTTGGTAAAAGAAGATCTATAAGTGTATCTTGGTATAACTCCACCATATATGCCTGCATTAATACAAGATCGATGTCAATTCTAAGACTATATACAAATCATACAGATGGACAACTAATTAGAAACATTATCATGCAGATGAGGAACAGTAAGAGCGCAACAACTACAACTTGATTTTGGATAAGGGTTGTAACATTCAAACTCCTAAATAAATTGAATCATACAATTGATGCAAAAGTTTACTGAACAAATAATTTAAGCTGTAATAATAGTTCAAGATATGGCATTGGGAAAAATTACCTTCAATGAAAATGAGAATTTGTTGCCATCTCGTCTTATAATTTTAAATAGTTCTGCCGTAGCTCGAGGAGTAAGTCCAGGATTGTTTTCAGATCCATATATTGTAAATGTCTTTCCAGAACCAGTTTGACCATAAGCAAATATGCACACATTATACCCATCTACAGCAGACTGCACCAAATACTGCATTGTAATAACAAAAGTAAAAGACATAATTACGAATTAAAATTCGAATATATATATATATGAGAAAATTACAAGCTAAGATCCCCTAAGTTGATAATGTATTCAAACTCAATCAAACTTGCCCTTGTATCCTCAAACACGTCATCTTGGGTAGCACTGCCATCAAATACATGATCGTATATATGCTGCTTGGCTTTATCATCTTTCCATGGATGTTCAATTGTAAACTCATCAAGACTTGTGAGTACATCTCTTTCATTTTCAGCAGTCTCTTTCTCATTAAGAGGTCTTAATCGACAAAAAACTCTGATCTTGCCTTTCATATCTGAAAAGTATCAAAGGAACAATATTTTGCTCATGTCATTTATAAAGATTCTTCAAAACTAACAAAAATAAAGACCAACACATCTAATGCTGCTGAAAATGCACTTCATTTTGAAGGTTTTAGAAAATGCCAACCTTCAATAGTATTAAAATAACGCTTTCTTAAAACTTGTTCCTCCTTATAAAGCACTTCCAACTCAGCAAGTTGAGCCCCTTGCATCTTCAAAATGGCAGCAGTTTGCTCATTCTTTCTATCGATGTCCTAAATGAAAGTAGAAAGTAATAAGCAAAATGTACTCCGTTGAAGATACATTCATATCAAGGCCTGAAATATTGTGATGCAATTAAAGTAGAAACTAAGACATAAAGAATTAGGACTAAGATGAAAAGTTTCAAACCTCTTTCATTTCTCTCAATTCCTCTAATTCCCTTAGATTATTTTGTAATGAAGCCAAATCAGAGTCCCTGACAGCAAGAGTTGACTCAACAACAGCCAACTCTTTTGTGACCCCTTCAAGCTTCTTGTCAAGTTCAAGTACTTGAAACTTTAAAGCTTTACGTTCTTGCTCAAATTTTTTCTCAAGAAAATCTATCTGCATTTCAATAATTACTATGCATATAAATTCATAACCCGTGAAAACAATAGGGGTTTCTAACACCAAATTCAAGTACAAACAGTAATACCTCATCAGCTTTCTTCTTTTCAAGTCCAGATATCTTTTCTTCCAATGATATTTTTTCATTAACCAGCTTCTTCATAGTGTCTTCTGCTGCATGCAACTCCTCACTACGAAGTTTTAACTCACCTTGGAGCTTTTCTAACAACTGCGTTGAACACCACCCATAATCCAAGATTTATTTGTCAATCACATAGAAACCACACTATGTTGATAAAAGAGATTATCTTTTACACATGAATTAACTCTTAACAGATACATCTATATTTAAAGCATGAAATTCATTTCCAACAAACTTTACCTGGGTATCAGCCCCAATCAAATCTTTTTTGGTATTCTTCTCTATCATAAGATCCCCCAACTTAGCCAACCTCGCTTCCATGCTCCTTTTCTCCAGCAGTGCAGCCTAATAGATTTCAAAGTCAGCGCTAGGATAAAGAAATAAATGCTGATTCCACAATGTCAATCATACTGACCTGAAGTGCCTTATCTTTTTCATCACACCATGATCTAAGTCTGTCACGATCACATGTAACTTTTGCCAGGCTTTGCTTGTCAGATCTCAAGGATTCTTTCAATTCCTCTAGATCTTCTTGTATTTTTACTTCTTGCTTTTGCTTATCCCGCAAGTCTTCCAGCAACTAAATTTAAAAAACTCAACATCAATCTCAGTTGTAGTTCCATGAGAGAGATACATTACAACTTCTTAAATGATGGTATACATAAAAGAATCTTTTATACAATTTTTTTAATCTTACCATCAATTGAAGCCCTCTAACCATGAGGACCTAGATGGACTCTAAGGAAGGCCATTTCTACTGCACAAATAGGAAGCCTAATTGGCAAGTACGTAAGGACTTCTCAGAGAACACCCAGGTTCCAGACCTAGGCATCAACTTGATGATATGAGTATCCAGTACATGTATCAGTCCACCAAGAGCAAAAGGGTCCAAGCAATCATGAAATATTTAGTCTTAGCTAACCTGAGGTTGTTTAAGAAAAAAAAAAACTTAGATGGTGCAGTTTTACCTATATAGCTCAATTGTCGGACCTTGGTGTTACTTTAGTTGAGCAAGTATAGATTTCAATAGTTTGGCATGGTATAACTCCATAATGATTTGTTCTTGATTTCTTCTCATATATGTACAATCAAAGCAGCAGCTAAAGAATCAATTACTATCCCCCAATCCCATGGGATAGTGACCTTGGAATATGAGAGTGGATGCTTTTATTCATGGTCAATTTATTCAACCATAGTTCAATTTGTTGGAATTTCATTTGAAGTCTTACTTTATTAGCATTCCTTTGAGATTCTTCAAGAGCTTTAGCCAAGTCCTGAACACGTTTCTCATGCACTTCCACGTTGGGAGGTTTAAAGTTGTTAGAAAGATCTCCATTAATCGAATTGCTAGTAGCAGAGCGGGCTTTAGAGTAACGGCGCAACATGACATCATTTATATGCGTCTGAAGAGCAACACATATTTCTTCTCCCTACAACAATGGAGAAATCACTACTAAGATATGAAACTACAAAATAGTTCAGAGGCCAAGAAACTCTAGTATTGGAATACTGGTGTATAAATAAGAGAGGTGATCAATACCTGCTTGGTATCAAATTGAAATATATGAAGAACACCTGCAACTCTCATCTTAAAAAAAACAGCAGTATTGCTACTACCAAATTGCATTATGTCTCGTAACTCGGCAGAATGTAGATACTCCTTTGGAACTGGGCGGAAAAAATGTACCTACGGGCAAATGAACAAAAAAAAAACGTAGATGGAAGGCCACAATGCAAAAAAAAATTTGTAATCTGTGCATAAAATTTATAACTTAAGACTTACCCCCCTCTTATTAATGCCTAAAATTATTCGTCCTGGCAGAAGCCCAATAGGATCATCAATCTTCCGAACACTAAAAAAAACCGAATTCCCATAGGGAAGTGTTCTCAATATCCGCAGAAATTGTTGTCTCGCATCGTCTTTTGTCAAATGTTCCTAGCAAACAGCAAATGTAAAATTTTCAGTTAGGAACTGTTGCAATTAGTTGAACTTATAGTGATAGCAGAAGGATTAACCTTTAAGTGGAAGACAGGTAATGGTGCATGCATGAAAAAATAACCAGACAACCAAAATAGGGGAAAAAACTTGAAGTAGACCACAAAATGTTACCCCGAGTGAGGTGAGGGAGACAAGGTTAAGTAAAAGATATATATATTTTTTAAAATAGAGAGGTCTCGAAAAGCTAAAATAAAATAATAAGATCTTATACTAATGAGTTGAAATATCTTGCAAATACTTCATAGTAAAATTACAAGGAAACTTACGGGAAGAATGCCAATTGGACTAATAACACAATTTCCCTTTGGAGCAAGTTACTCATTTAAAAATTGTAATTCTTACCATAGAACGGTAACGAGAAAGAATATCCAATTCCCATTCCCGCTTTGCTCGTGTTATAGCAATTTGTCTTGGAAGGAATCGTTCCAAAAGTGAATTCCATTCACTGAAAACATTTACTCAACAAATTCAAAATTATTATAGTACAAAACAACTGGTTATGGAAATTGATAAGTAAAAAAAACTCCCCTATGTTTCTAATCACTATGAATACGAAAGCAAGTTAAACACCATAAAAGCATAAGCAACAAAGAAAGGAAAGAGCAATAAAATGGAGTAAGACATAGTAACAAAACTCACGTGCAGGATTCAGGGTTATCAACAAATCCAATCTCAACCAAGATCTGCAGTGCAGACAGCTGCGCAGCATCATCCCTTCCAACAGGATAATTGCCCAATATATAATCATGTTGCAACTGTAACAAAATAATTATATATCAACAATCTAAAAAAGTAACAATGAAAACCGTTTAGTTAGGACATCAAAGATACATCTCTCATTGATGAAAGCAACATTTTCTACTTAAAGATGAGAAGGTACTTTCATAATGTTTTCCAAGCAGTACTGTAAACTTCAAAATGAGCATCACTAGTCATTGAAATAAGAAATTACATACTTGAACATAGGACAACTGCACAAACATTGGATCTGTCACAGCTTCATCTGATTCACGAAATAGCCTTTTTTTAAATGTCAGTTTGCAGTGCAAAATTTCTGCTTTAGTTCGATCCTTTGCTGCCTTGAATTCCGCTAGCAGATCGCCAACGTATTTGTTATCATCTAGCCCAATATACTCCTCTGCATGACAACAAAGTCCAGAATAGATGACTATTTCTGTAAATCTGACTCATAGAAACAATCAAGAAGTAAATAGAATCAATACCATTCCCAGGATCAGGTGATTTAGAGCCAGTAACAACTTTACGGCATTCAAACAGACTAAAGCTAGAGTATGCTGACAGTTTAATTATCCCTGCAAGCTCCTGAAATGGATATAAATGAATTTAATTGATGTGAAGTGCTTTAAAACTCAAAAAAGAACAAAAAAGTGCATACAGACGACTTAAAAATAAGCCTATCTTGAAAGAGTATAAAAGTACCTCAACAAAAAAGCACATACACAGATAGATACAAACATTCAGATGGACCTAACAGTAAAGAAGGCTTAAAAGTACCTCAACAGCATCAGCCACAGTGGTTGCCATGTCATACGTGATTTCTTCAAAAGTTTCATCCAAGAAAAATACTATAGTTGTAAGTTTTCGACCAGTTAAAAGTGCCTCAATCTCCTCTCGAGCTGGTATTGTATGCCTGGGACCAGCCTTAACAGCATGCTTCAAAGCATTTAATGTATTTAGTGCAAGCCCTCGAACCTCAGAATCCACACTCACACCATGGGCCACAGTATGAACATACTCTGATAGATATCCA
The DNA here is from genome assembly GCF_965113065.1 of Corylus avellana. NCBI lineage: Eukaryota > Viridiplantae > Streptophyta > Magnoliopsida > Fagales > Betulaceae > Corylus > Corylus avellana. Next base: position 21,604 of record NC_142490.1, on the reverse strand, counting down.
CCAATGTCCTTACTAGGAGGCATGGAAGAAGCACACAAATACATCAACTCCCATGCTTTGAGCAAGTATTGCCTGTAATAGCAAAATCAAGTGTGATAAACAGAATCAAGCATAGAAATGATAGTAGTTCTAATTGGAAAGGTTGGCTATGTATTTGGAGGCAGAATCAATCATAGAAATGATCGTGGTTGTAATTGGAAAGGTTGGCCAGTGTATTTGGGGGCATTGCTTCATAAAAGGTTCAACAAAGGAGATCCTGTAACAATTACGAATTTCAAGGAGTGGGGCATTTTGTTCGTTATTATCCCAACACTATAATTACATGCCCCAAATTTATTAATCATAAAAACTGAGTATCAAATTAGAGGCATACCTATCAGGATTATTTCTTGTTTGTTTTAAAATCTGCACAAAAAGTTCATCTCGGAGCTCTGAACGTTTCAAAGTATGCTTGTATAATTTTCCAACAAGCTCAATCCGCTCATCTAAATTTGCTGCAGTAACTCGATCAGATGAATCAACTCCCATGTACTTCAAAATTATCTGGAACAGTTTTGTTGCTCGACTTACTAGGTCACTATTAATTTTGAGCAAGGAAGTTGGTATAGAATCCTGTAAAATTTTGTGATTTAGGTCTTCATGAGTATGCTAGTTACAACAGAACATGGTAACATGAACAGAGAATGTCATTACCTTTTGGAAACATAGCATATCCTCAAATGTGAATCTTTCCCGAACTTGTGGGCCTACAGATTTTTTAGAAAAAAACCCACGTTTTCCAGCAGACTGAATCTGTTTCTGCATCAACCTTAAAAATCCCTCCACCTATGAAGAACAAATGACTTTGAAGAGAATTAATACCAACAAACATGGACCTAGAGCAAGAAATGATGTGCTTGATGTGGTTTGAGCTGATTTAATTATAGCGAGTAAGAAGAAAATCTTGAATTGGAAGCATTACTTTTTAGGCTGAGAGCATATCATGTTAATATAAGACAAATCTTCCCACCTGGAATCTATTAAGCACGGGTATAGCACCAGCAAGTTCATCTGGAATAGCCATTGAAAGGGTCGTTGGTGTACTGCGAGAAACAAGAATAAAGTTTACTAAAGTTAATGGCAGGACAAAGTGCATCCTCCCCCCCGGCCCTCCCACCCCACACCCCCCCCCCCCCCCCCCCCCCAAAAAAAAATCTTAAATTGTAAGGTACACATGGGAGATGACCTTCCCTCTCCCATGTGCTGAACACCAAGACCCTCCCCCTATCATGGAGAAGAGGACTCGCTTGGCGATAAGGGCTGGTGGCAGCTGTAAAAATTTGTACACAAGTAAACTGCATCTAACATGACCTTTACAACATTAAACATTGATTTAAAGAAGCAAAAGTGGAAAAATTACTAACAAGAGGACATCCATGCCCAATGCAAAAACAAAAAACAGAACAAGCAAACACAATAAGGTATATAAAACATATGCAAAGGAGTGGGCTGAAAGTCGAAGTCCCCACCAGGGATGGGAGGGAAGTTTTGATTTCCGTGGCACAAATTCTGAAGCAATTAATGAAGAGTTTCAGCAGTCTAAGGATAACTTCTAACTAAACCCTAAATTTCAAATGCAAAAATTTGCTATTTCTCCTACTAAAGATCTTTACAACTAGCCACACAAGGTCATGCTTTGACTTTGATTTTATTAGCAATTGAATACGCATTTTTAAAAACTAAAGAAGAAAAACTATTGAAGTGAAAGGGAAGGTAGTATGCCTATCACTTGTGAAAGAAAATAAATCATTGAAGTGGTCATAACATAGCTCAAAAGGAACACATGACACTTACGGTGGTGCAAAATTAGAAGTATCACTGTCGTAATCATCCGCATTTGAAATGGCAGCAGAGTTGTGCAAAGGAGTATCCTCAATACCATTGCTAGAGCTAAAGGAAGACCTACTAGTTCCCACACTTTGTGCCATAGACGGTTGCATATCAATCGTCATTTAGCTTAAATGACATGATAAACTGAATAAGGTCTACATGAACATTACATTGAGCTCCTCAATGATTTCATGAAACTGCAAATATACAAAAACACAGAGGCATTAAAGGATTGGCTTCGCTGACTGGTAACATCATATTGCTCAAGATTTGCAAAATTGTAACAAATTATACATATAAAAAAAAAGGTTTAGATATGTGAGAATATACTTAATATCAGGGCAGCGTTTCAATTATTTCACCAAAAAAAAAAAAAAAAAGGAACAAGAGGAAAGAAACCAACTGGAGGAAATACTACAAATTAAGACACCAGTGAACGGAGAGCAAGTTCAGCGGAACAACCAAAAGGTTTCATCATCCCAGACCCTTATAAATATATTGTTTTTTAAAATTAAGTCAATAAGAATGAAGAAGAAAATAGATCCCGGAAGGATAAAAATGGTATGAACAAATCCCAAAATCAGAACGCCCAACATGGAGGTGGAGAGTATAGATCCAATCACACATACAGGCGCAAGCTATACATCAGAGACACAAAAGTTAAACAAAACATCTCTAGGTTTATAGACAATCACAAGAAACTAGGGCTTCGGCATTGAGGGGATAATGCATTTAACCTCAATAATAATTATATTTGAGAGATCGACCCAGCTTACAGAAAGTGATCGAAAACTACAAACAAAAAAACAAAAAAATTCAGAATCGAACAGATTCTTATTACCAGATACTCATTGAAAATGAAAAATGTGGAATTATTCGTGAAATTAAAAAACGAAAGAAACAGGGGAATCATAAGTGAGATCCGAGCGAAAAGAGTCAGTCACCAGTTCATCTGAAAAACTCGTAAAGGGGAGAGCCGGACAGTGGAGAGAGAGAAGGGGGTCGGAGTCACGAGAGTATTATAAATGGAAAGAGTAGTTGATGTGCTTTTGCTTCGAAGTCAGACGTTCCTTCGGAGCCCTCGTTAGTATTATTTTTTCGGTGTTAAGCAACTTACGCTCAAGTTATCTATGGTCGTTCCACTAAATAATTTCTAAACGAGATAATAATTAATTTATCTTAACCGGGATATTTGGTAACTTTTGTTAGTAAATCAAAATCTTTTAAGTTTGGAAGAAAAAAGAAAAAAAAGCAGAGGACCCCCCTTTTTTTGTGTGTGAAAAATATCAAATCTTAACTCCGTCTAGGGTCCGAATTGTACTGCAAGTATATAATTCAAATGGAGTACCGCTCGTATGGGGCGGGAAGGTGCCAAAATTCGACCTTCCAGCCAGTGCATTTCGATCTTCACACTACAGCATCGACGGGTGAGGGCCCAGCGTTCTTACCACTTGTATTGGTTTATATTTAAATGTAGAGAAATGTATGGCCGGCAATTGCACAATTTTTTTAATAGGCCGGCAATTGCACAAGATCGCTCTTTTAGAATTCTGTACGAACAAATCTTATCTTATTCATCCCATCCTTTCAATTTCAATTTCGTATTTTATTTTTTTGGTCTTTTGGACTTTCAAAGAGCATTCTCTGGCTCCAAAAAAATGAGTAGATCTTTTAACATTATTAACTCACATTGACAGTGGTTTTATGTATATTTTTGGGATAATTTCACTTACCCCATTAAGTTACATGTCTTTTGCAAATACCTTTCAATGTTCAAAGTCTTTCACTTTGATGTATTCAAATTCAAATTTAATTTAATTTAATTTAATTTTTTTTTTTATTTATTTATTTATTTTTCCTTCCATTAGGATTTTCTATGAAATCCTAACAAACCCCGACCCCTTAGCACATGCCGCGCATGTGAGGAATTTTTAACTAAAAGCCCATTTTACCCCTAAACTCATTCGAACAGACCACGTGTACAAACACCTTCGCTATGAAAATCGAAACCCATTTCTTCTTCTTCACATGCCCATTTCATCATGCTTCTTCTTATTCCATATACCCACATACCCATTTCGTTTTTCTTCTGCTTCTTTGGGCTAACCATTTCATCGTTCTTTTTCTGCTTCGTTATACCCATTTAATACCCACAATGGATCAATCAGACAATGAAATCAGCGACGCAGGAGCAGGAACCAACAATCCAATGTGCAAATGTAGGAGAAGATCACGCATCTTAACAGCATTCACATTACCAAATTTCGGTAAAAGGTTTTATATTTGTGGAAATTACGTGGTAAGATTTTTTTGCTATTTTTCTTGCAAGTGTGTTGGTGGGCTATTTTATCTGATTTGAGTATTTTGATTCGGTTGGGTATGGTGCTTAGCTGGGTATTTGCTGGGTTGCTAGATATAGTGCTGAGCTAGGTATTTTGTCTGATATTTCTTTGGATGACGTATTTTTTTTGAGTTGGGTATAATGATTTTTTTGGTGGTGTCATTGTTCTATTATCTTTGTTAAAATTCTGTTAGGTAGCTTGATGTAGGTCTAGTATTGGGTTGTAGTTGATATAGAATATTTGTTAATAGGCCAAAGACCTTTTGTGTAAAAATCTGGCTTTGTGTAAGACAAAGCCACATTTTTTTTTCATGAAATTTTAAGTGTTCCTGCTTAGTTGGGTATGGTGTTCCTGCATAATTTAGGATTTAGAAAAATGTTAATGATAGCTGAGTATGGTACTACTGCATAATTTGTTCATGAAATTTTAGAAAGCATTTTGATCCGATTCTCTGTTGTGATCTATTTTGATTCATTTTGAAACTTTAGGAAGAATTTTGAATCGTTGTGTTCAATCTTATTTATGTTGATGTGATTAAGTAGAACGTAGACAATCCTTTTCTTTTTAATTTTATTTTAATTATGTATAACTAACTCTTAAGGAGGGTTAGATTGAAATCCTAATTATGTTTATTTAATATTTTAATATTGGCGCCTTTGTGATAATCATATTGTGATGCTTAACTTGATTAATTCATGTTTTCTTGAATTTCTCATATGTATGTGATTGGCTATTATATGCATGTAGTATGTATTAGTTAATTAAATCAATTTGGATGATCGAGTCCTAGGTTTAATAAGAGTAATAAAAGAAGTCCACACCGGATTCTTGGGTTAATCAACATGAAAAACCTGGAGTATACACCCGCCCTAGGTTCCGTGTGTTTGTCAATTTTCATAGATTTATGTTTTCTTAAAGAACAACTTAGTATACACCCATGCTAAATCTTTTGAGAAAGAAAAGAGTTAGAGTATACACCCATGCCTAACTCGTTGCTTAGGGAAATCAATAGCTTAAGAAGTATACACTCATGCCCTTAGGTTGGCAAACATTAGGTATTCATAATATGATTGAATCATTGGCATATTGTTATATTATTTGAGCATGATTAAAGGTGAATATCAAAGCCTTACCTTTACGTTATCTTTATATCTTTTTTATATCTTTTTCATAATATCAATTTAGTAACAACTTGGTATTTTTAATCAATTCTAAATAAAATCAACAATCCTCGTGGGATCGATCTCGTACTTGCTGCACTATATTATCGTTTGATATTGTGCACTTGCGAGTAAAACGTACTAAATATTATTTATTAATTTATGTAGTATTTGACACAGCAAGTTTTTGGCGCCGTTGCCGGGGATTGTTTGATTTTGTTTGAAATTTTTTTCCTTTAATTTATTTTTGTTTTAAATTTTTATGTTTTTTCTAGTTTTTTCCGCAGTTCCTATTTTGCCTCTGGAGGTACGCTTGAGCGCCCAACTAGAGCGATCGAGCACACATCACAGTGCGATCGATCGCACATCTAGAGAGCGGCACAGTTACTGCACTAATTACAGATCTGATTTATTTTTGTTATTATTTTTCTTTTGTTATTTAATTTTCTTTTAATTTTAATCATGTTGAGAAACAATATACCTCTAGTGCGAAGACCTATGAAAAATTCATTTAATCCCCAAATCCTCAACCAGCCTTCATGCATTAATTTTCAGCCCATTGTGCAGAGCAGTTACGATTTATCTCTGCCGCTCAATATGAGTCCACACTATAGAGGCACACCTACAGAGAACCCATATTAGCATATTCGAGAATTCTGTGATCTTTGTAGGACTCAGAACGTTCAGGGTTTAACTTTATAAGAAATCAGGTTTATCCTTCTCCATTTTTCTTTAAAAGATAATGCTAAGAGATGGTACAATTCTTTTGGCTGCATGTTCTCTTCATACTTGGGATGAGATGGCCACAAAGTTCTTAAAGAAGTTTTTTCCAGCCCACAAGACAAGGCAATTGAGAAGGGAAATTCTGACTTTCCAACAAAACGACTGAGACCCTTTCTTCGAGGCATGGGAACACTTTAAAGAACTACTTCTCAGATGCCCTCATCACAATATATCTCAAGACGATTAGGAATTGGCATTCTAGGAGGGGTTAAATGATCCTAACAAGAGTCTTGTAGATTTAGCTTGTGGTTTCATGTTGACGGAGAAAAGCGGCGAGGAAGCCATAGAACTTTTTGAGACCTTAAGTGAGAACTCCCAACAATTCTCATCTAAAGGGAAATAAGGACTCAAAGGAAAAGACATATATGAAGAGAGCACCAATAGAGGAATTCAGGCTCAAATGGCTGCAATGGAGAAAAAGCTGGACATGTTCATGAAACTTATGACTAATCATAGCAGTGCTTCTGTTCAACAAGTTACACAAGTCAAGGTATGTGTCATATGTTCCCATATTGACCACACCACTAAGACTTGTCCCATGTTTTCAATTGCAGATTATGAGTCATCTCTTATCAAGTTGTCCCAACATTATCATAAAAAGGAGCCATCTCCCATCTATTGGCCTTCATAACACCAAGAAGAGGAGCCATCTCCACAGTTCCATGGTCAATCATACTCATTTCTTAGCCACAATGAAGCCAATATGCAACTATTGGAATACGCTACCAAGATAGAAGCTCATGAAGAGGAGCCACCTCCCATCAATTAGCCTCAACAATACCACGAAGAAGAGTGTCAAAGTCAATCGGTGACCACTCCTCATGGAAAATACATGAAGGACAAGTGCACTTATTATCATGAGCAAACAATCATCACACCTAGGAATGAAGAAAATTGTTGAGGAAATTTTTTGTGAGCCAAGTCTTTGGAACCCTTTGGGAGAGCGCTTTGATGAATTTGGAGGTGACCTAGACCTGGACAACCTACTTGAGTATGCTAAAACTTCTAATGAGCCAAGTCTTGAGGATTCGGTGGGAGAGTGTTTTGATCAAATTGGATGTGACCTGGATCTTGACAAATTCCTCAAGCAAGCTAAAATGTGTAGTGAGCCAAGTCTGAAGAATCCATTGGTAAAATACTTTGCTCAATTTGAATTTGATCTGGACCTTGACATGGTACGTGAGCAAGCTGAGGCCTTATTGGATTCCACTCCTGAGAACAACAAGGTGGAAGAGAGGAAGGATGAGCAAACTGAGGTTCTAGAGGAACCACATCGGGAAAAGGAAGAGAGCACTTATACTTCATCAACATCAGCTCCTATTCTCGAATTACCAAGAGTTCAAGAGAGAAGTTTGCTGGGGTTATGTGATGAGCAAATTGAGGACATCAAGATAGAAAAGCTCTCTGAGTTTTACATTTTTTGTTGAAACCCTAATGAACTTTCGTATTTTCATGACCCAAAAAGGCCGAAAATTCGAATGTCTTTTTTTTGTCTATCTCAGAAAGTCCGATATTTAACTTATTCAGGTTGGTACGACTGAAAATCAGACCTTCGGATTTTTTCTTGTTTTCCTCCCCTCGAGAAGAACGCATGCTACCGTAAGCATAAAAGAAGTTTTACATTTTTTGTATTTCCTTGACCCAAATATCAACGTTGAAACCCCAAATATCATTGTTGAAACCTGAGTACCCCATTGAAATCACAAATGTAACGTCGTTGAAACCCTAAATGAAACCTATTGAAGCCCCAAATGAAACCCTGTTGATGTCTCACTTAGAAAGTCCCATATTTATCTTATTCCGGTTTTTTAGACCAAAAATCAGTCATTCAAATTTTTTATTTTTTTACTCCCTGTGCAAATTAGCTAACTTGTTCATTAGTTCTTGGGGGCAAATATACGTTGGCCCCTTAAAATTATTACCTTTTTATGAAAAAAAAAATCCTATCTCAAACGTTAAAAATTGATTAAAAAAAAAGTTGCATGTGACCACTTTGACGAAAGTCTTTCCAAAATTCCCGCACTTTCAAACCTTGAAATACCAAAATTGCGTTTATAATTATGTAAAAGAAAAGAAAAGAAACTTAGAAAAACAAAAGACAGAGACAAAGCACAACCTAACAACCCATCCCTCTATACATCTCCTATATATACATGTATATAGACCATAAAATCTATACATCAAATTCCATACAAGAATACTGTCTTAGCGCAACTGTAAATTCTCATTAATTCTACGAAATCTTCCTTTAGAGCAGTGTGCTTTTAAATTCTCCTTGGAGATGCATATGAGATTCTCAATTAATTAGCTTTGACTTCTAGTTTTAGCACCGACTAGAGCAGTGTGCCTCTCGTCCAATCAAATCTTAAAAAAAAAAATGTTGAAGAAAGCATTTTTTACTGCCTTTTTTTTTTTTTTTTTTTTTTTTTTTTTTTTTTCAGTCATCTGTTTTTTGTGTAGTGTCTGGGTAAACGCAGAATTGGGTGTGTACGGCTGAAACGTGCTAGCTATTGGGAAGTCTCACATGCATTAGTAATAAAGATTTGTAATTCATAAGCCTGCACATATTAACATAAACACTTGCACACTATTGATTAGATATCAATTAATATTATCCCTTATGTAATGAAGAACCTAATTCAACAAAAGTTTGTTCTCTAATATTATCCCTTATGTAATTGAAGGAAATGAAAAAATAAATAAATAATTTAGGGAAAAAATTAAATAAAACATCACTTTCTCACCGAGAAAAAGGGGAAAAAAAAAATAATGAAATTAAAGGAGAAAAATTAATTAAAAGAATTGAAGAACACAAACATTTTTGTAAAACAAAAAATAAATGGGATAAACAAAACAAGAAAATAAATAAATAAAGGAAAAAGGCAGAAAAAGTAGATAATAAAAACATATGAAGATAACATATGTGAAGAAGAAAATAGAGAGATATTTTATAGAGGAAGAAAATAGTTATGAAGAGTAAAATAAAAACATAACAGGAAAATAAAAACATGACCGATATATATGTTCACAAAAACTACTATGAGTTGAAGAGTATGAGTAGGTTTGAGGACTAGGGACTAGGTTTTGTAATTTTTGCCTTTTTTGTTGTGTTGTGTTGTTGTTTTTTTTTTACCCCAAATTTTTAATTTTTTCTGTGTTCTCTTTTTTTTGGGTTTCTTTTGCATGAAAATTATTTTAACATGAGTTAAGAATAAAGTGATGAAAAATATAAGAGAACTAAAAATTGATGAAAATGAAGAATTTTTTTTTTAAAATAATAATATGAAGAAGGAAAAAAGTGAAATGACAGATAATAGAAGGATAATATGTCATTAAAAGCCTCCAATGACAGGGTTAAAATTTAAACGAAAGAAAAAACTTATGTTAAAAGAAGGATAATATTAAGAGTAAGATATGAAAGATAAATTAACTGAAATTTAAGGAAGGTGTGAAAAAGAGTAAAAGAAATGCAGAAATTAAAAAAAGTAAATGAAGAACGTACGTTAAGAAAATGAATCGTAAGCATGAATGAACTTTTGCATTTTTGTGACCCAGAACGACTGAAAATTTGAATTTATTTTTTTGTCTATCTCATAAAGTCCAATATTTATCTTATTAAGGTTGTTTCGGTCGAAAATTAAACATTCAAATATTTTCTTGTTTTCATCCCTCCAAAATGAAAGCATAAAGGAAATTTCGCATTTTCGTAACCCAAAACGGTTGAAAATACTTTTTTTTTCATAAAGTTCGATATTTATCTTATTTATCTTGTTAAGGTTGTTTTGCCCGAAAATTAGACATTCAAATTTTTTCTTGTTTTCCTTCCTGCGAAAAGAAAGTATGCTACTGTAAGCATTAATGAACTTTCGCATTTTTGTGACCCAGAACAACGAAAATTCGAATTTCTTTTTTGTCTAGCTCAAAAAGTCTGATATTTATCTCATGAAGGTTGTTTCAGGTGAAAATCAGACATCCGAATTTTTTCTTGTTTTCCTTCATCCGAAAAGAAAGCATGAAAGAACGTTTGCATTTTCCTGACCAAGAATGACTGAAAACTCGAATTTATTTTTTTGTCTATCTCATAAAGTCCGATATTTATCTTATTTTTTTTTTTAGTTATTTCCCTTTTTTGGTTTTTTCTGGAGATTTTATACGATTTTTTTTTTTTTAATTTTTTGTTTTTACGTTTTTTTTATTTTTTGGTTTTTTACGTTTTTTTTTGGTTTTATATGTTTTTTTGGTTTTTACGTTTTTTTTGTGATGGTCTGCGTACCCTCGCTTCTTGGAAGAAATGAAGCAGTGCCTCTTGTCTAGTCAAAACGGGGAAGAAAATGATAGAGAAAGATCGTATAAGTGAAAATAAAATTTTTAATGGGACAGAAGCGAAGAGAAGGGGGCTCTGTGCAATTTTTACCACGATGAAAAACCAATCGATAAAGAAAAAGCAATAAAAAAAATAACAAAAAAAAAACCCTAAAAAAGCCCCAAAAACAGGAGAAAAAACACTTTTTCATTTCCTTCAATTTTTTTTTTTCCGATATTTTAATTTCTGTTCTTCCTCTTGTTTGTTTGTTTGTTATTATTATTTTTTAATCTTCCTTTGTTACGTTGTCCTCTCTTTTTTGCAATTTTAATTTTATCTTTATTGATTTTTTTTTTCTTGATTTTCTTAAATTTTCTTTCTATTTAATTTTCTCGTATTTTCTTATTTCCTCTTAATCTGTCAAAGAAATGAGGTTTTGTGCATGTAACGTTGGCTCATGCCCATCACCTCCTTTTCTTTGTTTGTGTTTTTTCTTTCTTTATTGGTGTTTGTTTTATTATGTGAGTTCGCCTAGTTTTGCATGGCCTTTTACATTTAATTTTGTTTACTGCCTTGTCATTTTTTAGCCTTTCAGGCGTCTTTTAAGTTTCCTTCCTCTTTAGTGGTTTTTTTTTTTTTGGGCGTCTTTTTTGTTTCCTTCCTGTTTGTGTGTTTGTGTTATTGTTTGGGTGTTTTGGATTTTTAAGAGTTTTCATATATTTTCCTGTTATGTTTTTATTTTAATCTTCATAACTATTTTCTTCCTATATAAAATATCTCTCTATTTTCTTCTTCACATATGTTATCTTCATGTGTTTTTATTATCTTCTTTTTCTGCCTTTTTCCTTTATTTATTTATTTTCTTGTTTTGTTTATCCCTTTTATTTTTTGTTTTACAAAAATGTTTTGTGTTCTTCAATTTTTTAATTAAATTTTCTCCTTTTATTTCATTATTTTTTTTTTCCCTTTGTCAGTGAGAAAGTGATGTTTTATTTATTTTTTCCCCTAAATTATTTATTTATTTATTTTTTCATTTCCTTCAATTACATAAGGGATAATATTAGAGAAAAAACTTTTGTTGAATTAGGTTCTTCATTACATAAGGAATAATATTAATATGTATGATATCTAATCAATAGTGTGTAGGTGTTAATTTATGTTAATATGTGCAGGTGTTAATTTATGTTAATATGTGCAGGCTTATGAATTACAAATCTTTATTACTAATGCATGTGAGATTGTTTTGCAGGAATTTATTGTTCGGTTTGACCCATAATGGAAAACAAGGTATTAACAATATTTTTCTCAACTATTTTTTTTTTTTTTACTTACATATATAATTTTATTCATGCTTTTTAGGATTTTCTTAAGAGTCTTCTTAAAGTTAAGAGTCATTTTGGTTGGACTAATCTTCGGAATTGCCCAATGGCCGTGAGAAGGTGCAGTTGCCATTGTCACTATCCCATGGTGGTTGGCAACATCCGTAGACACCAAGGTATTTGGTAGGATGAGAAATTATTTAATTTCATTATGTTTTTTTTATTTCCTTAAATTTTCTTCATTGACTGATTGATGAAATATATTGCCCACTATATATTGCAATTGTTAACTCTCGCACCCTTTTTTATTTTTTGTTTTTTGTTTTCTTATCTCTTTTGTATTGTATCTTAAGGAATATTTTACACTTGAATTGTCCACTCCTTTTTTTTTTTTTTTTTTTTTTTTTTTCATATTGTAGTTGATTATTTGTTATATATAACTGTTCACATTTGTGCCATTCATCTTAGTGATCTCCCGATGGCTGTGCAGCGTTTTAGCCACTACTGTTGGCCAATTTTGTAATGGCTGCAGCACCTCATTTGGCCAATGGAGTGTTGCGGTCGCTACCTAATTGACCATTTATGTGCTGAAGTATCTCCTTTGGCTAGCAGTTGAACCACAACATTTTAAGGTTATGCTCTCCTTCAAATAGTCTACATATAATTGAGTCCAAAAATTCTAGTAAGGTCTGACCTCCCTGTTATTTTCTTATTTTTTATTCTTATTATTTTTAGCATTATTTAATAGCTTGAGAGTGTCCAGACTTTTCAATCCCCATCAGAGCTGAATTTTAAATTCTACTCCACGAAATAGGTATAAACTCATTTCTCCAACAATTTTATATTATTTTAAATATCTAAGGCTCTGTGTTAAAAATTCATTGCAAGGTTTTGCTATCATATAGAGGTTTATTTACTTTTTTCATATGATATGTTTTTTTATAAATCTGCAGCCTCCAAGAGTGGTAAATGAGCTCTCTAATAGGCATGTTTAGTCCCTAAACCTTGCGGTGGGAGGTAATTGCTGGCTGTACCAAATCATGTGACTCTTCTATTTTTTTTTCATCAATTCTTTTTCTATTTTTAATTCGTGGATTCTTGTTTTGCAGGAATTCTTTGGGGCCCAATTGTTGAAAGCATGGCATTTATATTTAGTTATTATTATTTTTTTTAATTTTTAATATATGTAATGTATTTTTCTATGATTTCCATATTGTTTGGAGTCTTTTATCTTTATTTTGGGGGGCTACTCTTCAATTCATACTAGTTCTTTGCGAACATAATATTTATCTAGGAAAATGCTCGTTTTTGCTCATGAGTATTCGGAACTAACGCTCTTGAGTTTTTAGGGGTCCCTAGCAGGCCTAGTCACTGTTGCAGTGGGTTGGTCGTTTTTGCACATTGGCGGAACCACCCAAAAATTTTAGTCATGTCCTACAAATTTGTGTATATATATATATGCTGCAATTTTCTAAAATGAACCCTCCAAAAGGAATTTTCACTATTAAAAAATGTTTTTCTCCACCCCTCTTAAAATTTTGGTGTGCCGGTTCGAAAGCTTCCAATTAAGAATGGTGAATATGGTGAATGGTGAATGGTGAATATGGTTCTTCCTATGAGTTAAGGAAATTTGTCCGATATATATGTTCACAAAAACTACTATGAGTTGAAGAGTATGATCCTATGAGTTAAGGAAATTTGTCCGATATATATGTTCACAAAAACTACCATGAGTTGAAGAGTATGAGTAGGTTTGAGGACTAGGGACTAGGTTTTGTAATTTTTGCCTTTTTTGTTGTGTTGTGTTGTTGTTTTTTTTTTTACCCCAAATTTTTATTTTTTCCTGTGTTCTCTTTTTTTGGGTTTCTTTTGCATGAAAATTATTTTAACATGAGTTAAGAATAAAGTGATGAAAAATATAAGAGAACTAAAAATTGATGAAAATGAAGAAAATTAAAAAAAAAAAAATAATATGAAGAAGGAAAAAAGTGAAATGACAGATAATAGAAGGATAATATGTCATTAAAAGCCTCCAATGACAGGGTTAAAATTTAAACGAAAGAAAAAAATTATGTTAAAAGAAGGATAATATTAAGAGTAAGATATGAAAGATAAATTAACTGAAATTTAAGGAAGGTGTAAAAAAGAGTAAAAGAAATGCAGAAATTAAAAAAAGTAAATGAAGAACGTACGTTAAGAAAATGAATCAAAAGTGTAAAGGAGAAATGTAGAAAATTATGTAAACTAAGAAATAAGAGTAAAAAATACAAGTAGAATTCGTGAAAATACAAAAAAAAGAAAAGAAAAATAGAATGAAGTACAGAAATA